>NC_000071.6:151122700-151428692 GCF_000001635.26 Mus musculus
AGAAGAGTGAGCAGAGATGCTAAGAGCCAGAGGATGAGGATGTCTGCTTACCTGTAAAATCTCAAAAATATAGTCACTCAAACAAGATGTGAATGGTGACAACCCCAGGGGATGTGCCAACATGGATGGAGATGTCCTACACCTAAATGAAGAGCTACAGACAACTGATGGGTCCTGAGAGGGGAGGACCAGTCTTCTCCAGGGATACACCCCCTGATGGGTCATCCAATTTTAAGCTGTCAGCCTCAAACACATATAAATATGAGCAACACTAAATGGACTCATCAGGCTGTGTGTGTGTGTGTGTGTGTGTGTGTGTGTGTGTGTGTGTGTGTGTGTTTGCATGCACACCAGCGAGTAACCATAATTAAAGACCAGGTTGTGAGTTTGAAAGGGAGTGAGGAAGATATGGGAGGAGCTGGAGAGGGAGTGGTGGAGATGATATAAATATAGTAGTCATGTATGAATCTCTCTCTCTCTCTCTCTCTCTCTCTCTTTCTCTCTCTCACACACACACAAAACCTCACAGCAAAAAAGCACAATAATGCAAAAATACTGTTGTTCAGAACCTGAAAGAACAGTCATAAAAGACTATTAGTATAAGACAAATGCTGTAAAATTAAAAGTGTGAAAAAAAGAAGTATAGAAATAGTTTTTAAAAATCATGGTAGAGAAGGGGCTGGAGAGATTGCTCAGCAGTTAAGAGCACTGGCTGCTCCTCCAGAGGAACAGGGTTTGGTTTCCAGCAACCACATTGTAGTTCTGTAACTCCAGTTCCAGGGGACCTAATGCCCTCTTCTGGACTCCACAGGCTTCTACATGCATGTGACACACATAAACTCACCCAAGTACACACATATACACATGAAAATAAAACAAAAATAGAATTCTCCAAAACATCAGAGAGAAAATATTTTGTGGAACCCAGAACTGGAGGCCTGTGATGGGGTTGATCGCTGAATGGGAGGGACATGGTAGTCCAAGCTGGATAGTTCTGGGAGAGCCAGAGCACTGAAAGAGGCATAGATATCTTTGAGGAGATTGGAAGGTAAAGAGAAGCCTTTGTGCAATGGTCAGGATCTATTAAAACAGGGTGAGGGGCAGGGGCAGAAGGAATATTCTAGAAAGAGGTTTAACACTTCTGTGTATATGGTGTCGTTTGTTCTCCAAGACCATCTTATAGGGTAAGACAGTTTTTTACCCACAGTGCAAAAGCTGAGCTGTGGACCCATAGGATCCACTGATGGCCTAAGGTCATGCTGTCAAGTGGGTGGCTCACAGGGCCATCAGAATTCCTGAATCCAGGGCTGCTGTGTGCCCTGTGTTAGCTGAAGAATGCCCATGTTCTATGGACAGCTAAGCGGTGTAGGCAGTGGGCACAGGGAAGTCTCATGCTTGACTTCTTTAGCACCAGTGAGCTACTTATCACTTCAAAGAAAAATGCTTTAAAACAGAGCACACTGACGCCTGATATATCCAATGCTTCATCTTTTATATGCAGCCACTTTTAATGAAACATTTAAAAAAAGAGAATGCATACATTTACCTGAAGATAAACATATATATTTATACATTCTGCATAGTATATACGTGGGTCTGTAAAATGGACAAACACATTAGGCATCTTAATCGGCACTGACACCAAGATTCTTTGTATTAGGAGGCTTATCGTGCCAATATTAACCCGATTTCTAAAACTTCAGTGCTAATTAAGAAAGTGACGAGTTTTTCACAATGCTGGAAATCTTGACAAGGAAATGAAAGAAGATGTTCACATGGGGGAAAAGATGAGGTGCTCCCTCCCAAAGGAGCAGGAGGTGCTCCCCCTCCATCCCCGGAGGAGCAGGCAATGAAAAACAAAGGTGATACCATATATGATCATTGAATTTTGTTTTTCATGATTCAGTTTTTCAGGATTGTAAGAAGTTCAGTCTACAGAAATGAAGGCAATTTCACAAATATATATTGAAAACTAACGGTCTGTTGACATTTCATGTTTCTCCGGGAGAGATAGCTAGAATCACTCATTCTGCTTACAAGCAATGAAATTTATTTATAACTGTCCTTTCTGCAACGTGACAATTGTGACTAAAACCTATAGTGCCTGAATGCTCTTGACCTTGACAACGAAATTTAAACATCCCTATGAGATATGACATGGGGGTGAAAATCAGCCTGGCGTTCCTCCATGTGACATGCATGTTAGCACATGGGGACTCAGCTCAGGCAAGACATACTGGCTGGCTAGATCAGAAAGGGCCCAGGGACCCCTCCCCTATTGGAGGAACTGCAGGTAATTGAAGGCTGCTGGGTGAAGGGGGCCCACTTCCCTTTGGGGATATGGCCCCTGGAAGGTTGCCTCTGCCCCTGTGGATGTTCGCAGACCCATGTGCACATGGGAAGGACTAATTGAACTTGGGTTACTAATAACCAAAACAAAAACTTATCAGAGAACATAAAGCTGGGTGGGAGGTGGGGGCACAGGGGAGCCTGGATCAACACACATTCAAAGAATAAGAAAAATATCAAAAAACACCCATAGAAGGAGTTACAGAGACAAAATCTGGAGCTGTGACGAAAGGATGGACCATCTAGTGACTGCCATATGCAGGGATCCACCCCATAATCAGCTTCCAAATGCTGACACCATTGCATACACTAGCAAGATTTCGCTGAAAGGACCCAGATATAGCTCTCTCTTGTGAGACTATGTCGGGGCCTAGCAAACACAGAAGTGGATGATCACAGTCAGCTATTGGATGGGTCACACAGCCCCTAATGGAGGAGCTAGAGAAATTACCCAAGGAGCTATAGGGAACTGCAACCCTATAGGTGGAACAACAATATGAACTAACCAGTACCCGGGAGCTCTTGTCTTTAGCTGCATATGTATCAAAAGATGGCCTAGTCGGCCATCACTGCAAAGAGAGGCCCATTGGACTTGCAAACTTTATATGCCCCAGTACAGGGGAACGCCAGGGCCAAAAAGGGGGAGTGGGTGGGTAGGGGATTGAGGGGGTGGGTATGGGGGACCTTTGGGATAGCATTGAAAATGTAAATGAGGAAAATACCTAATTAAAAAAAAAAAAGAAAAAAAAAGAAAAATATCAAAACAGAACAAAACACCCTGGCTGGCATGAATCCTGCCCTCATACAGACACAGATATAGAGATCAACAACAGAATGGCCCAGTATTTCCCAAAGAGCATCATATATCCGTCTTTAACCCCATTTTATGTCCAGCTTCCACGGAGCCCCGCCTACTGATATTTTCTTCCTTTGATTTTTATTTATTTTTTGGATCTGCACTGCAGGACACAGACCCTAGAGAGGAGATAGTGAGGACAAACCTTTAGTTGCTGGTTTCCCCAAAAGATCAGACATTAATGTGGCATTTATTACTAAGTGTGTGGGAAGGGTCCTGTTGAAAGCCTGTGACTTCAGCACTGTATATCACATCACTGAAAGTGCTCAGAACCCAAAGGAGAGCATGGTGTTGGGGGATCGGAAAGAGCTCAGCACCCCTCCCCACCATAGCTGTCCTTACATCCATCCGTGCGCCCCCTCCGTATAAATGAAATCAGTCAGTGAGGGTGTTTGTAAAATGCATGAAACAGTTGTCTCCTAGGTGCTGGTGGAAGATAAATGGTTCCAGACATTGGACTGTGGCCATTTTCCCACACATGCTACGGAGCTCTGACATCCATATTGGGCCATAACCCTGAGTGTGTCTGCCTCTGCCAGTTTGCAGCTGGTGTCTCTACTCCTGGTTTACACTAGAGAGCCAGCTTACAAAGGCACACAAGTCCTCCCCCAAGCCCCCTATGTAGGTTAAAAAGGAGTTGCCTTCCTTCCTCGGTACTTTTTTTTTTTTTTTTTTTTTTTTTTTTTTTTTTGCTACAGTCACTATTTTGATCTCCCACTGGAATTAGACAAATCCATGCCTAATAAAACACACAGCATCTGACAACGACTATGAACCATTTGGAGGTAACAAACAGTCTCCCAGAAACATACGATCCAGCTTTGCTTGAAAATGAATACTCTGAAAATGTACCACACATAAACAGCAGGATTATTTCCCGAGTCGGTCTGTGTTCTGCAAAAAAGACCCAGAAACAGCTGCCTTCACAAGCCGTTGCCACACCAACTGCGTGATTCGGAAGGTCCGTCGGAAGTTTAAATATCTACCCATATGCTGAGCAAACCAACAGGATTTTCTGTCAGTCCCATTAATCTGAAAGGTGAGCCATTGCCACGCCAAATTATTTGAGAAAAGATATAAACACTCTTTTCACAGCTCCAGAAGGTTAAAAAAAAAAAAATAAACCAGGAAAAAAGAGGAAGAAAGAAGAAAAAAAAAAGAGATGGGAAGGAGGGACAGAAGGAAAGACAAAAGTCTCTGTCAGTAACCTGAGATCTGAAAAGTAAAATAGATCATTCTGTAGCCTTCAGATGTCTTTAAAATGAGTTATGGGACCACAGGTGCTGCTGTGAGTGTCAAATCAAGTTCTTGTCAAAAGAACGTTCTCCTCAGGGTCAGATCTACCGGAGAAGCAAACTTCGTATACACGTAACAAATCCCGCAGCCCAGATAGGGAGCCACACTCTCTTCCCTCCACCACAGCCTCTTCTTCTAAGGAATGCAAACTTACTTTGTCTGAAAATGTCCTTAGGCTGCGCTGTTCCCTTGGACCAGGACCAGTCTCTTCTTCATCTCCTTCTCTGCTGCCTTGAGAACTGCTGCTCAGAAACGGACAGATGGTGCCCCTGCCTCTCACTGTTTCCTCTTCGTTATCTCTGCCAGCTAATATTTCCTCTGTGCTTAGCTGTTGTCTGTGAGACGGGCCCACATCACTCTAGCCTGATCAATGGAGTGCCTAGTTTGAGGTTGGCTTTGGCCCCGCCTTCTAGCTCTAAGAGGGAGAAAAAAAAATGAAAACTCACAGCTGGATTTTTTTTTTTTTTAATAAATCTGCTCTTTCAAAACTGGCTCGGCAGCCCTGCACATACCAATGGGTAATGCTGCCAGTCTGTCATCAGCCAGGAGTGTGTTCCTTATTGGGGTCCCCTGCCATCGGGTCCAGCAGGCACCTCACCTGACCAATAGCATGCGAGTTAGCCTGAAACTTCACAGGAATGAGGGGAAGCATTTCAAACTGGGCTTAACCTTTTTCCAAGTATTGTGAGCCTCAAAAGATGTGAACACACATATATACACAAACATACACGGGGGGGGGGGGGAGTAGAATAACCTGTGACATGTTCATATTGTGAAAAAAATATAATTCCAAAGATAAAATGGGAAAGGGGGAATAGACTAAAATCGGACATTGCAACATGGACGCACACATAATTTTCTATCCCAAATCCAAGTCATCGCTCACACCCAGTGATCTTATGTCTCTGAGCAGAGTGTTTGCTGCTGGTATTTACATTGAAGTTGTCAGGTCAAGAGAACACACGGCCAGATGAATTGCTGGCAGGTACAGTTAGCAGGGGTGGTCACACAGACAACCCGTGTAAGTGCTATGAAATTGAGATGAAACATTTAAATTCTGTAGGAGTCCCCAGTCAGAAGATCTGAGTTTGAGTTAGTATTTTTTTTCCAAAAAAAAAAAAAATCATTTATGTTTTCAGATTATAATCTAATTAAATCATTTCCTCTTTCCTCCCTCCTGAACCTCCATGGTCTCCTTCAAATTTATGGCCTTTTAAAAAATTGTTGTTACATTTGTGTGTGTGTTCTGAAATACATTAATGCACTTACTCCATTGGTATAATGTCATGTGTATATCTATGCTCTTACGGCTGACCATTTGGTATGGGATAAGTACAAACCAATACATCTACAATACAACTTCCGCAGCTCAGGCTGAGAAATCATTTTAGAGGGGGCAGAAAGACCAAAAGAGCCAGGGAACAGTGAGTCTGCTATGAGATTTGTCTCCTAGTCATGTCAGAGGCTACACCTATAAAGTTGCATCAACGAGGCTGCCTTAAACGTGAGCCAAACAAGCAAATAGCATAGACACACAAATGTGGAAGGGAGGCCTCAACCTAGACAAGGAACTATAGGTGACTATAGGATGCCAAGGGCCAGATGAACAGTCTTCCCCAAGACGAACACACCAATTTGTTATCGAGTCTCAGCTTTATTTTTCGTATCTGCAAACATGAAAGGCTTGAAGTAATTGCCAGTAATCACACAGGCAGCTGTAAGGTTAGATGACGAGAGAACACTTTGTTATTACAGCCTAACTTTCATATTGTCTTCTTTCAATAAGGGATTTTTAAATCAATGCAAATATTTCGTCTGGCAAAGGATGGTAGCAAATTAACTGTCACAGGAGGTGATAGAGAGAGGGGAAGATTAAAGGGTTGTGGGGATAATGTTCAGGTTTCAACATGTGACTTCTACATGAAGAAAATACACAGCAAACTCTGGGTATGAACAGTGAACTTGGATATGCATGTGTATGCCCCAGGACAACATTTCTTAGGCACTATCCATATACATAGGTAAATGCCCCTAAATGGAGTTATACACATATAATATTTATATAATATATTTTTATTTTTAAATTTTTATTTATTTTTTAATTTTTACTTTTTGGAGAAAACATCTCTCATTGACCTGGAATCTCCCAAGTAGACTAGGCTACCTGGCCAATAGGTCCCAGAGATCTATATATCTCTGCTTCCCCCATGCTGGGATTAAAAATGGATACCATGCCCAGATTTTTTAACGTGGGTTCTGGGACTTGAAGTTAGGTCCTTGTGATTGCAAGTCCAATACTTTTATCAACTGAGCCATCTTCCTGGCCCTGGGTAATACACTTTTGGTACCTCGGTTTCCCTTCAATTCTCCTCAGTGGAATCCTGGAGCCATTGTGTCTAGGAAGCCCAGTATAGGCAGAGATACACATCTGGTCCTGAGTGGACTCAACATCAGGTTAGATAGGGACCTCTGACTCTAAGCGTTGGAGTGTGGGCTACTGTGAAGACGTTGGCTTGAAGCTAGAATACCAGCTACGTCAAGTAGGCTGAGTAGCTTCTTCACTGGAAAGGAAGAAGACAAGATTTGTCCCTAGATCCCTGATCTGATCCACTCTCTCCTCACCCCAGTCCCTCCCTTTCCCACTTCCTCTTGGAGAAAGTCATCCAGCTGACTGGGACTGAGTCAAGAACCAGGGTGTTTGTAAACATCCCTTGAATGGAAACACATGTGCCTTTTGGGTAAATGCCCCTAAATGGAGTTGCAAGCCCTTGCTTGTTGTGGCTAGCAAGAAGCAAGTTTCTGAGTCAAGGGGTCCCTCCTACACCAGGGCCGTGTGCTGGAAATCTGGCTGCACAGCTGTGTATTCCAGGCTAAGAGGAAGCAGAGGAAATAGGGGGGTTCCTGCTGCCTACCCTGTATGGCACCTCACTCCAACGCTGTCTATGTTCTTGTCAAAAGACCTTGGGAGGGCTGGAGAGATGGCTCAGCCCTTAAGAACACTAGCTAGTTGCTCTTCCAGAGGTCCTGAGTTCAATTCCCAGGAACCACATGTTGGGTCACAACCATCTGTAATGGGATCTGATGATCTCTTCTGGTGTTTCTGAAGACAACGACAACATACTCACATATAATATAAAATAAATAAATAAATCTTAAAAAAAAAAAAAGATGTTGGGAAGCTCCACATCTACTTTTATCAGAACTCAAAATGTGTCTGTCTTGCTCCTCATCTGAAGGGCTACTCTCATCTAGAATAAGAGAATTTTCTGACCGATACCTCTCTACTGTTACAACGTACAAAGCACATATACTACTCACCACTGAGGATGGGTGCCTCCAGCTCTCGACAACAGCCAGTTCACAAGGACATATGCTGCTACCCAGTATCTTTGCACAGTGCTGTTTCAGATTTTAAAGTACTTGTATATGTTTTTCATGAGATATCCTGTGTATGGGACCCAAGTCTAAATACAAATTTCATTTATGTCTCATATACTCATCATACCCGTGGCCTCTATTTTTTATGTAATCCTTCTGATAGTTTTGTGCTGGAGACAAAGTTTCACGGTGTGGAACTTTCTATCAGTGGCACTGAAGAGCGTTTAGATTTTGGATGTCTGAATTACAGATGTTAAACTGCTGCTATCTAAAAGCAAGATATGGGAACATTGAGGGATAGAAAGAGAGCAGAGAGGGCTGAAGAGAGACAGCGACTCTGGTGGGGAACAGGAGAACCCAGAAGTCATTTATGCTTGATGGAGAAGGATGGACCAGAAGGAGGGGCTGGGGCGAAGTCACAGGAAGCAAGGCAAGTCCTGTGACTCTGGACAAGTGACTTGTGATCTCTGTGAGTGGGATAACAACAGTGGCCCTGGAAGGGCTGTCGCACATGATAAGTAGGCTATTATACAGAAAGTGCTCACAACAGAGCTTGGCTAACACTTCCAATACCTGCTGTTTGTCACACCACTAGCAGCATCTTGAAAACATTACTTAGGACCAAAAAGACTGAATTGGATTCAAGCTATATTTTTTTTTTTTACAAACCTAAGAATTTTCTATAGGAACAGCTGATTGCAGTGCTTGCCGGTAACTATCTTTAAATGTCTGAACACCTGCAATCTCAAGTTACGTTAGTCTCACTTAGGATACAGGGCACATCTAACCAAGGGTTCCAAGTTGGCAACTCATTCTATAGTTGGAAATCTGTACTCGATAGGAGGGTGTTGCCAGTATTGCTGTTACCATCTCTCTATAAACAGCTCCCCCTCCCCCTTTCTCCCTCCCCCATACACCCAGATTCAGAGCTTCAGAAATGGATTTTGATGGGCAGAAAGCTTGACTACTAAGAGTGTGCTGAGTAGAACTGGAGTATTCAGATTATTGACTAGCTAAAAATACTGCAGTGTAGTGGGTTGGCCTAATGCTGCTTGTATTCTAATGCTAATTTTGGGCCCCCAAAGACCAGTGAGTCTGCATGCATGTAGGCACTGAGTAACCTTGCCCCCAAGTCATTTCTAATTGGTAAATAAAGATGCCAACAGCCAATATCTGGGCAGAAGAGACACTGGTGGGGTTTAGGATACACGGGTTTGGTAGCAGAGGAGATGACAAGGAGAAACCTCAATTGGTTAAGAGGAGGAAGAAGAAGCCACCATGGGTTAGGTGAGCCACAAAAACATAGCCCTGAGGACTGGCTGGAAGGAGTTAAGAGCAGCCCAGATGAAACAGTAAATAATAAGTATAACTCAAGGGTTATCGATAGGGAAATGGATTCTAACAACATGGAGGGTAGGCAGCCGCCTGGCTAGTGTGCTGTTTAAGGCTTATTGTAAGTATAAAGGCTGTGTGTGTCTTTCATCCGGGAACTTAAATACCAAAGGTGGGGTAGAAACCCCTGGCTGGCATTAAATAATTCTACACACTGCAATGTGAAAGTCCAGGGAAGTCTTTGCCTGTTTGATGGTCACCATCATGACTTTGTCTAAATCTAATGGTCTTTGCCCAGCCCTGAGGTCCAAGGGACTCTGCTTGCTTGAGATCCTGTCTACCAGGGTAATAGAATCTGCTGCTGGGATCTCGGCGTTGGCCTCCAGCTGTGGTTGAAACATCTAAAAGGAAAGCAAACAGCTGGGGCATCTTTAAGTCTGCACACAGTTCATAGGAACTGATTTGGTATGTGTTTATTTATGAATTTACCAGTGCTGGTGATCAAGCCCAGGACCTCACATGGCCCGATAATGAGCTATAACAGTCCCGGTTGCTTAAGTACTGCCTGAATCAGCCCACGGTGGTAGCTCATGGGAAACCGAGGTGGGGTTGCTACAGGTTCCAGACCAGCAAGGCTACAAAGTGAGTTTCAGGGCAGCCTGGGCTACAAAGAGAGCTCTAGACTAGCCTGCGCTATAGAGTAAGATCCTGTGTCAAGTAAACAAGTGAAGTCATTGTATGTGTGGAGGGATTTGGACCTGTTGGGTATCTGTATGATTTGGTTGTGAGGTTTCCAAGGGAGTAGCTGACCCTTACCACTTCTTCATGGCCAACTGTGTGAGACCAGGTTGGTCACTTTAGTTCATTACTAGACAGAAGGGACATGAAACCCACGTGATATTGAAGAAAGCCAGGAAAAGTTCCATTTTGCTTGACCAGAGAGCCCAAAGAGGTGATGTTAATTTTGATCACAATTAGATTTTTAGATGCTAAGTAATTAATGAATTAGAAATAAAACAAATGCTAGAAATATAACACACATCTCTGTTATAGTCTATGGGTATAATTAAATGTAAAGATATATAGTTCTCCTATAGGATGGAGTGTTCATTTTTAATGAGTTATTTTTTATCTTCAAAGAACATCAGGCACATTTAAAAAACTGACAAAACAATATTTGAAATATTTCTTTAGAATGTCTTAAAATGAAAATAATACATTCAATGTTCAAAATTTTAAAATAACACTCATTTTAAATTCTCAATACCTCGGAATACAGACTAAAAATTTAACAGACCATTTTTATTATTTACAACTACTAGTTGCATGATTTCCCCCAAACGAATTTGGTATGCCTTGAATTTGTTACACATAAACACACAGCTGAGTCTTGATATCCCATATAAACACACATATTTTATGCATGTAAAATATATACGTATATACACATTCACACATATATAACCATGTTATATGCCTATCAGAGAATTCTTTCCCACCTAAATGAGATCTGGTTGTTGTTTTTTTGTTTTTGTTTTTGTTTTTGTTTTTGTGTTTTTGTTTTTATTGTTCTCAGCCTTATTCTGTTTTTTGAACAATGTATCTCCGAGTTTTTCAGATAAACAAATAAGCGAGCTCACAGCTTAGATCTGTGGATACTAAGCACCTACCCTAGTCTGAAGTGTGGGTCTTGGAAATCCAGGCCAAGGAGGTAGTGTTGCTCCCGAATGCCATTAGAAACAGGCCTGTGCCTCTGTGGAGTGGTATCCCACCCAAAGCTGGTAATTTAACACTTGTGCTGTTCTCCAGTTGACCCATCTCCTAGTGGGTCAGACAGTGACTGAGGGAGTACTCAGACGCATACACAAGCACCCGTCTGTTCATTTACTCTCCATATGTGACATGCTGTCTTCTACTGTCACAAGTCCTGTTTACGGTCATGGAGGCCAAGAGCTGTGACGACTGAAAGCTGGGGTGTGCCAGAGGCCGGCACCCCATGATCGTTTACCTAGGCCCTGCAGGAACAGCGGGCTGGTGGGAATGTGCACAGGTGGCGCCTGGGGGACTTCCCATACTCTCCAGGATCTTGAAAGCTATCTTCAGGTCGCAGCTTGTGGTTCTTAGGGTCGCAGAACCAGGTGAGGTGTGTTACCAGACACACTTCGGTAGCATGCCATGCATGTCACGGAACGTTCAAAACCAAGCAAAGCCACGCCAACAGAGTGCTCCAAAGACCAGCTCCCTAGATCCCACGGTCAGTGTTTTACCTTCCTCAACTCATAAAACAAGCTTTCCCATCCTTCCCATTACTAAATTTCTTTCTTTCTCAATGCTGTTTTGTGTCTCTGCAGGACGTTCCATTGGACACATATGTCTTCTATTATAATATATGTGTAAAAGTCCACAAACTACACAGTGTAAGCTGGCTTAGAGTACCCAGAAAGAAAGGGGGCGACATGTTGAAAATAATCTTGTCAGCAAAATATCAACTGCTTTGGGTAGTGGTACAGTGTCTTAGGTTTCTGTTGCTGAGATAAAAGGCTATGACCAAAAGCAATCCGGGGAGGAGAGTGTCTATTTCACCTTATAGCTTGTAAGTCCATTACTGAGGGAAGCCAGGGCAAGAACCTAGAGGCAGGAACTTGATCAGAGGCCATGGGAAAATGCGGCCCACTGGCTTGTTCCCCATGACTTGCTTAGAATATTTTCCCACACAACTCAGGACCTCTTGCCTTGGTGTCATTCTGTCCACAGTGGGCTAGGCCCTCCTACATCAGTCATCGATCATGAAAACACACCACAGACAAATCTAGTGGCAGCATTTTCTCAACTATTATTTCCTTCCCTCCAAACGACTCTAGCTTGAATCAACTAAACTAACTAGTATATATGGAAAGTCAGAAAATGAAACTCTGTGGTACACGAATGACTTCATGGGGTTGAAGAGATGGCTCAACAGTTAAAAGCACAGGCTGCTCTTCCAGAAGACCTTAGTTCAGTTCCTAGTACCCACACCGTGGTTCAAAACCATCTATAACTTCAGTTTCGGGGGGGGGGGGGTGTCCAACGCCCTCTTCTGGCCTCCTCAGACACTGCATGCATATAATATAGAAACATACATACATATATACATACAGGCAGCCAAACATTCACATACATGAAATTAATATAAAAAGTTTTTCCATTTCAAAAGACCCTAAAGTATATATAATGATTAAAAACAAACAAACAAACAAACACACAGAATCTGTCCATCAAGTCAGCTTTTCTCGTACACATCTAGTGCTTCGTGGAGCTGGCTTTTCGTTTCTTTTAGGTGCCTCGTAGTGGGGAGTGCACTTGGAGCTCTGGCATTCAGCCATGCAAAACAGGGAAAGTCCACGGCGAGGCAGAAAGTGTAAATTCCCTGCCTGGGCAAGCCAGTCTCATGTGTTTAAGGCAAAGACAGGATCAACCCCTCCTGGAACCTGCACCCTTCCCTTCATGTACAATCACCCCGGTTCTAACTCTGTCTACTCCTCTCCTCCCTTACTCTCTAGTGACCCAGGACTTGTAAGAATTGAATTTTATATCCCTTCAAGATTTTAATAGGGATATCCTTTATCTTGGGCAGAGAAAGACAAATTCTGCTATCACCTCAAGCACAGGGCCTGCTTTAGCTAACATGCCAATGAAGGTTCAGTTAAGAAAGAACAAAGCCTCTGGTCACATGGTTCAGGGTGCTCCCTGGGCAAGCTGGGCCCTTTCCATTGCTGGGAACACTGACTGACTTATTGCTTCACCACTAGAGAGCCTTTGACTTTTGACTTCTGGTTGAGGGTTAGGCTCAAGCACTGGGTTGTGTAAAGAAGTTTCTAGATTTTTTTTAAAAATCTACTTTTAAATTTAGAGAAGCCTGCAGATTCCGTAGAAGATTCTGAAAATCAAGCAAGCATCTCTCACAAACAAACAAACAAGCAAACAAAAAAAAAAAAAGCACATTCCTCATGTGGCAGTTTATATGTAGCTGCTTTCTAACAATAGCGCTCTCCGATTTGATTGAAACCAACTTGAAAATCAAAGCTGAAGGCATGTACATACAGCAGATCTAGGAATCCCAGGCTCCTGAAACTTGTGTTTCTTATTTAGCTGTGAAGCGTGGGTGGCCATGAGCGTTCCTGGCAGCTATAAGGCATTTGCTAATGTATTTGACTTTAGTGTTGTTAATCACACTTATCAACACAGGCAAGCTGTGCTGGCCACAAAAGATTAGCTTCTCTCCTGTAATGCCCTAGTAGTTCAAAGGCAGAACATCAGCGCTGAGTGACAGAAGCATCTGCGTGCTCCCACGACCCTCCAGTGACTTCAGAACATACCACAAGCTTTAGCTTTTTTCTTTTCCATAACTTTGCACACACTCTTTCCTTCTGCTATAATGGCTAAGGCCGCAGAGCTTGAAAGCTTAAAAAATGAGTTGTGTTTCTGAACACCTCAGAGAGTTTGAGTTCCAAGGTGGTCCCCACTGTCAGGAGCCAGAGATCCGCTCAGAGAAGTAGGAGCCTCCAGCAGGGTAGAGCCTTGTTTGCAGGGGAACAAGATCACTGTAAAGCCTTTTTTTTATGAAGCATTGGGTTTTTTGACTGTAGACTTTTCCCTTGAGACACACAGGCTATTGCTTCTTGCAAATCAGTACTGTTTATAATGACTTAAAAACACTTTGCCCAGCTCAGAGGAGAGCAGGCAGGGAATACAGTCACAGAGCGAGTGTTCTGGAGAAAGAGAAAAGACACTCAGCACGGCACCTGCAGATCTGGCCACCTGAGTCTTGCTTTCATGGAAGGACTCCTGGGTTCATGGCATGACCTGCTTGTCCCAGCCTGGCTTACCTTCACTAGACATGGTTTAGATCAGAATTCTCAAAGATCAGTATAGTAGAGGTTTTGTCTGTGCTGGTAGGATGCTTGGGAGATGATGGGACTCTTGAGAGGTGCAGCCTAGTTGGAGGATGTTACACAATTGTGGACACATCCTTGAGGGAGACTCCTTTTTCTCTTTTGGGCCTCCCATGTGTCATGAGGAGAGCAGTTTGCCCCAAAACCAATGTATCTGCACTTTGTAAGCCAGCAATGAAAGACATTGTTATACACGCTGGAATTAGAGCTGGAGAAATGGCTCAGCAGTTAAGAGCTACTCTTGCAAAGAACCTGAGTTCAGTTCCCAGTGCCCACATGGTAACTCAACCATCTGTAACTCTGATTCCATGGGATCTGACTCCCTCTTCTGGTCCCCCTGAGCACCACATGCACATTATGCACAGACATACACATGAATAAAATAAAAAATGAAATCTTTACAAGAACACGGAGGAGAGGGTTTCCTGTATTTTGCTGCAACTAATAAAAACTTTAAGTATTTCAAGACGGAAACCAGAGACCAGACCCTTCTGAGTCTCAGACCGTCAGCTCCACATGAGCACCTTGTTTATGTTCAGGGAGCACTAACAGATGCAGAACATTTCCAGGGCATCTTCTGCTGCCCTTTTCTGGTCCCACTTCTGTTCATTTCTATGGTGTTCCTGTTTTCCTTCGTCTTCATAGATCTGTATTACAGATAAAGAAGGGAGAAGGCAGCCATCTGTGCTGTCTCCATACATATAAATAGCAAGGCCCTAAAAATTCTCAGCCCATTGAAATTCTTAGCAACCAGCAAAATGTTCTGCACTCTTCTTTGGTAATGGATAATATCACAGGGAAAACGCCTTTGGTACTCTAAAAAACAAAACAAAACAAAAAACAAACAAACAAACAAACAAACAAACAAAGAAACCCCCCCCCACACAGCCCCTGTTCTATCTGCTATAATTTGTTCCTTGTTCCCAGGCCCAGTCTTCCTAAGACAGGATTAATTTCATGTTGGTCACTGGCCTGTGAAACACTGATAAATTAAATGATTGGTAAATATAATAACTTTCATAGGAAACAGGGGAAAGGAAACCATTTTCTTCTTGGGATTACTAGAGAATCTCATTTCTGAAAACAGGCTGTAGATTAATTAAGTTCAGATCTGATAGCTTATAAAAAAAAAAAAAAAAAAAAAAAAAAAACCCTTGGTGGAAGTCATCCAGCTCGTCCTTGATTACACAGCACTTACTGGCAGCATTGAGAGTCTGGAGCGAGATATTAAGTTATCTGAGGACAGAAGTTCAGAAAGTGCCTGGCAACATTGAGCTCTGACCCTGCCTTCTCGGCTGTGATGTTTCACATTGCTATCATACAGCAAAGGTGAAGACAGCCCAGACATTTCAGGAGCTCGTCTGTGGTACATGTCTTTCAAGCTTCCATCTAGAAAAGTTAACAGTGTAGTTCTCGGTCTCCTCACTTATGCTTACATCTGGCCTTCACAAGTATGGGCAATGTTCCTTGTGTATTCCCTACAAAGGGGGGTAGCGGTAATGCTTTCGTCATATAAGTTGGAGTGAACGAGTTCACACATCTAAGCACTTAGAGAGTGCCTGGGGATATCAGATAGTGATTAGATGTGCACCAGTAATTTTCTTAAAGTTAAACATTTTATAGATTTAAAGTTTGCTCAGTGATGTCTATAGAGACAGTTGAGCCAAAGTGTGCCCCCCCCATAGGCTTGGTTGACCCCACCATATTTCTCTGGGGAAATATGATTGTGTGATCCAAAGTCTATTTGAGTTCCTGGTAGGGAGAAACATTAATGGTTATATACGATAACATATATAGTCCTAAAGCGGAGGATGTTGGTTGACCAGTTGTCTGAATGTAACCTAGACACCATGGATGGAAACAAAGATGAATAATATTGTTTGCTCATGGGGTGGAGATAATGCTTTAGGTTTTCTAGGTTTTGCAGATGCCATCATATTTTTTCCCTCTGACTTAGATCTTGGAAACAGTTCTATCTTTTTATATTTTCTATTATGACAGGCCAAGTTATGGTTCAGTAACAAATTAGTCCCAAATCTTAGCAGCTAACACAATGAGAGCATACTTCTCCGTATGTTCACCAAAGACTGGCGGTAGAACATGGCCCATCTTAGTCCTTCATAGTGTCATCAAACTTGGGAGGGAGGAGGAGCATTGGGGTTTGCAAGCTGTGCCCCAAGACAGGTTCAGCCACCTGTTCTCAGTAAGCCAATTAAAAAAAGAAAGGAGGAGGAGGAGGAGGAGGAGAAAGAGAGAGAGACAGAGAGACAGAGAAAGACTTATTCAATGTAGCCATATTGGAAAGCATGACAAAGAAATTCAGAGAATTCCCCAAATCCATTCTAAAGTGAAATTACAGTTTAAATGGAGGCCAAGGATAAACACATCTAATCAAGGTGTGGTCCCATCCCCCATTGACCCATCCTTGTCTGGGCTCTAGTCTCATCTGTTTCAGGAAAGTAAGTTCCCTCTGGCAGGGGCCTTTTTCTTCTTCCATCAGGAGATTCCTGGGGAAATTCCCATTTGTTTTGGATTCCATTTTTTCAATAGACAGATAGAATGAGAGATGCAAGTATCTCTTTAGACTGTCTTCATTCCTTCCAGGCTGACTACAGTTGTGGAAACAGACTTCATCGTAGTAGCCTCGGTAACAATGAGAATGGAACACAGCAGTTATACACAAGCTCTTAGATCTCTGGATGAGAACTCACTCACTTCTATTTTTAACAGTCAGAGTCGCAGGGCCATCCCAAAACCAATCTTGCCACAGTCCAAGGAAAGTTGTAGTAGAGCCAGCTTGACTATAACTGCTCCTTCAGGAAATAATAGTACCACAGACTGTAATACAGTGTATATAAAATATAAAGAACCATCCTGTCTGTCCATTTCTT
This sequence comes from Mus musculus, assembly GCF_000001635.26. Lineage (NCBI taxonomy): Eukaryota > Metazoa > Chordata > Mammalia > Rodentia > Muridae > Mus > Mus musculus. Next base: position 151,139,734 of record NC_000071.6, read on the forward strand.
TTAAACCTGTCTTTCTGAGTTAAGTGTAAAGATGTAGTTTATTGGACTTTTGATTTTTTTGGGTAGACAGCTACTCAAGTTATTTGTTCTCCAAATTTCATTTGTTCAATACTTGGCCCCCAGAGTAGCAGTGTTGGGTGGTGAAAGGAGTGGGGGCTGAAGGGGTAGATTAATCCACCAATGAGCCAGTGGGTTAACTGGCTGTGAGACCCTTGCCAGAATTACACCATGCTGACTGCCCAGATCAGTCTTCCAGCCATCAGAGCTATGAGAAAAGACATTAAAGGGCTGGTGAGATGTCTGTGTGGTTAAGAGCACTGGCTGCTCTTACAGAGGACCTGGGTTCAGTTCCCAGCATCCATATGGTAGCTCACAACCATCTTTAATTCTAGTTCTAAGAGATCTGACACCTTCTTCTGGGCTCCCCAGATACTAGGCACACGCACGCGCGCGCCCGCCCACACACACACACACACACACACACACACACACACACACACACACGGTACACAGGCTTCCATGCAGGTAAACATACAGACACATACAATTGAAATAAATAAAAGAGAGGATGGCTTCTGATGCATATGGGATGCCAGCATTCCATTATTCAAACAACTTTATCAACAGCAGAGTTGCTTGACATCTTATTCTTGCCTGATGCTAAGGAAGAACACTTCATTTTAAGTTTCAGATAAGCTTTCAATCAATCACAACCACCATCAAACAGTTAACGTGAGCCTTTAATCTCATTTTAAGTTTGAAGTAGCCATGGAGGAAGGAGGCAAGCAGAGGAAGTGAGGATGCTGTAGGTGGACTTCCACCCTGAACATGAGATGTGTGGGCTACAGAGAAGGTACAGAGTTTAAGAGCACTGGCTGCTTTCCCTGAAGACTTGGGCATTTTCTTTCAAACGATGCTCTTCCAGAGGACCTGAGTTCAGTTTCCAGTGCCCACCGGACAACTGCTTTTAACTTCAGTTCCAAGAGACCCCATGCCCTCTTCTGGCCTCCAAGGATACCTGAGCGCATGCACAGACACACAGACACACAGACGTGAAAAAGATGAGATGCAACACCTTACCCTGACCGTTTACCAAGGATAAGCACCCCATGGGATAGCAGTCAACTTCAAAGAAACCTTCACTAAATGCCCGGGTACAGAGGACATTGCAAACATCATCACTTGTCAGAATATAGCCTAATGGGCCACATGAAGTCCAAGACCCATCCTCAGAAAGAAACAGGCTCTTTATAAACTAACTTTATCATACAGTGAATAGGCAGCAGTGGTGCAGAATCCACTACTCTGTGTGTGTGTTAGAATTGCCAGAGAGAGAGAGAGAGAGAGAGAGAGAGAGAGAGAGAGAAGGAAAAAAGAAAAAAAAAAGAAAGAAAAAAGAACATTTGATTTGGATGGGTAAGGATATGAAGGATTTTGCTGGGTGGGTTAAGTGGTGCAAGGGTGGAGTTACTCAAGCAAAGGAAACATAAAAGCGAGGCACAGAAGCATGAAGAGGCAAGGGAGCCCTCATGGAAAATCACTGTATGTGGGGTGGGGGGTGGGGGTGGGGAGTGGGATTCAGGCGTCGGGGAAGGGTGGGGTTCTCTCTGCATAATGATTCTTCACATATTTCTTGACAAGGACTTGTGATTTTTTTTTTTTTTTTTTTTTTTTTTTTGCTTAGTTCAGGTGAAGCATTCAGACTACGAATCTATTAAAATAGCAGGTATTTCAAAGACCTCACCAACCTTGGGCAAAATGAATTCACAATGCAGTTGACTTGAAATGATAAGGTGATGTTACAATTAAATTGCTTTGATGAAATAAGACTCTTTATTGTTCTGTATGGCTGCTCTAGCGAAAGTATTTGGTAAAGTTATAACTGCATGAGGAGAAGGTGAAGGCTCAGAGGGAAGAGGCATTTGTTTCCAGGACTGGAAACTGTTAGGTTTCAAACCCTAGACAAATGGCAGAGGGGCCTACTTAACATATCAAAGGAGAGGCTTCCAGGTTCTCCCAGATAAGGGGCCATCCTGGCTGGCTGGTGTGCTCCATCCCCTGCCCTGAATTCTCCAGCCCATTGGGCTGGGCTGCCCTTCCTCCAGCTTCCCTTCGCTATATAATCTAACCATTTTGGTTACCTAGTCTCTTTTTGTACCTTTGGGCCTCCTGGCTGCTGGTTCCCCTCTCTCTCCTCTCTCTCTTCCCTTCCCCCCTCTCCTCGAATGGCTCAGGGTTATGTCTACTTTGGACCCTCCCAGATGTTCCCACCTTCTTCCATGTCAACAATGAACCATCTCCTCCACCATGCCTCACTGGAATCAGGCACATTCCTTTCCCTTTTTATTCTTTCAGAACCCACATGAGATGAACAGGGAGGAGGAGAGTTCGGACTCCTGCAAGCTACCCTCTGCCCTTCACATGCTACACTCTGTGGCACGAAGGCCCCAAAACCCATAGGCACACAAATAAAAGCCAAAATAAATATAGAGCCGGCAGAAGTTGACCACTAGGTAGTGATCTGCCAAAGGCAAACACGAATTTGATTCCGGTCACTCTTCTTCCCTTTGCCTTTAACACAAATGCAATGACTTATCCTTAATTGAAATACCAACAAAGAATGTTATTTCTGCGATTGCCTAATTCCACACCAAGGTCCAATGCATTTGAATGTGAGATTTCAACAGTTCTGCTGCATGTCCACTAGAGGCCTGTGAAGAGCTTCCCCCCCAACCCCGAGTCTCATAACCAAACCGGCCTAAACAGAAACAAATGAGAAATCTTGAGTCAATACTGATAAGAGTCAGATCAAATTTACATGTCTCCTCATGGTCAAGGTCATACACAGGAATAAAACAAACAAGATTCAGTACTCTTTCCAAACTGCATAGTACTTAGTTATAAACATTACAAAACAAGGGAAGAAAAAAAAAAGGCAGTGTTAAAAGCTAAGTTTCGAAAGGTTCAGCCACAATTCCAGAAGGCTGGCAGGCTCTGGCAAACTTTGCCTAAGCAGACGCTGGAATAGAAATTGCTTGCCTAATGAGCTTCCCGGTCCTCCAGTGCATTTTGAATTCAAAAGACATACAAGAGACAGGGCCCTGGGCCTGCGGGAAAGTAAACAGAATAGCAATCTAAGACAGATGGTCTGGAAAGGGACTTCTTAAATAGCGACAACAGGGCAGTAAACAGAGGTCAGTGAGCTACAGCCCAGGAGTGCCAAGAAGACATGGACTGAATGGTCCCTGAGGTGAAGGACAATCAATTGCAGGAGGGGACTGAGTGACCTAGACGAGGTGCTTACCATGTCTGCCAGGCGAGCACAGCTTGCTGGGCTGTGCATATGGGGGAAATTACTAGAAGAAATGAGGTGTCCTGTGACAGTCTGCAGGCAGCCTTGCTACCAGCTCCCCAAATAGGGCCTTCTCAGTGCCTCCTCGGACAAACAAGACAAAAACATCCTAAGCACCCCGTGCACAGGAGTCTCTTTGCAGAAGTGGCCTGCTTTCCACTAGGCTCAGTTAATTAGCAGGAGAGTCGGACAGAGTGGAAAGAAAGAGCCTTTTGTTTGGAGAACCTGTGAAAATATCCCCTCAGAAGCCTGTAACTTTCCCTACAGATTACCCTGGCCCTGAGGACAAGCCCCGGTGCCAGAAGGCACTGCTGTCCCCTCCACACAGCCCACATTCAAAAGGCAGTTAGTTCTCTTTGTTGTCCCCAGGGAGTCAAGCCTTAATGGGTTTACAATGTGGCAGGCTCTTTTGGAGAGTGTCTGCTGCCAGAATCAGGGCAGAGAGAACCCCAGTGAGTGCCTCAGATGTTGAGGTGACCCTGCCTGCACTCTAAGGGAAGCAGCACTCACCCCAGGCCTTGAGAACCCCTGCAAGAGCACCCTGAGAGGTCATGGGATCTGAAAGTGAATCTGCCATTATTGCGAGCAGATGGCCGAAGACCTGGAGACTTCACTCTTCAGACAGGACTGTGAGCATCAGTGTCCCCAGATCAATCCCAGGTGAGAAGAGTCACTGCTGTTGTGACATCACCCTGTGTTTCCAGTTAATCTTGCTGTCAAAGAGTGACCCCTCTTTCTCAAACCTCTCAATGTAGGCAGAGAATAGCCTGGGCACGTTCTTCTCACCTTGACTGAAAGGAGACCTGGATGTGGCCCATCTAGGGAAGCTGCTTGAAAGACTCTATGGCAATCCCCACCAGCCTAAGCTCTGCCTCCAGAATCACTCTTTTCACCTTCTCTTATTTCAGAAAAATCTTCATTTTTAAACCAAGACACTCAGATAGTCCGTGCTTTTGGGAGTAGAGATTTCATAATCTTTTTAAAGCTATAGTCACGTTCTCCCACCCCTACTTTACAACATCCTTCTGGTCAAGGGTTGCTCCTTGATGCACAGTATTCCCTCTTGCTGAAATCTCAGCCTATTTCCTGTTACTCTCATGTTGATTCATCTGTATTCTCTCCTGTCAAGAATGGTTTATTTGTCCATTAGGATACCCAAGGTCAGCCTCTGCTCATCTGCTCCCAGACCGTACCCTTATGTACAGTTGTTGATGTGCCAGCTGCATACCGTGGCGCTTTGTCTCTGCTTATATTACAGCTGTGTGATGCTAGAATCTGGCAAAGAGTTCCAGAACCACAAAAGGAAAAGACAGGCAAACTCTCAGTGCTGCGGGCACTTAAGGAAGAGGAAAAAACACGAAAACAAACAAAAACAAAGAACCAAACCCCAAACCCCATGTATTTCCTACTGGGGAGACTGCAACACTGACTTAGAAAGATACGAGGAGGTTAAGCCATACCGAGGATGAGCTGCAGGGTTAAAGGAAAGACTTTCTTCCCAAGAAACCCCTTGAGTGGTCATCCTATCCCCAGAACCATCAAAGACAGGAACAATAATGGGAAGCCATTGGTAGCACACTACTCAAGAACAGGGGAGACAAGGCCCAGTGGTGCCACAGTACCAGTGGCTGAGAGGACATCACAGCCTAAGGAGTTCTACAGTCTCATAGGACACCCCCTGGCTGGCTTCACTGCCAGTGCCAATGTTTGGATATTGGAAGGCTGGCTGTTGTAAAGACCGGAGGAAGGAGGACAGACATGGGGAGAGTGCCTGCTGGCTTTAAATAACTCACCATAAGCAACTTCCACCATTCTCCCCTCATCCCATCCATCCATTCTGTCAGGCACTGTACTCTGTGTTGGACCACAGAAAGGAAAGTGATTCATTCCTTAGAACAGCCCTGACTGCATGACCACCTGGGACTCATGGCTTTTTCTGACTCCTAGCTCTGTGGAGTTTTTCTGTTTTGTTTTTGTTTTTTGTTTGTTTCTTGAGATTTCTGAATTTTTAGAAAAGATTTATTTATTTGTTTTATGTATACGAGTACACTGTAGCTGTACAGATGGTTGTGAGCCATTATGTGGTTGCTGAGAATTGAACTCAGGATCTCTGCTCATTCCAGTGCCTCTCGCTCCACCCCACTCCCTCAGGCCCAAAGATTTATTGTTATGTGTTAAGAATACTGTAGCTGTCTTCAGACACACCAGAAGAGGGCATCAGATCTTATTACAGATGGTTGTGAGCCATCACGTGGTTGTTGGGATTTGAACTGAGGGCCTTTGAAAGAGCATTAAGTAGTCTTAACTGAGGAGCCATCTCACCAGCCCCCGGAATTTCTGAATTTTATCTGAAACAATCCCCCAGCTCCGGGTTATCTCAGCATATCTCACTCCCCACCAGATGTCTTCCAAGAAAGGCCCTCACGGAGGATGAACATTTAACAGAAAAAAAAAAAAAAAGATTAACAACGATCATACTAAGTCATTATAATAAGATTATACGGCATCTGTGCTTGCTTCTGAATTTTCCCTTTGTTATTTTTGGACTGCAGTTAGCCAATTGAACCTAAGCAATTGAAACCAAGGAAAGGAGGCCTCTGCTCCATCACACAGATCACAGGCTAGTGTATTCAATCAACTATACATACTCCATGGCAGGCTGGATAGAAGCACTTGGTTAATAAAATTGATTGATTGATTGATTGATTGATTGCTCCTGCCACCATACACTAGAAACAACAATGTAGGTGGAACATTACTCAGTGCACAGGGTCGGGGCATTGCAAATAATCTGAGCTCATTCTCGGGTTTATATGTTTATATGCACCCGTGGCTTCCAAGTACAGGTACTCAGAGACAAAAAAGGGGCGAGCCTGGTTCATCTGAAGTGCTGTTTCAAGCAGCAGTTTCTGAACACCTGCTCCCTGCCATGAACACCACATGGTCACACTGCTCCTGTCATGTGCTGACTTTCCGGTCCCCATTGTCCTTCATGTGTTCTGAATTTATTCTTCTGAGAGAATGCTCTTGAGGACCCAGAAACTGGGGACCCTGGGAACTCAGCTATCCTTCAATGTCTACCAGCCTTCCTCCTGGTAGCCCAGCCTCATCAAAACTCCCCACACTGTCTTCTCTCTCCATGGGGATTTTCCAAAAGCTTTAGTAACTCACCAGCCTTCTCACATCCATGACTGGCTGGCCATGGATTTAACATTGGCAAAATAATTACTTGATATCTACCGACCTTATGTGAGTTTTGTTAAAATTAGCTATGAAGTTAGAATTTTTCAATTAGAAAAAAAAAATGAGAGCCAGGTTTCATAAAAACCATTTTCCTTAAAGATAGGTAAAATATTCTCTTTGCATAAACCAAGTTACCTAATAGGACATACCAGCTTCCTAGGTATAATGTGAGAGCAATAATTTGTCAGCCCATGGCTAGGCTCCATCAGGTCTGAAGAAGAGCATGTTTCATACCCACACTGACATGGGAGCCTTCTGTATGATAGCTTTTCACGGTGGTCATGTTCTCTGACCCTTCCTATCCACTTCCTCTACTACAGAAATGAACACACCATTTATTTCAAGACTGGTAAACTTGTATTTCTTGTTTGCTTGCTTTGGTTGAGACAGGGTCTTTCTGTGTAACTCCAGCTGCCCTGGAACTCATAGAAATCCATCTGCCTCTGCCTCCGGAGTGCTGGGATCAAAGGTGCGTGCTACCACACCTGGCTAACCTGTAAGAATTGATTTACATTTTTTTTTTTTTTTACTTTTACTTTTCTACAGTCTAAACATTTTAGCAATTGCTGCAAGAATCACAGGGAGGAAGAAAGCTGAGCAAACGTCTTCCTTAGGTCTCAAAGAGAATCTCAAAGCAGATCGATTTAAACAGAAATGGGGAAACTTGAAGGCTGAAGAGATGGCTCAGTGGTTAAGAACACTGGCTACTCTTCCAGAGGACCTGAGATCAATTCCCAGCACCCACATGGCAGCACACTACAGTTTTAGGGGACCCAACACCCTCACACAGACATACACGTAAGTAAAATACCAATATACGTGAAATTCAATACTTTTTTTTTAAATTTAAAATGATGACATTTAAACCCTCCATTCCCTAAATGGGCACCAGGGCACTTGGGGCACGGTGGAAAACCCACAGGGTGCCATGGGATATTTTAAACTTTGAGAGTTTTACAGTCACACCAGGATGCTGTCAGATACTGACAAACTGAATCCAAAGTAGTTTGCACTTCTGACTGGAGACCCTCTCCCTTGACAGTCCTTTTCCAGAGGCCATGCCTGGAGAAGGCAGATGCAACATGAAAATCAACATGCAATGGAGAATGAGACCGGCAGCAGCCAATCAGCAACAGAGCAGCCAATCAGCTTCCAGTTTCTGATGGGACCCCCCCCCCCAGCATCCTACCTGCGTTTAAACTCTAATGTAGGCAGATGTTTATTAGTAATTAATAAATCCTTCCCCATATCTATGTGCTATAACCTTGAGATTCATCCAGTCATGGATGGGAAACACTCAGGAAAACGATTTTGCCTGTTTGGAATATATGTACAGGCATTCTTCTTGTGCTTATTTTAGCATGATAGCTACTTACACAGCATTTATTCTACATTAAGTATTAAAGCCATCTAGAGACTAAAGTCTGTGAGCCAATGTGCATAGGGTTCTAGACAAATGTTACCCTATTTAATACCAGGAACCCGAGGTTTGAAAATCTGCAAGGAGGTTCTATGGCTAACTACATTGTTTTCTTCTGATTTAAGGGTGCTTTAAAGAAATCACTATGGTTTTAGGACATAAATACATAGTAAGTGACTTAACCCTATCTACTTCACAGATAATTGTTTTGGCCTGAGACTGGGGTCCCAAATGACGGCGGTACCCTGAAAAAGAAGTAACGGAAGCATCTCGGGCGCCAGGGACCAAGGCAGCTGCAAACTTCTTTGGTGAGGTCCAGACATCCGTGCTTAGCCTCATCCCAGACTCAGTGAATTGGAAGCTCCAGGGGTGACGTGTAGAGATCTGTGTTTTGACCAGGCTTAAGTGTGACTCTAACACGCACTCAAAATTCAGAAATTAGAAATATACAAGTGCACTTAGATTTACAGATGTCCATCTGGAAAACTGACACAAAGCTGGTCTCTCAGTTTGAGTGAATAGTGCAGAAATGACTCAAGTGGGTCAACTGACAACATCTTTGGACTCAGAGACATGAAATCCTCTATGCCATTCAAGTCAGAAGGCCAGATTTATGGCTGGCCGGGAAGGGGGGTCCAAACCTCCTAGAGGACCCTGATTTGCTCTCTCCTCTGACTTGTCAAGGAGCAGAACTAGCTGCATACCCCTTCTGAGCCTTCCGTGAAAACATCACAAAGGACTGAAGAATGTGGGATGTCTGAGTGCAGGAGAACCTGGCCTCAGCAGCACTTCTCAGCACATCTCAGCACTTGATCCCACTTGATCCTTTGTGTATTTGCGGAAGTTTTTATACTTTTGAGCACTAAAGCAGATGCATACAGCAATAATCTTCTCTGGGAGTGTCTCCGCCCTATTTCCTTAGCAATATGATGGCTGAAGCACTGAGCACCAGGAAGAAGGCACATCTTTGTGGACTCGGAAGAAGGGGGAGGTCTTTATTGGATGGTTCACAACCACTTGTAACTCCAGCCCTAGGGGTCTGCTTATGAAGTTACTACAGAAGCTATTTAAGACTGCAGATTTTCAGCCATAGGTGGTAGTGCATGTCTTTAATCCCAGCACTCAGAGCACAAAGGCAGGCAGATCTCTGAGTTCAAACCAGAACCTACAGAGTGAGTTTCTGGACAGTTAAGACTACACAGAGAAACCCTGTCTTGAAATCCAATCCAAACCAAACCAAACCAAACCAAACCAAACCAAACCAAACCAAACCAAACCAAACCAAACAAACAAATTACACAGTCAACTACTCTGTTACTGAAATAGATGTAAGTTATTTCTTGGCCTTTCGGAGTAAACAAAATGTTTAAAACAATGGAATGAAGGGTCAGAGAGATGGTTAAGAGCACTGGTCACTGTTCTAGAGGCCCTGAGTTTGATTTCCAGCTCTCCCATGTTGGTTCAGTACCGTCTGTAACTTCAAGTCCAGAGGATTCTTCTTCTGGCCTCTGTGGGATACTGTAAGTTACTGTGCATCTGTAGGACCCTCAACACCCTTTACTGCTGGGATAGGAGGAAAAGCTGGAGTCAATTGATTTATATGCTCACTTGTTGGTAAACTGGGTTCACTGTTGTAAAACATGATGCTGCACTTTACAAAGATGATCAGATAGGAAGAAAAAAATCGGTAGTGGGAAGACAGGCAGAACATAATCTTTGTCTGCATTTGAATCCTTATAAGAGTGCATGAAAAAGAGAGGGGAGGAAAAAGATCCTGCAAATGCCAAAGGCTGCAGATGGGTTTCTGGAGTCTCCAAGCTCTGGGAAGAGAGCAACTTTTAGCTGTAATTGAATCATGTGGGGCCATACTCCGTGGGTCCCCTAAGGTGATTATGCTGGGAATGGAGGCTTTCAGAATGTCATTTATCAAGAAAAACATGGCTGGATACCAGTAATGAACTAATGCCCTCGGGCACCTCATCCTTTACGGCAGCCTAATTGAAACGTACAAATTGTGGAAAGCTCCCTGCTTGTGAGGGGGGAGTGGGACTGCGGTGTAGGTGACTGATGCCCAAACGGTAGCTATTAAGATAAAGTTTCTTCTTCAACAGATAATATATCACCAATCTAATTTACGAGCAGCCACGGCAAGTGGATCTGTCATTCTGTCGCACCAGAAAGATCCTCTGTCTTCCATGTGACAACTTTAATAAACTTTAAAGTGGAAAGCGCAGATTCTATACTGTTGAATACACGCTTGTGTTTACTGTGTCCAGGCAGAGAACAAGACTGCCTCAGGACAGTGTTCCTTGTTCACAGAACCACTGAGGATATTTGGAGGGTACAGGGGAAAGGTCAGGATTGATTCAGAGAACACAGGAAGAATAAGCTAAAGAGAGGCCATTTCTTCAAGATTGTAATTCCTTTTTCTTGGTGTGTGGGTAATGAGACATTCATGTTCACAGACATGAATTTGTATGTGTCTTCAGAGACATTCAATCATGGAACCAAGGGATGTAATCTAATGTTTGAGCATCAAAGAAAAGCAAGACAGTGATTTCAGATGACAAATGATCATGCTCTTTCACAAAGGAAGCAAGGTCCACCCCGGTTGACCTAGGGCTGGATAGAACAGTACCTACCCACTCCTTTACTCCATGAGCCTACGGCATCAGGAAATACACACGGGGGTTCTGTCTATGTGCTCAAGTGGATTAAAGATGGTGAATATTTGCTGGGCGTGGTGGCGCACACCTTTAATCCCACCCAGCACTCGGGAGGCAGAGGCAGGCGGATTTCTGAGTTTGAGGCCAGCCTGGTCTACAAAGTGAGTTCCAGGACAGCCTGGGCTATACAGAGAAACCTTGTCTTGAAAAATAAACAAACAAACAAACAAACAAAAAGATGGTGAATGTTCTAGTTTGCTTTCTGTTGCATGTTGACAAACACCATGACCAAAAACAACCTGGGAGGAAAGAAGGGTTTATTTCATTTTGTGCTTCCAGTAATAGGCTATCACGGAGGAAAGTCAAAGCAGGAGCTCAAGGCAAGAACCTGGACCAGAGACCACAGAAGAACACTTCTCACTACCTTGTTTCCAGGCATTGGGCCCAGCCACTTTTCTTATACAGCAGGAGCCCACCTGCCTAGGGATGCCACCACCCACAGTGGGCTGGGCCCTCCTATATTATCAGCAATCACAAAAATGCCCCCCATGAATGCCCACAGGTCAATCTGATGGAGACAACCCTTCAGTTGAGGTTCACTCTTCCTAGGTGACTGTGGTTTGTGTTAACTTGAAAATAAAAACTGGTAAGCACAGTATGATTCTTGTGGTAGTATTCTTGTTCATGTCTGTATGCCAGGAGCAGAACAACCTCTGCTAAAACTACCAAATTTATTTAAGCAAACGCATCTCTCTAAGCTTTTTAGTTCCGACTCTCTACCAATTTTGGGCTTCAACAAACATCTCATTTTACTTTTATTAATTCCACTGGCTAAGTATGTATTGAACATGTTCTGTGTGGACGGCAGGCAGGCGCAAAAAGAGAAGGTGGAGATCTAGGAGACAATGTGTTCTTAGAGTATTAGAAAAGTAAGATTAAAAATGTTCATGTTCACAAACATACAACAAATCCAGGGGAGAGAGAGAAGTAGGAAAGGGGGATAGAAGGTAAAGACAGAGAGAGGGAGGAGGAGGGGAGGGGAGGAGAGGAGAGGGAACGGGAGAGGGACAGGAACAGGGAGGTAGAGAGAAGGGAGAGGGAGGGGGGAAAGAGCCACCACACAGTTGGCTTTCAGAATGCAAAGACTGACTTGGAAATGGAACAAGGCTTTAAACTCTCAAAGCCCACCCACAGTGACATACTTCCTCTGGCGAGGCTCTTCCTCCTATTGGTTACATAATCTCCCCCAAACAGCGCCACCTACAGGGAAACAAGTGTTCACAACCCGAACCTGTAGGGGACATTTTTCACTCAGACCATGGTAACAGTGAAATCAGAACACAAGACACGGCACGAAAAACAGGTCTGGGAAATGTGCCATAGGCGAGCAGTGGCAGTTGCTAAGCACTGCCAAGGAAAGGCAAGCACAGGGTGATGTCATTTGTCTTTCAGGTTCCCGGCTGCAAAGCCTTAAGTGCCGCACTGGGAAGCTCACCAGGACGTAAGAATAGGTAGGGAATAAGTGAGCATCTCTTCCCTTCTACCACAAGAATTAAGATTCTAGAGACTTACTTTATTGTTGTGTCGGAAACACTCTCTTATAAACAGTTCTTCCCTTAAAACAAACAAAAACACATGGAATGCCCTGGAAGAAGTTCGGGATGCAAAGTAAAACTGATTGCCAGACCTTTCTTTTGGAATCTCTGCTGGAACAGATATAGTCTAAGACAGTCTCTTTAAAAAGTGTACCCCACTCTCTTAGGGCTTCAAGCTTCACCTGATGAATTATTGAATGAGAGAGCCTCAGGGCCATCATGGAGCCTTGAGGTGGAAGGGAGAGCATTAGACAGAAACAATATAATATATGGAGATCTACACATGGTGGGGCCTTAGGGGGAAGGAGAGGCTTCCTCTAATGCCTGGAGAGAAGCTTCATTAGGAGAACATCGGAGGGGGCAGGGAGGGAAGGTGAGTGAAAAGGGATTCTGTAGAGGATGGGTGGAGTGTCTTGGATCAACACCCCAAGCAAGGGAAAGTTCTGGCTTCTTATAATCCTTAAAGGGTCGGAGAAATTCTTACACATCACGATTTAGTTCAATAGCGCATGTGTGATGTGCCAGGCAACCTGGAGGAGCCAGATACCATAAAGTGAGAGGTTTTGTTCAGGATGGAGGCTGCATCTTAACTCTGTCCCAGAAAGAGTGGGAGGGAAGTGTGGCCCGATTCAGGCTACGATGTCAGGCTTAAAGGTGCAGGCCAGTGTTCTAATGATATACTTATAAAAGTCAGTAAAAAGCTTCAAGTCTATTTCTGCTTAACTTCAGGCCATGATCTTGGATCATTGTCCCATCTTGTTAAGATCTTTTCAGTCTCCTCCAGCACAGCCAATATGTTAACTCCCCTTCTCGGAAAGCAGCAGTCCCTTCGTAGGTGGGCCCATCCCTCAACCCCCTTTGTTCTGTTTAAAAACACTTCTGTTCCTGGTGGGCTAGTTTACAAGATACATGAGGACAAGAATCTTCTCTGTCTTATTTAATACAGGGCCTCGAATGGAGTTTGAGTTCAATAGGTTTGCAGTAAGTAAAATAATAGAAGATTAAGGAGGTGTGATCATGGGTGTGGTGGTGAACGGTTTCAATCTGAGCACTGGGGAGGGGGGGCAGAGGTGGGTGGAGGAGTGGGTACAGACAGGTGAATATCTATGTTTTTTAGCTAGCCTTGTCTACATAGCTAATTCCAGGTTAGTCCAGCCTAATGAGATCCTGGAGAGAGTAGATGCGGAGAAATGGGAGCAGGGAAGCAAGGAGAGGAAAGAGGACGGGAAGAAAACATTGCAGATAAGAGCAAGAGCGAAGGCATGGTTGTAATCTGGGACGCTGCAGATGTCAGTCACTAATTTCAAGGAGCCTCAAATCTGCATTTGCAAAATAGAACTCCAACCTCACAGGACTGTTCTGTGAGTTGAAAGAGAGGCTGTATACACACACAGCTAGTGGCCAGAAGGTAGGAGGGTTGATTGAGAGTTTGCCTAGGGGTCCATCTCACTCCATAACCATGGCTAACACTGTGGAGGAGGAGGAGAAGAAAGAGGAGGTGAAAGAGGAGGAGATGGAGGAGGAAGAAAGAGGAAGAGGAAGAGGTGGAGGTGGAAGAGGAAGAGGAGGAAGAGAAGGAGAAAGAGGAGGGGCAGGAGGAGGAAGAAAGAGGAAGAGGAAGAGGTGGAGGTGGAAGAGGAGGAGGAGGAAGAGAAGGAGAAAGAGGAGGGGGAGGAGGAGAGAGGAGGGGAAAATGTGGTCTTTGAGTCAGCATGCTGTGCTACCTGGACCTCAGGCACCCCACCGCGTCCCTCTCTCCAAATGAATCACTCCATCAAAGGGGAAGGTTTGCTAGAGCTTCTGGCCAGGTTAAGATGATTGTCCACCAGAAGACCATGCACACTTGGTACAGTTATAAAAGCTGTGTAGCCACCAATCTGCAGAGCATTTGGTCTCACTTACTTTTGTGCCTCAAGAGAGGAAGTGCACAGGACACTGTTCTGTTGTCACCTCCCATAAGTGGCTGGTGGGCTCTTACAGGTGGATGCACATGTTGCATTTCCAGACACGTCTCTTCTTAGTAAAAGCAAACTCTACCGGTGTAACTGGCTGCCTGTGTAAAGTGCAGACACTTCATGCTAGAGTTATTCCTTCCTTTGATGGTGAGCTACAGTGAATCTTTATGTTCTATGGGAATTTGAAAGCCCCTCCCCCACTCCCGCTGAACCTCCAATTAGCTTGTCAGCAACATTGCTGCTCAAACACAGGGCACTCAACCCTGAACTCAGTTTCAAAAACAGACATCAACAAGTAAAGTAAAATCAATAAAATGCCTTCCCTTTCAAAACAGACGAGAAAAAACAAAATAAAGCAAAACAAAACCCTACATCGAAAACTTTTGATATAGCTTTAAAAAAAAATCAAAACAAGGAGTGGGTGGGTGAGAGTTCTCAGCAGTTTCAGGCATAGGCCTGTCAACCCTGAAGACTTGAGTTCGATCCCTGGGTCCCACTTAAGGTGAAGAGATGTCTCCAAGTTGTCCTTTGACTTCCATATTTAGTAGCTTACTCCCACACATAAAAGAAATGAATAAAGGTCAAATTATTTTAATTTTAAATAAGTTAAAAGTCAAAATAAGGAACTTTAGCTAGAGACACACTGACTATGATATTCTTGTTTTTTGGTGTTTTCTGTATCATAATGGCAACTGGTGGTAGAAAAGGAAGCCCTGTCACCTTTTAATCCTGTTTCTTCTGCTTAAATAACACAATTTACTCAAGATTTTGAATAGTTTTGATGGCTCTGGAAACTGTCTTCCTGCCCCACCCCCGCCCCCTTTTAATTCTCTGCCTTTAATCCTGCATGCCTCTGGCCACGCCCCTCATGACAAGGAGTCTTTGGGAACAGGGTGAGGTCCCTAGGGCCTCTAGAGGCTGTCCTGGAAGCCAAGATAGCAGCATGCTAGACATTCCATCTGGACTCAAACAGCTGCACAGCAGGCTTCAATCATTTGTTTTAACCACAAGGAGTGTCTGAGAAGGTCCCTCACTCGTGGCTGAATTTAGAGCCCTCCTTTCTGCACAGTGCCAAGAGACTTTATAAATCCCAACAGCCCAGATCTCTGCCCGCCAGGCTGCCAGCTTGTTCTATGGGGGTGTTGGTGAGGTATGGAGGGAGAGTGTACCTCAGTGGGCCCATGCCAAGGCATCCCTTCCCCATGAGGGAACAGCCACAAGACTATATAGTATAGAATAGAGTTTATTCAGGACATGAGGAGGGGAGTTAAGATAGCAGTAGTGGCAGAGAAAGGCAGAGAGAGAGAGAGAGAGAGAGTAGAGAAGTAGAGGCCGGCCATAGCCATGAGCATGTGGAGAGAGGGGGAAGGGAAGGGAATGGGGAAGGGGGAGCAAGAGCAGGAGAGAAGCAAGAGATCAAGAGAGGGCAGAGGGGGCAAGTAGCACCTTTTAGAGTGGGTCAGGCCTACCTGGCTGTTGCCAGGTAACTGTGGGGGTGGCACTTTGAACACTAACAGTACTGAAGTGTGGGAGGAAAAACCACTGCCCTCAGTACCAGGAGTTTTACACTAGCAGGTGTGTGCTTGATTTGAGTTACAGAAAGTTAAAACTGGTTCCCAACCAGCCAAAGACCAAATCAGTAGAGCACTCTTTAGGTGTTCCTTGCCTTCCCCAACATCAAACCATTCCTTGAGATTTGCGCTGAAAGAACTCTTTTCAATAAAACTGAACTCCCCAAAGGTCACACAACACTTTTACGGTCCTGTTGGTGCCAGGGGCTGGACAGTAGGCTGTAAAGGACAGAAATGTGTTTCCTTTGCCCCAGGGAGCTGTCTGCCTTACAATGAGTAAGCTGCCAACCCAGCCAAGGAAGTTTCCTTAAGCAAGGACATGACATCCAGGATGTGCTGACCCAGCCCTTACTTATTTATGCCTTTTAACCAGTTGAGGGCCGAGAGAAAGATCAGTGTCAGACAAGCCTTCCATGAACCAGACCTCAGTCAGTGTCCTGTGGTATGGCTAAGGTCTGAAGAGAACATCCCTTCACATCTGGAGAACTCTGCAGCTGTTGCCTGTCTAATGCTCCTCAAGGTCCTGCCTAATGGATGCATGCCTTTGGTGGCCTTCTGGAGGTGTCTAAGGACCAACCTTACTGAAATCCCTCGTTGTCATTGGTGCTCCCTTGCTGTCAATCATGGCCCCATGCTGTTATACTCACTATTCTTGCCCCATTATCTTTATGGTACCTGGAATAGATCTTAATGTACAAACCATTTTCTGAAAAATTTACTAAGCAAATGAACAGTGCAAACATGGTGGCAGGGGCTGTAGGGGGGGGGGTGGCGGTGTGTGTGAATGATACTGAGAGCTTTTCATTCAAGGGAAATGTCATCATCTCAGAGATCCAAAGGAACTTAGGTGAAGGGTTAAATGAGGTCACTTCAAAGATGTTGAACATTTTTTTTTTTTGGTCACTTTGTGATGGCATCTGGCTCCAGCTGCAGGGTTGATGGGCAAGAGAAACCTTGTGAAGGGTGGGGCCGGGGCAGAAAATAGTTGGGCTGCCTGCTTGGCCTCTGTGCTCCCTGGTGTCCCTGGTCTAACTCTGACATTCCAACACAGAGGACCAATTCTGCATATGCATGTCAGAGGTTCCTTTGCTTTGTAGGATAATCATTAAAACCTGGAATTAAGTTTGCAAACAGAACCAGCATGAAGACAATGTATGGACTATATATAGGCTGAGTGTGGATAAGGCCAAAGCTTCCTTCCAAGTCCATTGAGCAGTGGGCCAAGGAAATGAGCATTCCAACAGGCTTGCCAGAGTCCCTGCGGGGATGGCCTACTCCCTCTGTATACGCTGCCATGACTACCAATCTGTAAAATATGTCGTCAGTGGTATGCTGGAATGTACATATGAAATTATTTCTGCCATGCATAGGATTGTCAGCTATTTTACTGTCCAGGGGAACTCTCAGGTAAGATGGACCAGTTGTTCGTGTGTGTGTGTGTGTGTGTGTGTGTGTGTGTGTGTGGTGGTGGTGGTGGTGGTGGTCTAGGTTTGGCAGGTTTGGCAGGTTTGGGACTGTAAAGTTGACCAAGATTATCAACACAGCACAAGGTCTTGTCAATTTACAGTAAAGGCAGATTTGGATATATGAGGAAGCCAAAAGAGAATGAGGACATGTGACTTTTTGTGATGTCATTACCTTTATTATATTATTTTATATTATATTATTTATTATATCCTGTCATTGCCCAGGATTAGTTTTTATTTTATTTTATTTTATTTTATTTTATTTTATGTTTTTAGGTCTCTCGATCTATTCATAGTGTCACTCGTACCTGATATTTGAAAGTATTCTGAGAATATCACCATGTTAGAAACCATATGTTTCTAACTGCTGTGGATATTATACACAGAAGGATCCAAGCACACACCTCTGCTGCTGGTATATGCTAAGTGGTGAAGATACTCTCAAATGAGGAGCACTGATTTCTACCATTACAAGCTAAGTCTGAGGATTTATCAAGTATACTACTCTATAAAATGAACCACTCACAACATGGGCCAGACATCATCCTTCAGAGTTCATGGCCCTTACTAGATTATCTGTGTCCATGTGTGCCCTACATGTGTGCCCTACATTAGGGTGACTTGGGAGGGAAGCCTGCAGCATTTCAATTCACCAGCATGAATCGTCTTTGTTTTTTTTTTTTCTTTTCCAAAGTCCATGCCCATCAAAACAGACTGATAGACAGACAGACAGACAGACAGACAGATGCATGCACGCATACACCCTGGCAGTGGTAGCAGCAGCAGGAATGGATTGAAGGGGATTGGACTGAACCAGAGCGATATTCTAGGATGACCATACAAGCAAGTGCTGCATACAAAAGGCCTCCCTCCATCCTAATTTTCAGCCACTAGCAAATAAAATAAATGTCCTCTGGGCATCTTCCCACTGACTTGAAGAAGTCTTCAATGGGCCTCCTACATACAAGTGTCCAGACTGGCATTCGAAATGATAATCTGATTATCCAAGACTTTTCATCATCAGCAAGGTTCACTTTTTATACCAAGTACAAAGCAAAGTATAGACAACCTGACACAAGTTTCTCTCATATCATCTCTGTGTGTTAACTGTCTTTTTGTTTGTGTTAGCTCAGCCCACTGAGGCATTAAAAAGGCTAAGGACTCATGCTTAAGGTGAGCTTTTAAACTTGGTTTGAGGGTGTCTCAAAGTTCTGAATATGCGTCAGGTGTGTCAGTAGAGATGATGGTTTGTATATGTTCTGCCCAGGGAGCAGCATGATTAGATGGTGTGGCCCTGTTGAAGTAGGTGTGTCACTGTGGGCGAGAGCTTTAAGACCCTCATCCTAGCTGCCTGGAAGTGAGTATTCTGCTAGCCGCCTTCAGATGAAGATGTAGAACTCTCAGTTCCTCCTGCACCATGCCTGCCTAGATGCTGCCATGTTCCCGCCTTGATACTGGACTGAACCTCTGAACCTATAAGCCAGCCCCAATTAAATGCTGTCTTTTATAAGACTTGCCTTGGTCATGGTGTCTGTTCACAGCAGCAAAGCCCTAAGACAGTAGATATGAGTACTCATATTAGATATGAGATACCATAAATAATGATGTGCAGATGTCTACAGATGTGCTACCTCTGATGTTTACCTCATCCAAAAGTGCACAATTTTGGCCCTGCTTTCTAGGAAGACTCCAGTTGCCCAGATGGCTCCCAGAATTCTCCTCTCCCTGCCACTTTAGTACTGTTGGCATTATGTTAGCCTTGGTTCCTCTCCTCTTTCACATCTTTGCTGAGCACTTGGGCACTGAACTCTTCTCTTGGTATGTCATTTCTCAGGTTCCTTTGGATATCTTCAGCATTTAATCACTTAACAATTACCAAACTTATTTCCCCCAAATCCACAAGCAGAGTGTGTGCTCTTTCCTTTCATGGTAATCATGGAGCTCCTAGCTGTACTATAACTTAGAACAACTTCTGGATTTTTAACAATTGCTGCTTTGCATATATGAATTTTCAAAATGATGCAAACCCCTCCCTAGTCAAATGAGATGAGCTCATCAATGAATGTGATGTGATGGCAGAATCTAAAGTAATGGCACCTGCCACATGTCCTGCTTGTGTGGGACCAAGGAAGATGGCACAGCATAAACTGGTCATGTATTAACTTTTTATATTGGAAATCACTACAGAAGTCTCTATATTTAAACCACAATGCTTTCAGTAAAAATAAAGTACAATTTAATCCTGATGTTGATTCCAAATACATTTTGAAGAAAAACATGGTAGTCCTTAAAGACTGACTGTATATATAAACTTAAGCAAATACAAATCTGTTAACAAAAAATTAGGAAAAATAAAACTCTAAATAGAAAATAGTTTACAGAAAGAAAATAAATATATTCAGTTATTGGAAGCAACAATGACTATGTAACTGGAGACCTCATATGAAGGCAATAGGAAGTCTGGAACTGGAAGAGATTTATAGGGTCTGACCTATGGACATAGATTCGAGAATCATCCGCTTAAAATCAGAAAATGGAAGTTATGGGCTCAGGCTTGGGAAACATCAGGATGAGGGGAGGAAGAGAGCTGAAAGCCATCAGCAGAACAGCCAAGGGAAGCATAGAAATAAGTACCAGTGAGGTCAGAGCAAGGGTGACAAATCGGTGGAGGTCAGTGACTTCACATGGCTTCTGTTCATTCAATAGAGCGTGTGATGGGTGCCAAGTACTACACAGAGAGATATAGCTGTATGCATATCCATAACTCAATTCCATTTGTCCCCCCATCTATCCATCCATCTATCATAGCCATCTACCCATCCATCCCTCAGCCTATGGGAGGACATAGAGAAGTGACAGATTCAATAGTAACTGCCTTGGAATTCAAAATCCATTTGAGATGAATGAACCCAAGAAAGCACCAGGCAGATTTGAAACTAATGTACATCACCATTAAAAGTGATTTTGTAGTCACTTTACAGGAACATAATTTATGATCCTTGAAAAAGATTTTACTCTTTCTGTGTAAGAATTGTGATCATTAGTGTCATAATGAGAGTCATAGATTATGAAGGAGAAGATTGGTTCCTATGAGCAGATTTTTCTAGCCTTTTCAATTCCACTAGAGAGGGCAACAGAAACAAAGTACTAGGACCGAATTGAAGGTTAAACATCTTGGGGAATTTGCATTTAACAAGAAAGATCATTGCTGTGAATATATTTTCCAATTTGTAACAGCTGAGGCTCATAAGTGAAGATTGTTATGGCGCAGAGCAACCGACAGGTTATAAGCATGTGTTGGCAAGAGCCCATTGGCTATTAGAAGATAATTAAAACTCACTATTGTCTTCCAGCTGCTTCACTTAAATATTTTCATACAAATGTGATAAGGCTCCGATCCAAAGTGGACAGATTCCCCCTTTTATCAGTTTCTTGGGTTAAGCAAATTTCCTTCCAGTGAAAAATTCCCTTGAGGTGTCTTCGTCAAGCCTTGGTGTCAATGGTCTGGGGAGGGGAGGTCATATCTTGCATAGTTAAAGCAAGCAAGAGAACATGCATGTCACTGAACTAATGCTTCCATAATTGTTTCCCTAAAATGCCAGACATGCCAGGAAGCAGCTGCTCTGGCTTTCCAATTGAAGAACAAAAAGAGAATGAGCCTTAACTGGATTTTGATCAAGCTTAGAAATTATTTAATGGCTGTAAAGACCAACTGAATAGAAACATATTATTATAAGAAATCAATCCATCTACCATTCTAGTGACTAGTGAGTGTACAGGACTCAGAACAAGGGGCCATGAAGGTGACAAAGGAAGGCCTTTTCAGGATGCATCATTTCTATTCTTAAGGCAACAATGGTAGCACACACAGCATTTTAGGCGATTTTTAAATGCAGATAGTTCTGCAAACTGATCTCGAGGCTTCACCCAGCCTTCTTTGTGTAAGTACCACAAGTGAGCACCCTCTCCAGTAAACATCTTCCTGTTTCTTAGTATCATCCAAATCTTTCCCTTCTAACTCTGCTTGGAGACCCACTGTAAAGGTTAACTGTTGCTACTTCTTACTGTAGAAGCCTCCACTCAGTACCCGGTGAGGCTCTGGGCACCCATTGCATCATGAACTTACAGGCACACTGCTTGCCTACCTACTAACATCGTTTGCTCTCAACTACTCTCTTCTACCTAAAATGAAAACATGACGACAGTAGGGCCATATTTCGTCTTGCCCCCATTTACAACTGATACAGAGTAGAGCACTGACTAGATAGACCAGGGAATGGAGAACAAAAAAAATGGCCCTTTGAGAAGGAAAGGCTATATGACTTATAAGGTCTCCATTTTCATGAAATTAAAGGTGCATACCACCACACCCAGCCCAATTCTTAGATTTTGACAAAAAAAAAAAAAAAAAAAAAAGAAAAGAAACCTCAATCAAGAGGCTATCCAGGAAAGAATAATTACAGAAAAGAGGACGACCTCTGTAAAATGAGAACTCACACCCATGTTTTCCTTTTTAACCATCACGCCTGCATTGGTGACACCTGCTCTGAGAGGGGATGTTTCTTTTGTTGCCATTTCTATTTTCCTGCACTTCTACAGAGTGGTCACATACACACACACAAAAAGTATTAAAGGTAGCTTAAGTGTATTCTATAAAGTGGCAAGTAGCAATGGCCAGCCAAGGACCCCTGTTTATGATTGATCAGGTTTACTGTCACTCAAAAAGGATACCATGTTTAAATCCTGCAGTTCAGATCTAGGATGGCATCTGTGGGGCTATAGGTATGAAGGGCTTGGTCCTTAGCTTGCTGTTACTGGGAGATGATGAAACCTTTAAGAAGTGGGATGGGGTGGGGGCAAGATGTACACAGGTGGATATGAGGGAAGAAAGGAATTTAATTAATTACATAATTCAAAATATATGTAAAGAAGTCGGAGTGACTCAGAGATCTTTTGGTTACTGAAGGTGTGCCCTCCAGGGGGACACTCTGTCACTGACACCCTCCTCTTACTCCTCCTTCTCTCTTTTCATCTCAGATCTGAGAGCGGTTTTCCTCTATGTGCGTTTCTGTCAGCATTATTGCCCACTACCTAAGAGCCCAGCAGAGGCTTTCAACAACTGGTTCTCAGCCAGTGTCCTCGGGATGTGAAATCACACCGCCTCCTACACAATGGAAACAATGATATAAATAAATGAGTAAATTGTATGGATTCAAAGCCTCTCATAATAGCCCCCATTTACTAACTCACAGTGGTTGTCTGAAGGGAAAATGACACCCAGAGGCTCAGGTATTTGAACACTTGGCCCCCAGGTCATGGTGCTGTTTGGGGGAAATTATGGAACCTTTAAGAGGTACAGACTTGTCAAAGGAAGTGTAGCTTTGAGGATTTATAGCCTCACCCACAACCCCCCCTCCCCTTCATGTTTGTAGCTCAAGATCTGATTTCCCAATTTCCAATTCTAGTCAGCCTGCTTCCATGAGTCCGCACCATCATGGACTCTCCCTTTGGAACTGTAAGCCAAAAGAAACTCTTCCTTTGTAAGTGGTTCTGGTGTTGGGGCTATTATTACTAGAACAGAAAAGTAGCTGAGGCAGGTGTCCACCTCGTGGGTTTGCTGCAGCCTGCAGTGTGCGGCCAGCCCCATTGCCACTTGGACAGTTACAGGAAGTCCTCTGGGGTGGTATTTGACTGCCTTCCATATTTTTTTGAGGGCACTGTCAAATGTGAGGGCCTGAGGAATGTAAACCTCTATTTTCATTTGTTAATGTTAACAAAGGCTGAGCTGTGACTTCCATGCAAAGCAGATACCTGCCCGAGTCCCAGCCTGGACACTGTCCGAAGTTCAGCATTTGCAAAGTCCTGTGAATCAGCAATGCTCAGTCGATCTAATCAGACTCTTCCATGTGCACAATTTGTACAATAACTCATGTGTAAGCTGGGGCATTTTTTAAAAACAAAAACAAAAACATGTATTTGGGCCAGAGAGATGGCTTGCTGGGTTCACTGGATAATGGCACTTGCTACAAAACCTGACAAACTGAGTTTGATCCCCAGAACCCATATAATGGAAGGAGAGAACCAACAACCTCAAGGCCCCCTAACCTGCACATGTGTGTTGTGGCATGTGTGCCTACACACAAGCATCACACATACACACACACACACACACACACACACGCGCGCACAATTATTTAAATGTACGATGATTAAAAAAAAAAGCATTTGTGAATGAATCCCTAAGCTTAGCTTTGAAACTTGTGCTAACGAATTTCTTCCTAATGAATATAAGGTACGTTTGAATAACTGGAACTACGAGCAACTCTCATAACTTTGAAGCAGAGCTGAGCCTTCTTCTCTCAGACTTGCAGGTGAGGTCCTCACTGACTGTCAGAAGATGCTCTGGTGTAATTGTGCTGATGAACATATCTGCTGTGCAAGCCTGCAAGCTACAACAGGGCAATCGGCAGATGCTATTTGTTCAAGGGCAAAAAAAGGGCATGAATTCCCTTGAAGGGTTCTTTCATATGGGCAGGCCTACACCAGGCAGGGGATGAGCCTCCTCTCTGGGAAGACTGTGGCAGAGTCAGGAGCTTTGGTTCAGCGGCTTGGGAGGTTCAACACTTCAGGTTGCTTGCATTGTAGAAACCACAAATCCACTTCACACTTTAAAATGCACAGGGCAACTCCCGCACAAAGAAAGTTCCTTAACACAAAATGTCAACAGTGACAAAAGAGGGAAACCCATCTGGATGCAAAGATGCCCTAAGCACACAAGAAATGGCAGAGATGAGCAGGCTCTCATTGTTAGCATTCTGTCTAAGCTCCACCCCACAGTTACCCGGAAACAGCCTGGCAGGCCTGGCCCACTATAAAAGGGGCTGCTTGCCCCCTCCTCACTCTCTTGCCTCTCTTGCTCCCTCTCTCTCCCACCCCACCCCCACCTGCTCATGACCATGGCCCACCTCTATTTTCTACTCTCTCCCTCTCTCTGCCTTTCTCTGACTCTACTACCCTCTTAACTCCCCTCCCCATGCCCTGAATAAACTATATTCAGGTGTGGCTGGTCCCTCAGGGGGAAGGGATGCCTGTTGAGACATCTCCTTCCCCCATACCTCACCACACCCCCATAGAATATATTCTTATACTTCTTTATCTTTTTATAAACACATCACTCATAGCAGGCAAATGCTGTGGCACTTACTAATGTTTATTATAGAAACTTGTTTTTAAAATTCAGATTGGAGACCCCAGGTGGTCATGTTCATCTCATAGCTCATTTTTGTTCTCTTAGTCTCAACTGGATAACATCTTTGGACTTTCTGAGGTCACCATTTATAGGCTGACCCTTAGCCCAGAATAACCCAAAGAAGAAGACTTTCAGCAGGAACAGTGGCGTTATGTTTTATTGTGGGTCACAGCTCATAATATTCAATTCATCTAGAAGGGAAAGGCACAAAACACTTGAGATGACTGGCAGGCAAAAACTCTAAATATGCTCCAGCACAAAAGGGGATTAAAATGTCACAGGACTTTTTTTTTTTTCTCCTTGAAAATGGAATGGTTTATGAATGCTTCATTCTTTCTAGAACAGTTAAAACACTATGTGCAGGCTGCCCGGGCTCACAAGGCAGGGCAGGCTTTTCTTTTGTTCTATTGCTCAACCCTAGAAGGCTTTCCCTGGTGTACTTGTGCCCACGGGTGAGGAGAAGCCTGGAGGGAAGGTATTTCATTGACATGATGAATCTGCATCCGTGCATCCTTCCTTTTGGAACAGAAGAGAGGACGACCTGAGACTGCGGACAAGAAGGCTGAGCAGGAGTGGCTGGCTCTGGCGAGAACATCTACCTAACATTTTAGTGTCATCCACGACTTGAAAGCTCATTTTCGAAGGCTCAGCAGAGCCAGCTCTTGAAATGAATGCAGAATGATGGACAGAGGGTGACTCACAGAGTCTTCTCTGCCAGGTGGCATGAATTAAGGTGGCTGAAGTGGGTGTGTCCGCTTTGGGCCAGCCCTGTCAGCTGTCCTGTATCACTGTCTCTCTGGTTTCTAGTATGTACAGGGGTCTCAGACTGAGCTGTGCTGCAGTCTAGGGTTTTCTGCCTATCTATTAGACCCAACCAGGCCACTCAGAGGACAACAAGCTTATTTTTCTTGACAATCTGCAAATGACCTGAACTTTCTGGATGAGAAAACAATTACCTCCAAAATTGACAAGTAATTACCTGTTTGCTTGTCACTATAGGATATGATCTTACTGCACTGGCATCCCAGACACTGAACACACACACACACACACACACACACACACATACTCTCTCTCTCTCTCTCTCTCTCACTTTCTCTCTCTCTCTCTCTCTCACTTTCTCTCTCTCTCTCTCACTTTCTCTCTCTTTCTCTCTCTCTCTCTCACTTTCTCTCTCTCTCTCTCTCTCTCTCTCTCTCTCTCTCTCTCTCTCTCTCTCTCTCTCTCTCTCTCTCTCTCTCCTGCTCTACTCTCTCTACTCTGGCCTTCCGGTTGTAATTTATAAGTTCCATCTGAAAGGCCAGAGTCCAGTTCCTACCTAGGCTTTTGCAGTCTTTACTACATCACATGAGCATTGCACCTGTCTCCCAAAGAGCAAAGAAAACTACAGGCAGGTGCACATCCCAGGGACCAAGATCATTGCGTGACAACAGCACACTACCCAAGTTCAAGTGAAGAAGGCCATTTCCCTCTCCAAACTCTCCCTCTAGGAGCAGACTGTGTGGCTAAGGAAAGTTCCATAAGGAAATGGAGTCATGTGACCGAGGTTCTCCAAATGGGAGGGGTTCCACTGTTTGCTAGTGAAATCCTGAGGAAGTCACTCAGCCTCCTGCAGCCCGGACGCCCAGCTTTTATCAGGATTATAATATTCCCAGAAAGTAGGATCTCTCCTCAGTGGTGCTAGTTCAGATAATTTTTCCTGGAGAGCGGGGTCAGGGGGATACAATCTGATACACTAGTCCTCCATTCACTGTATGCTGGCAGCATTCATTTTCCACAGTTTCAATATTTTAAAATGCCCATAAATACCACCACTTATCTCCTCGAAGGGGAAATTATCCCTGTTTGAGAGTTCAAAAGAACCCTGTATTCTTTAAAGCTTTAATAAAACATTGTCCGCCCAGAAACTTCACTTTTCCTCGGAAACATTCAGGGAACAGCAAAGACAATAGCCGAGGGTGAAGTGAGAAATGAGCTGTGGGTAGATAACAGGAATTGGGTCAAAAATATGAGCTACTAGGTCCTCCATTGGAGGCTTCTCCAGCACCAAGCCTCACAGGTTTTAGACTCTGCTTGGATTCTGGTCGGGGATAGGGTCCAGGACATGGTCTCCTTCCCCTGTTGTGGGTGTGTAACGAGAAAGTGTCTAACAGCATACTGCAGGCCATCTACAAGTGCTCACAGAACCACAAGGAATTAGTGCCATGTAGCCAGGGAACATGGAATGCTGCCCGGGCAGTTCCCTCACATCTGGGGCCAAAGTCACATTGTGTGACTAGCACTCAGTCAGAAGAATCAGTCAGGCAGCAGCCGCACGCATGCCAGCAAGAGTGACAGAATCCACAGTGATGGAATGTGTCAAACATGGCTGTAGCTGTTATGAACTATGGTGCAGGACTTGTCTCTGGCTTCAGGGGCATTTCAAGACTGCCAGTGGATACCCCAAACCATGGTCAGTACAGAACTCTAAACGTTGCTGTGTTTACCTTTAAAATAAATTAGTCACACTAACATATAACAGTTAAAATGGAGTCATTTTATAATCATACCCTATAATAAAACTTGTTTATCTCTCAAAATATTCCATTGAATATTTTACCTAATATAAGCACTCTATGGAGCTGTGGCACATTTGAGTCACCAGCTTTTAGCCTTACTTTTCTTGTATTACCAGGCTATGGGCAAGAGGAACCAATCAGCGTTCTAAGAGCACTGGCTGCTCTTGCACAGGACCTAGGTTTAGTCCCCAGCATCCATGGGGCAGTTTACAACCATCTGCAACCCCAGTTCCAGTGGATGACCTCTTTTGCCTTCCAAGGTGCACAGGCAAATAGTTAAATGTAAAATAAAATAAAGAAGAGAAAATGGTACATGAGAACAGCGTGACAACCAAGACATCCACTCTGTGACTTAACACTGCACCAAGCCCCAAAGAGGACAGAGCAGGACAGCACAGGATCTATAATTAATTAATTAATTAACATCCCAATCGCATCTTCCCCTCCCCGCTCTTCTCCCAGATCCTCACTTTCTCTTCCTCATTTCCCACTCCCCCCTTTCCTCTCAGAAAGGGGAGCCCCCACCACGGATATCAATCCGCCCTGGCATATCAAATGCAAAAGGACTGGGTGCATCTTCTATTGTGGCTAGACAAGGCTGTGCAGCTAAGAAAGAGAAAGGGATCCAAGGACAGGCAACAGAGTCAGAGATAGCCCCCCACCCCCACTCCTGCTGTTAGGGGTCCCACAGGAAGACCGAGATGCACAACTGTAATGTGTGCAGTACAGGATTTTAACATTCTTCCCTATTTGAAATGTTTGAACCATTAGTTTCTGGAACTTTTGTTTAATACTTTTGGATCACCATTGACTGGGAACAGCTGAAATCACAAAAGTAGAGCTATAAACAGGAGGGTCTACCATTCACCCACAGATTTTTCTGAGCCTTTCAGCATGGAATGCGTGTGTTTCGGGGGCCGGGGGTGGAGTCTCAGGCGCCACCTTCCTTTACTAGGGGCAATGTTGTTTACACTCATGTTGACAAGCAGGATACAATAAAAATGACTTATGGAACTCCCAGGGCCAGATCATATATTTTCCAGTGGTTCACTCCTGAAAGGAACTCCCAGCAGGAAGGAGAGAAGATGAGGCAGTCCATCAGGGCACATATAATCTGCCAGGCAGCAGCTCCTACAGCAGTGCTGACTGACAGGTGCTTTCATTGGCTGTGTTGGGAGAGAGGGAGGCTTTGGAAGATCCGGGGGGTGGGGGGGCCTTTTCTTCAGCCTCGCTGTCAGGAAACAGACCTTATGGAGGAGAGACCAGCCATGGGCCATTCCCTCCAATTCTGATTCACTGGATCCTAATAACATAGTTAATAATTGGAGCTTAATAACATGGTTGCTTAATACTATTAAGTTCAGAGTAGCTTCTTGCATATCTGGATATCTGATGGTTGCTTCTGAAATATGTTTCCATGGAACCTGCCTGATCTGGAATCAGCTCACCACTGCACCCGCTCACACAGTCCACCCGGGGACCTAGAGGTCTTTCTTCATACACAGGAGGTGCAGAGGGTGTGGTGGCTTCGGTGTTTCTCAAGTACTAAGCCATTTGACAGCAGGAAAGAGTGAATTTCATTTGCCTTTGAGCACAGAGAAGAATGTTAAGTGTGAGTCTTAAGAGAAACACTCCTTGTATTAAGGTGTGGGCCCTGAGCAGCATGGGCCAGGAGCACCCTGCCCTACAGTACTGCCACAATGGCCTGTAGCTCTTCCTACTGAGAAAATAAGTGTGACTGTGACCTGCCTAAGAAGGGGGTCATCATTTGCCCTTCCTTCCCCAGCTCCTGCCACTCTGAAGACAGGCCTGTCTTAAAGAAAGATTAAAGACAGAATGTGCTTGAGGGAAGTGGTGACAAACTGCTTTCAAAACAAGAGTAAAGAGTCTGGAGTGTGTTGAGAAAATGGTAACGTGTGTGTTGGAGAGGCAGAAGTGTATCATGGGTAATTCAGCATTCTCTCCATGTTAACTGAGCCTTTCCACATTCTCTAGTGTGCCTTCCTCTCCCCTGAAGCACACAAATTCTGCCCCTAAGGCTCTTCAGTCATCTCATTTAATTTGGATTTAACCTGCAGCTAGATTCAAAATACAGATTAAAATTCAGTTAGAGCAGTAAGACCTCATATTAACAGCTCTTATAAAAATCCTGTGTGAGTATTTTTTACTCTGTATCAGCAGGGCAGCTTGCTGGAGGCTAATATGTGTAATTTCATACTTCATAAAATATTTAAACATCTTGAAATGACTTCTGAGAGAGTTCGCATTTGAAATTCTTTCTCCACAAAATGCTGACTAACTTTGCAAATTGGTAAATGAGAACAGGCTCCTATAGGGACATCTGCTCACTGATATATTTACAAATTGATCTTGTAGTTCCCAGGTATTTCAAATAAGTCGGGCCAATTTAACTGGTGTTTTAGTTTAGTCACATGTACACCTTTAGATGTATTTAAATTTAGATCTTGCACGGGAGTTGTTTGCCTGTATGTATGTGTGTATCCCGTGTGCATGAAGTGCCCATGGAAGCCAGAAGGGAACATCAGACCCCCTGGAGCTGCAGTTGTAAGCCATCATGTGGATGCTGGAAATTGAACCCAGGCCCTCTGGAAGAGCAACTGTTCTTAACTGCTGGAGTCACCTGTCCAGCCCCTATTTATTGAATCTTTATGGCCACAATTAAGATTCATGTTTCTTACAATATTTGGGGGAAGGAATAGCAGATCAACATGAGCAATGATGACAGTGGCCATATATAATGGTGGGACACAGGCTTTGGTCAGACAAACCAGGTCAATTCTTGGCTTTACTGGTTATTTGAGCTTAACGTGATGCATTACCTCACCCTCCTCTCCAGGGCTTCATTTTCTTAATTTCCAATGAGACTATCCATAGAACATAGTATGATGTGGATTATATGAGATAGTTATTTACCATGTGTGGTGGTTTGAATATGCTTGGCCCATGGGATACTATTAGGGGATGTGACCTTGTTGGAAGAAGTGCATCACTGGGTAGGTGAGCTTTGAAGGCACCTAGAGCTGAAGTGTTGCCCAGTGAGGTTGAGATAGTCTCTTTCTGGCTGCCTTCAGATTAAGATGTAGAACTCTCAGCTCCTTCTCCAGCACCATATCTGCCTGGACACTTGCACGCTTCTTGCCATGATAAGAATGGACTGAACCTCTGAAACTATAAGCCAACCCTAATTAAATGTTGCCCTTTATAAGAGTTGCCTTGGTCATGGTGTTCCTTCACAGCAATGGAAACCCTAACTAAAATGCCATGCTTAGACAAGACCTTATCAGATACATGCCCAGTTCATTAACTTGGCCATGTCATTTCTGTGTTCATGAATCCACCTTTCTAAATGAAAGTCTTCCTTCTTGTGTATTCAAACATTTTTAGTTGCTCTTCCTTATGAACTCATGGTAGTCTACCCAGCCTCATTATGTATATTGCAATGAATTTAGCCTACAGTCCAAATTCTACTCACACCACACATTCTGGCTCATTCTTCTGTCCTACTTTGGGTACTCCCTGTGATCTCTGACCAGTGGCAGGCAGCACAGCTATTTCCCGTAGCTCAGCCCAGTGACCTTTCCTCTTTACCTCTCCACCTTGGTGACTGTGGACATTTCTACCTCAACAATGCCTGTTGTGTTAGCCCATTAGTCACCACGAAGCATACCCTCCCATGAATTGTCTACACTCAGGACAGCTTACATGTCTTATCTCACTT
Organism: Mus musculus; assembly: GCF_000001635.26. Lineage (NCBI taxonomy): Eukaryota > Metazoa > Chordata > Mammalia > Rodentia > Muridae > Mus > Mus musculus. Next base: position 151,170,548 of record NC_000071.6, read on the forward strand.
GGGGGCAATCTCCTTGAGAGCAGTAATCCTGTTTATATGGCTATTGCGTCACACATGGCACCAGTCATCATCTTGTACACAGTTAACTCTGGTCAAGTGTTTTCTAAGATACTTAATGTTGAATATGAAATAGGCTTTGCAGGCCCAAGTGTAAAATGCTTGTTCTCAGGTGGAGAGACTATTTTAAGATGTTCTAGGAACATAAAAGGTAAAGCCTAGCTGGAGGAAATAGGTCACTGAGTAAAGGTCCCCAGGGGCATGTTATCTCTGGGGTGGGAGGAGAACCAGGAGAGGAGAGAAGGTGAAGATGAAGGAAAAGCCACCACGGGTTAGGTGAGTTCATGAAAACGTGGCCCGGAGGGAGGACTGGCCAATTGGAGTTAAGAACAGCCCAGATGAAACATAGTAATTAATAACTTGGAGTTATAGATAGGGAATAGATTATAATAGCACAGAGGGTATATATCTGCCCAACTCTTGTGCTGTTTAAGGCTTATTGTAAATATAAAGGTTGTGTGTGTCTTTTATCTGGGAACTGACTAGTCAAAGACGAGGTAGAAACCCTGGATTGAGATGAAACACTTTTACAATGGGCATTCTCCCTTACAACAAACCCCAAAACATAAAGCCCAAGTCAACTATTCTTCCATTGTTTCTGTTGGTTATTTGGTTGCAGTGATAATGATTAATACACATGCCAACAGTACACATGATGTAGAAAACAATTATGTTAATTGCTAAGAGGTAGTGCCTTTGGGAGTTTGTGGTCGTCACTGAAATGACTAAAATGGATCTCACGAGAAGTTTGCCACTGCTCTATCCTAACCCTTCCAGGAGGAATACAGATGCTAGCGCAATGGTGTCTGCATGGAGGTGAGCTCTCTAGACAGGGTGGGCTTGCAGACTTCAAGGATGCTACGCTGCTCAAAGAAGTGGCAGGGGGTGGGGGGCAGTCCATCTTTCTGGATTAGAGCCCAGTTACCTCGATTCTAAGAAAGAAAACATGGCGGCTGATGGATGGGATACAACCTCCTCAAGCCATAACCTGAGGGTTTTCTTGACAGCTGGAAAGCATCAATCTTTCCATGTCCTCCAGAAACGCCTGCAGATACTTTCTGCAAAATTGCTGGAAGGTGAATTCATACAACAACAAAACACACAGCGACGAGAGCAACAAATGAACCATTGAAAGCAGAACTGGGAACTCTCTCCATGGCTGTCCATCTCTAACACTGGGAACACGGTGTGAAACCAGTTCCAGGTTCATCCAATAAAGTGTGTTTTTACATACCAAGGCACTTGGCTTTTTTGAGTGAGTGACTGACTGTGTACCCCATACAAAAATGAAAAGACAATAAACACACTTCACTTCTTGGGAAGCCAGTAGAGTGGGTTGCAACATAGATAGTCAATGTTTTGAGTTTAGCAGAACTTGGTAAACACACAAGACTTGAAAGGCCGTCTTTGAAAAGAAGCCAAGGGGGAGTCTAAGCTTTGAGGATATGTTGTCAATGCTAGCCAGGTGTTCTCTTGTCTTTTAGCTGCAAACTTGTAAGTGGGCTAAGGTAGGTGGGATATGCTTCCCCTAGGCTGATTCTATCAAGTTGAGTTCTAAACCCACCAGATAAGTATTTTAAGTATAATAAGCCAGTGCTTTATTGGGGCAAGTTAGGTTGGATCTATGAACCATTATATAATGTTAAGTATTCCTCTGTTGTATTCATGCCAGAGTTGAAGTTCGGCTCTGTACTTATATGGTTTCATCTTGTTAAAGTACAAAAATATTGCCTATTTTAACTGTAGTTTGACAGCTATATACTTTCAGAAATTGAATCCATTTTACTAGGAAACTCCTTGCTTAAAAGTGTAATTTCTAAGTTGTTCTTCTATATGTCTTTCCTTCCTCTGAGAGTATTTCACATGGGTTAACTTTAGGTCTCCTATGACTGTGGCCTGAAGTTCCACTATGTGTAGTTACGAACAGCCTGGCTTTTGAATCTACCCCATGAGTAGCTAATCGATAGAAGAATGGACCTTGTAGCTTATTGTTAGTGCTATACCTTCTTTTCTTTTTACAGTGAACATTCATATGTGTGTATATGGGAATACTTCATTCTCACAACTGCATGGAGTAGCCATCATCAGTATTCTGTATAGCTTACGAAACAAGTTTGCAGGGATCATGGGAAATACTCAAGATCACTTTAAGAAGTATGAAGACTTGGATTTGAACCCCATCTGGAAAATAACAAGGCTGGTGGCCTTAACTGATGCATATTACCTACACACTAGAAATTTCAGAAAAGACTCAGCCTCTTGGTGCTTCATGTTAAATCAAGGTTCTGAAGTCTTCATAGCACACAAGCCAAATTGCTAATATCAATCACAAACATGCTAATGTATTTAAATGTCTATGCACCAGGCAGATCCAGCTATGAAGGAAAAAAAAAGTATTCCACTAAGACAAAGGCTGTTGGGAAACCCAGAGAGAGGCATCTTGTGTTTGTATGGATGTGGACATGGACATGGGTAGATGCTATTCTCACGTTGGAGAGCAGGGATGAAGTCAGTGAAGTCCCAGGTGAAGGAAACGGTTTTGGCAAGCCATGAGCTTAGGTATTCCTCCACCAAACAGGCCCCTTTGGTCTTTGTTCATGTCCTCCCTCCAGTTCCCGCCACTGAATTCAGACTTACACAGCCTTTCCAAACCATAACCAGATGCACTGAGCACTTTTCAGAGACTTCATTTGAGTCTTGCTAAGTAGTGACTGTCTCCTCAAATCCAGCCAGGATAGGCAAACAAATAGTTAAAGCAAATAGAATAAAACGGATATTGAAACAGAGTACAGAATGAGATGTGTCTACACACTGTGTGTTTGCTGTCTTCTGCTCTTCTCTCATAAGACTTGAGCTAGGAGGTGACTATGAAGAGTCAAACCATCTGGGCAGTGTAACCCCAGCCTCCTTTTGTCCCCTCAAAGTCGTACAAGCAGCTAAGATCTGAGAACATGCCTAAAGGCCTCCCAACTTGCTTGGCGACACTGCACAGGATCTTAGCCTTGGGCAGTGAGCTGGCCTTCCATAAACCCAAAAGCCTACCCTTTACATTGCCCTGTCACAGTCCCTCACACTGTGACACAATATCTCCTGTTTTAAAAGGTGTTGCTTTGCTAATGGTTACAGGAAATTGTTCATGAAGGATGAAACAATGCTTAGTCAAGTAAAAGTACCAAATGATGTCCGTGACCCTTCAGAGCTCATGAGAAATGAGAGGGGAAAATTAGAATTCACAATGACCTCAGTGAGTGAGACAGTTACTCATCATACATTAAGCCTATAAAACAATTTTAAAGGAAGCTGAGAATTTAGGAGAATGACTTGGGAACCAATTTAAAACAAACCAGTGCTGAAGTGGCACATTCTTTCCAGGTCCTTGGGGAGTTCTGTGAATCACTGGTTTTGGAATAGAAGCAAGCTTTGTGCTTAACCCAGGACAGCAGAGAATAGAGTCAAGCTCTCCAGTGATCCCTATAGCAGAGACCTACTGGAGAGCCAATCAAGAGTTGGAGTACCACACATTCATTTCAGTTAATTTTTCATTCATTTTCCCCCTCAGTAACACTGCTGATGGGCAAGAGCTGATCCTCCCATCTCATTATCAACCATCCCCCCCTCCCCAGACAGTGGTCTGGTGGGGAAGTGAAAGCACTTGGGACTCCCTACCTAGGACAGAGTATCCTAAAAGCCAGGCCTCCTGCCTCTTTGAGCTTGCCTCACTGGTGGGGTCTTTCCTCCTAAAACATAGCCTTCCTTCTCTAGGCTCACACCACTCCTGGGTTTTCTACCCTGCGGATGCCTCACCACAACAGGTAACTTGTATTTGGAAGACAGACATTCCTTAGTGCTGTCTGTTGTTTTAGAACCTTGACTAGCCTGGAACAATCTCAAAATGAATACAAGAGAGCACTCCTCAACTTAACCTTTTCTGCTTAAAAGAAAAAACAAAACAAACAACAACAAAAAACCCTCCCCTGAGAGCTCTGTGGCACAGCCAGCTTACCAGTCTCCTCATGTAAACAGCGGTGGTGCGGCAAGGGAGGAGGTCTGTTTATTATTTTTGATCCTGTTTTGCTTCTGGCAAAATTTCTCAAACAGTCTAAGTTGGCAGAGCACTGATTGCTTCTTCTGACGAGCTACTGTTCGGCAGCTACAACTGGGACCATTCTGGAATAAGGTCGGAGTTGTCCAATGTGCAGGGGGAAAACAATCCTCCACACAAGACTTCTTTCTGTAAATCAGGACCCTCTTATAAGTCACTCTTTCTCAGCATTATAGAGCCAGGGATTTTGAGGGCTGCTGTCCCCAGACCAGCACAGGCTCAATTCAAGTCCCATGTGATCAGCTCCTGTCTGAAAAGACCCACTGTGAAGGCACAGGAGTCTCAGCCTGGGAGCCCCTGGGGAAGTGTAGGGGAGGCTGGGCACTCCACCAGGCACTTTTTATGGAGAAAGGCAGCATTCTAAAAGGTAGAAAGTGGGAAGGTTAGGCCAAGGGTAGAGGAAATTTTTCTTTTCCCTCTTTTTGGGCCAGGGCCTACCTAACCACACTATCCAGCCTCTGGCAAGAAGTCCTGCTGTCCTGACATTTACTTTGGACGCAGAGTTCTTGATAAAGAGCAGCCAACTCTGGGAAGGCAGCGGGAGGGCAGAAAGAGGGTGTTAGTGTAGGGTGGTCACAAGCTGGTTGTAGCTGAATGATGTTCTCCAGCAATGGGGGGAGAGGGGAGGAGGGGCCAACTGTGTCTATAATGACAAAGAACAAACACTCAAACCATCTTTGGGTCCAAGTAAACAATGTCTACTTATAATTAGAAGGAGGATGGGGATTGGCAGTGGTGAGCAACATGGGCTCTTAGCTCACCCAGACTTGAGTTCAGAGTACAGTTCAAGCACTCACTGGCTGTGGGACATCAGGAAAGTTCATTTAACACCATAGAGCCTTCATTTATGCATCTAAGAAAAGGGAGGGGTGAGTGCAAGGTGTGAGGCTCAATCTTGCTTATTTTCCAAAAGGGTAAACTCAGGTCTTAATGAAAACACAATAGGAGAATCATTTCCAACCACACTGGACTCCTTGAAGACAGTTGGTAGATTAACCCTGGGAAGGCTCTAGAAGGTAGCTTCGAGACTACTGTTGCTAAGCTTAGAAATGAGAAGTACTCCAAAACTTAAGATGTATAATGGGAAATATAAAGACTAAATGGCTGACTCCAGTCTGAATGTTTCATCTTCGTGCATACAGATGTTAGCAAACTTTGCAGATCACTTGCCTGTCCACATGGCACCCTGAATATTTTTTTCTACAGCTATGACAGCATGGTAATGTGAAGCAGGGCTCCCCCCAAGGCTATGGGTCCACCTGCAAGGCTCAAGCAGACTGAAGAAGAGTGACTGTCAATGAGATGAAAGGACCTTGTCTACACCCTCTGTCGTTCTTGGCACTGATGAGCTTCAGTGTCCAGAGCAGGCTCTGAAAAGGTAACCAACAATACAATGACCAGAGCCACAGGAGAAAGGCTCACATGAAGGAAACAGAACCAGAGCAGCCTCGTGCAAACCATGGCTGGGAATCTGGAGGCAGGGGAGGAGGGAAATGTGGACTCTGAAACAACTTCTTGTCTTAGTTAGTTAATGTTTGACCACTGCAGGTGCCTGCTGCCAGGCGTCCTTATTCTGTCAGGTGAGTTTACATTAGCCCGCCACAGAACCAGTCATGGAAGTATGCTTTTCTGTGCCACAGGATTCCATTGCAAAGCAATGATTTGGGGGAAATGAGATTAGGAACGTTTAAACTTGTAACGGGCCAACAGTGCTCTTCTTACACACCACAGGCTAACAAGTTAAAAAAAAAAAAAAAAAGACCAGTGCCAGGAGCAAGATAGTTCTTTGGGGATTGTTGGTCAGTGATGTCCCTCTGTCCCACCAAGGCCATTGGTAACTCTCAAGATCTCAATGACATGATCCTGTTGCTGAAGACACCACACACTCAAGTTCTAGAACATGGATAAAACAAGCTGGTGCTGACCTGGAAGCTCCACTGTACTCCCTAGCTTTCAGAAACATTTTAGACTAGAAAGACTTATTCATGGTTTTTCATGTCTCACAAAAACAGACTGTAGGGAGCAAGGCTTCCTAATCAGTGACGGTGAAACCAATTCACACCTGGATGTATTCACACATGAATATATTTACACAGGTATGTCTTCAATGAGACAATGAGCTTAGAATTGTTCCCCCAACTGTCAAGCCACTAAGAGGATGCTGCATAGCCTTCTGGGTTCATTTCATGTCATACGTAAACGTCAAATATTACATCCTATAAAATAAGGGTTTTATAAGGCTCAAAATTAACATTATGTCATAATGAATGCAGAAGGCTGTATGTACTGATTTTCTGTCTTTAGGAATATCTATCTTGAGGGGATTAAAAGTATATATTTTCTATTTAAAAAAAAATCAATGAACCAGAAGCTTTCATACGTTGTATCTGTCAAAATGTCAATAAATTTACTTCTAAGAATAAATCTCAACAAATATCATATTCCTGTTTCTTTTTTCTTAGCTGAAGGATACAATAAATATAAAGAATATTCTCTAATTAATGGGGATGACAGTCTTAAGCGAAGAAAACTATTAAAATCTTTTAAAAACTTATTGGAATTAGCATGGAAAACAGAGCTCAGTTTTTAATTTGTCAACTGGGCATTAAGTCTCTTCTGGCTACACATTAAACAGGGGATCAATATCAAGGGTTTGGAAAGAACTGCAAAAACTAAACAGGAAAAAGCCCTAAACCATCCTCCAATCAATAGGTGAGCTGATGAACTGAAGAACAGGTCTTAAAAAGAGATACAAATGGCCAATAAATACTCAAAAAATATTCAATATCCTCAACCACCAGAGACACACAAACTAGAACTGCTTGGAGATCCCATCTAAGTCCAGCGAGGATGAATGGCTGTCGCCAATAAAACAAATGGCAGCAGATGCTTCTGGAACATGGGAAAAGGCAGATAGATGCATGCTTACCACTGGCAGGGACTCACCACCCATGCAGTCACTAGGTAAACCAGTCTAGAGAGCCTTCTGGAAACTACAAATAGAGGAGCCATGGTCTATTTCTTAATTAGTGATTAATGAGGGAGGGCCCTGACCACTATGGATGGGGACAAGCCAGTAAGCAGCACCGCCACCCCCATGGCCTCCGCATGGTCATATGAGAAAGGCTTCAAAATCAACATCTAGCAGAGACACTTTATACCTATGCTTGTTGCTGCACTGTTCAAAACAGCTATGAAGAAAGAAAACTAGCCTAGCTATCACTAATAAACGAACGAATGGACATTGAAAATAGGATACACATACACAATGGACCTTTATTCAGCTGCAAAAAAAAAAAAAAGAAAAAAGAAAAAAGAAATTGTGACATTTGCAAGAAAAATGGATGAAACTGAAATTCACTACAATTCAGCCAAATAAGTCAGAATCAGGAACACACCATGTTTCCCTTATATATGGTACTTGGACTTAAAAGTATGTGTATGGTTGAGTATGTGCATGTGTGTCTGTGTGCTGGTTAGTTTTGTGTCAACTTGACACAAGCTAATGTCATCTGAGAGGACAGATCCTCAATTAAAAAAAATGCTTCCATAAGAATAGGGCTATAGGCATGCATGTTAGTTATTTTCTTAATTAGTGATTAATGAAGGAGGTCCCAGACCATTGTGGATAAGTACACCCCTGGGCTGGTGTTCCTGGGTTCTATAAGAAAACAACATGAGAAAGTCATGTGTAATAAGCCAGTAAGCAGCACCACTCTATGGCCTCTGCATCAGTTTCTGCCTCCAGGTTCCTGCCCTGACTTCCTTTGATGACTGTGATGGGAAAGTGTACATTGAATAAACCCTTTCCTCCTCAGGTTGCTTTGGTCACAGTGTTTCATTACAGCAATAGTAACTCTGACTAAGATAGCATATGTATGTGTGAGTGTGTGAGACAGTGTATGTATGTGTGTGTGTGTGTGTATGTGTATATATATATAGTGTGTGTATCTGTATGTATGTATATGAGACAGAGTGTGTATGTGTGCATGTGTATATGTTTGTGCAGATGCATGTGTGTATATATGTGTGCACATGTGAGTGTATTATGTATGCATGTGTATATGTGTGCACATATGTGTGCACGTGTGTTTGCATGTATGTGAGATGAAACTACAGGGTAGTCCATGGAAGGAGGGCACAAGATCTTCAGGAAGGCAAGACACAGAAGGCAATGGGATTCGTGTGACCAGACAGCAGAAGGGGGACCTAACTGGGAAGAGGAAGAAAACAACTGGGCATGAGAAAGGGGGCAGAGCTGAGGTCAAAGGGCATGGGGACAAATGAGAGCAAGGCATAATGATACATATATAAGACGATGCCATGCAGAAACCTTTGCTTTCCATTCAAATGAACTTTGTTTGTTTGTTTGTTTGTTTGAGACAGTGTTTCTCCATATAGTCCTGGCTGTCCTGGAACTCACTCTGTAGACCAGGCTGGCCTTGAACTTAAAAATCTGCCTGCCTCTGCCTCCCAAGTGCTGGGATTAAAGGCGTACACCACCACTGCCTGGCTCCATTCTAATGAACTTAAAAAGCAAAACTTCTGCACATTTTTACATGCTATTTCCTAGGTACTTCTTTACATGAACATTTGGAGTTGGAAAGTTCCTGTAAAATTAAACCTGGGCGTTCATATCAGTCCAGGGAATCACTCTTATTTGGACTGAAGGAGTCAGGTAAGTTTTTAAGAACTATTCTTCCATCCATTGTCTTTCAACTTATAGTCACTATTCCCGGATTTCTCTTCTGAAAGTGGTGGTGGTGGTGGGGTACAGATTGAGTGGCCTTTATTGGAAATATTCAGGACCAGAAGCGTCTCAGATTCCCACTTGTTTTGCAGGTTTTGAAATAGTTACATATGCACGGTGAGATATCTTTGGGGATGGGGCCTTGGTTTTAGCACACAGATTCATTTATGTTTCTTATGCCGGAGGGCAATCGTATACAATGTTTTCAGTGTGTGGTCATGTTGACTGTGTCCTGTCACCTGAGGCCAAGTGAGAATTTTCCACTTGGTGCTCAATGACCATCAGATTGGGGTTCAGTTCAGATGTCAAACCTTTGGATTAGGGGTGTCCAGTGTCTATGAGATACCTTCATGATTGCTCTGTGGGTTTGAATGATGGGAAAGAGGAAAGCGACTAGTAATGGAGACTGCAAGACAAGACTGCAAGACACTCGATAAAAATGACCTTTCCTTCTACTTATCAATATAACATGAAACTGGACAATATAGTCCTGGTTAAGGTTTTCACCTGCTGTGTCTCCCTTAAGTTTGTGTGCCGATGTCCTAAGCCCCAGTAGCTTGGAGTATGACTATAACTGGAGACAGGAGAGATAGCAAACATGAGATGGGATAGCAGAGGTAGACTGGTCCAATCTGACTGTTGTCTTAATCAGACAAGATTGGGATACAGAAACACACAGGGATGATGTTTTGAAGGCCAAGGTCAGAGATGGTCATCTAAAAGCTAAGGGCCCTAGAAGGTGCCAATGTTTCCAGCACTTTGCTCACAAATTTCTATCGTCTCAGTGGCCTAGTCTGTGGTACTTGATTATGGCAGCCTCCCTGCCCATCCCTAAATGAAAACAGCCTGTTAGCAGAAGCAGCATGTTCTATAAGTTTACATGACTTACTTGGTACTAAGCCATACACTGTTACAACACCAGTCATAAAGGGATCTGTTTACAACTTGATGTGTGGAAGAGGGAATTTAGATCCAGAAGACTCAGGCGACGTACTCACACCATCCCTTGTCCGGGTTAAGTGAGCTTTCTACCGCAGACACTCTCTGATCTGGAGGGGCACCAATGGTAATGGAAGCTGCAGTTTGCCCCCAGATATCCCACGCACAGCATCTCGCTGTTACTGATGAATGAATTGCCCCCTCCCGGCCTTGATCTGACTTCTCCAACTGTTTACTCCTCAGTCCTTCACTGCCACAGACCATTCCTGAGGCTTCCTGTCCTCTACCAGCCCTAGATTTATCACCACTTGATGTCAAGCGTCAGGGACACTTTGAATCAAATAATAGCTTTGTTACAACCCAAGAGGCCCACAGCCTTTGCTGTTAGGGGCTTGTACTAATCATTTCAGGCCTGTCCAGAGCACTGGGAAAAATCACTACTAACCAAAGAAAACTACATTTGGGAGGGGGAATAGGCGTTGCTGTAGTTAAACAAGAAAAAGAAAAAGTAAAAGTAAAAGAAAGAAAGAAGGGAGGATGGAAAAGAAAAGAAAGATCTTGTAAAATCCTTGTTGTGTAATTAAAAAATTGGGACAGGTACTTTTTGAAGACACACACAACTATGGCATGTATGACTGCAATGGTAAATATGGTGTGTTCTTTGACCATAACCTGACAGTTCTTATGTCCATGGATGTTCAATACGTCTTTTCTTACACCAGACATCTAGTGTACTTCAGGTTCTATGTTCAGTGGTTAGTTATATTCCTTCATTTATCCTTTTAATAACTTGGCTGCAGTTAGGAACTTCATTCTATCCACCGGAAATCATAGGAAACCTTAAGAAACCCCACCAAGATCACACTGAGAAGGTGTAGGATGGGGGAATTCAACTCAAGCTACATAACCCAAAGGGCCTGCAGCTCCCGGACTACAGGTTCTGAGAGTTTGTGAGTTTACATTGAATGTATGGGAGAGCAACAGAGGAGTTCCTGTGAGAGCGGAGCCTTCGAAAGCATCTTCAGGACATCCTGTATGGCTGACTCCCCTGTCTTCCTGCCAAGGTTGGCCCAGCCTTCTTCTAGGAAGCCAGCCATAAACACATCTAAGCAGCTTTGTCTGCCACAGACCGCAGACCTGGAAGCACCGCAGGTGAATGAGTTTGCCGGAAAGGACGTTCACAGGCTCTCCGACCTGGGACACCAAGGGCAGATAAGGAGGCAGTTTGACAGCCATGAATAGGAGAATCACAACACATGGCTTACAAAGGTCCTGGTGACAAGGGTTTTGGAAGGGATCTCATTGTCTATTTTGAGAAGTTTATTTAATAGGAAATATTTTGTATCCTTCAAAATGTTGGGTGGGTTCCTTATATTTCTCCTTTAACACTTCCAGTTTGGAGGCTGGAGAGATGGCTCAGTGGTCAAGAACACTGGCTACTCTTGAAGTGGATCTGTGTTCTCTTACCAGTACTTACATGGCTCATAACCATCTGCAACTCCAGTCCCAGGGGGTCCAACACAGTCTTCTGACCTCCACTGGCATGCACACACATAGTACAAATACATAAAAGCAGGCAAAATACCCATATAGATATTTGGAAAACTCAGTCTTTCTTGAATCTTACAAAACTTAAAATATTGTAAGAAATTTCATGATAGTAAAACTCTAAGAGGAAACTCTAACCTTATGGCCATACAAACTTTCCTCAGTGTATTATTTTGTGAACCAAATTTAGGTGAAGAATAACTATTCACTTATAGAAACTGACTAGTAATCAAAGGCTCTTATCATCCATATGTATGGTGTTTCAAATGAACCCATAGTGGGAAAGCTGTAATGTGAATCAGGTATGTGGTGACTGGCCAACCCCTGGCTACACTAATTCACTCGAGTGGTCATCAGACTGTTTTGACAGGCAGAGTAACATCAATCATTTACGTTTGAGTCAGCTCTGCCTCTGTAAGGATCTTTTAAAATGTATTCCCGTACCTTAGGAGGAATCATTTGTCAGTATAGCCAGATATTTTGGATTTACTCCCATTGATTTTCTTCATCCAATAGCAGTAGTATATTCGGCAACTTTAAGGTTGTTTTTCACCTGATGTTCTTTCTTTCTAACTCCTTTAGATACAAATGAGAGAGAGAGAGAGAGAGAGAGAGAGAGAGAGAGAGAGAGAAAGAGAGAAGAGAAGAGAAGAGAAGAGAATTTATGTCTCTTTGAACATTGGTGCATAAATTTTGATGGTAATGTGTACTGCCCTAGATGGTTTAATTGGTCTGGTCTGACTTTTTTTAAAAGGCTAAGGCTAGCTAAAAGGGTGGATAATTCCTGTGTTCCCCTATAGCGTTTTGATACATTGTGAATTTGTTTAGGAAAAAAAAAACACTGTACCTCACATAAATGTTCAAATGGTATGTCTTTGCCAGCAGAGGAAAATATATTAAGAATGTATCTGGAAGCTTCCTGGGAATTTACAAGTTGCTGATAACCTCAGTTCAACAGATTTTATGAATCAAAGTCCTACAATCTACCCAGCTTCCTTTCTCCCACTGTGCTGAGAGTACTTTCTTCTCCTTGAGATCAGGAAGGCCCAGACACTATCCATTCAATGCAGCCAAAGAGGTTTCTGGACCACAAAGGTGACAGGTGCCATCCATTAGTACCCAGGCTTCCCTGAGTCGCCTAGAGTCAGGGAGAGTTGATGCAGCTTAAGGGCATCCCACTTCCCTGTGGGAGAGGACTCCACTTCCAGACAGCCCTAGAAAATCTTCAGTTAGCTTCAGAAATGCCAGACCCACCTCAGAACTCATCCAAGACTTCTGTTAGAGTATAGGTTAGAGCAAATCAGAGCCAGGAAGCAGCCCTTCCCCTGGGTCCAGCTCATCTGTACTTAGGTTTTAGACTTCCCTGGGACTAGTTATACTGTTGTGGTAACTAAAAACTCTGTTCTAACACATTCTCAATGTTCTGTTCAAAATATGAGCAGGGGCTGTCCTCTCAGAATAGAATCTTCATTTTATTAATTTTAAAAAAAAAGGAGAGAGAGCTAATCGGCCTGCCTCTATCCAGTTGAATTTTCTTTTTTCTTCTTTATTTGTCTGTTTTGACTTTCATTTTTGTTCTCCCTGTTTTGATTGTTTTAAAGAGAGAAAATGAAGTTGGGTAGGGGTGGTTAGGGAGAGGTGGGAGAGGGCCTAGGAGGAGTTTAGTGAAGGCAAAGACTATTATCAAAATATACTATATATTGGCCATTTTTCAAGACAGAAAATTTGCAATGTCACCGTCCAAAAATATGACTTCTAACTACGTACTGCCTGATGCACGCCAGAAGCACAAACAGAGTTATCTGAACAAACCGCAGGCCACACACTTTCCTCAATCAGCACTTTCCACCCAGTCCTTAGGACCTTGGCTTTGGAAGACACCACTCTCTGGGGTCCGGTGGACAGTGATTTCATGACAAAGAGTGGCAGTTTAAAAGCACAAACCTTACATGCTTCCTGCAGCAGCAGAGTCTCTCTGAGCCTTCATGGCGTGTGAATATTCAAGAAAGGGAAGAAGATGCATCACTTCCCAAGTTACTTAACCTCAGAAGCATTTCCCTCTGGAATACTCATCTATTGGGATCCCTGCCCTACAGTGCAGATCTGGGAGCACGGCTTGTACATGGTCTCTGTGCTGGATTTATCTCGTCAGAAGACTGTGCCTAACCTCTTTCACATGCATTCGCCCCGCTCCAGATGTTTTTAATGAATTATAACTTGTGGTAGTCCTAAGCCCTTATACTGCCAGGTGTAAGAAGTAAATGACGGGGCTGGAAAGGTGGCTCACAGTAATCCACAACTCCAGGATCCATGGGATCCAGTGCCCTTTCCAGACCTCCATAGGCACCAGACACACATGGGATCCACAAACAAGCATGCAGGCAAAACATGAGTCATGAGTTTTACTAAGAATTAAAGTACAGTCGGCCATCACTGCAAAGAGAGGCCCATTGGACTTGCCAACTTTAGATGCCCCAGTACAGGGGAACGCCAGGGCCAAAAAAGGGGGAGTGGGTGGGTAGGGGATGGGGGGGTGGTGGATATGGGGGACCTTTGGGATAGCATTGAAAATGTAAACGAGGAAAATACCTAATTAAAAAAAAAAAGAAACTCTCATTAAACTGTATCAAAAGTAATTAAAGATCATAGATGGCTCCATCTGGCCTCGAGAGACATGGAAGCAAGAACAGTGGCATGACATCGACCATAGCAGAAGAAAACTAACTGACAATACCTTAAACTGGGGCCCCTCCTATTGTAGCTGCCTGTGAGTCTGGGTTGAATGTTAAAAACAAAAAATAAAAAAAATAGATCACACAGTTCTTTCCCCCATTAAATTGTCATGCAGTAAAAAGAAAAAAAAAAAAGAATTAAAGTACAGTTGAAGGGGGATGGAAAAGATGAGAAAATTAATCCCTACTTCCTTAAAGTACAGCCATAGAATCCAGATTGGAGAACTGTTTGAATTGTTTTTGGAATCAGCAACTCAGAGCAGCAACCTGCAGCTATGGGCAAATGGTCTTTATGCCCACAATCATGGCCCTCTATGCCCACAATCTGGCCCTCTATGCTCACATGCATGGCCCTCTATGCTCACATGCATGGTCCTCTATGCTCACATGCATGTCTCTCTTTCCCTAGGTTCTTCCTGGGGTATACTTGTTGACCCTTGTTTTTACTATATAGTAAGGTTTAAACCTCTTGAGGCACTAACCCATTCACCTGTAACTTTGGTAAAATAGTACCTCTTCTGAACAGGCCCTCCAGTCACCCGCACTGAAGAGAGGCTGGCTCTGATTTAGCAAATGTGACTTATGCCACCTGCCACACTCCTTTTCGAGGAGCTTGAGCAACAGGGCAAGGCGATGGGTACATTCCCTGCTCTCTGGGCTCCCCTTTTTCTTTGCCATCACATTCACCCTCTTACTCAGAACACAGTTGGATAAGAAAGGACCAAGCATTTCAGAGGAACAAATGACCCTTTAATTTAGTCTGACAATACCCAGTTGGTGGGGGTGAGGGCCCTCATTCACCGGGGACAGGCAATGCTCACCACTTAGGTTGGGCAAATTCTCAAGATGCCATTTGACACAGTAATGGGGGAGAGAAAATATGCTACCCACACCCACTTGAATTAGCTGGAAACTGAAGCATCCTCCGCTTCAGTTAAGTTAAACTCAGCTGCTGTGGCTGATTAAAGATTATCTTAGATTAAACGTCAAGGAAAATCGAAAGCCCAACGTCCACTACTTTCCCTAGCAGTGAGATTTCCCGAGTTCTCTATTTCTTATCAAGCAAGGACACACACAGACACAGCCTGCCCACGATAGCCCTGAGACAGACTGGACATGACAACAACTCCACATTAAGGCCAGGAGCCCTGAGGAAAAAAGTTTCTCTATAATTATAGTAATTATGCCATTTAAATAGACCACAGACTATACATCCTCATGAGGTCTTAGGACACATGAATAACAAAAGCACTCAGATCAGACACACAGGTGGATGCTGGGAGGACAGCAAGGACAGGAGAACCCTCCTTCTCACAAGAGATACTCACGAACACAGGATTCGCCAACGTCAGACATGAAGGGATCTTTACAGAGAGCTTAATCCAAACCCTTATTGTACAAAAGAAGTTCTAGAGAAGTTGTGCGTTTCCCAAAATCATCGGAGCAGTTAGTAGTAAGAGCAGAACAAAAACCTGAATTTGTTTTGCCGCTTTCCTCAGAAAAATTAGAAGCCACCAATCGACTCCACACCGCAGAGGTGCTGTGGTTCTTTTATGTGTTTTTCCTCACGTTGTGTTTTAAGTCTCTCTGTGTTCTATACAAAGAATTACTGACATGATTATAGAGAATTCTAAAGTAGGACCAGGAAAATCGTGTGTGTGTGTGTGTGTGTGTGTGTGTGTGCGTGTGTGATCAATCTGTCCATATTGCTCACCAAGAAGCAAAGGCCCAGTGGTGTTCTAGAAACTGCCACCATAGAGTCTGAGAGAGTATTGGAGCAGAGCCTAGATCCCCGACTTTTTCCTTTTGTTGATATATGTTACTGAAATCTGGGCTATCTCAGGATGGGTTTTGAGAATTTCAAATAAAAAGAAAAAAGATAGTCTCCCCCCCAAAAAAACCCCAATCATATTTATAGGTCTGCTTTGATTTGGCTTTTTCAAAAAGTGTGTGGATGTTATGTGAGACCATGATGTTCTGATATCCTAAGAGAGCAGCAATGGAAGTCCAGTTCTTCTACAGCATGAAGATTATAACAGCTACATTTCAAAGAGGCAATATGGCACAGAAACGCAATGGAATACTACCCAGCATTCAAATGGAAACAAGTTGAGTGAAAATACCGTAATTCAGATGGACCTAAAGGACGTTGGCTTAAATGAAATCATTCGGTCACAATAGACAGATACTGTGTGGTCCTCTGTATGCAAGGTGTGTAGCTAGAGTCTCGGTTCCAGTAAGACATAAAGGCCGTGGAGGTAGACTAGAGCAGTGGCTGGAAACACTGTAATAATGACCATTCAATACAGTTTAAATGGCTGCTTATGGTTGGTTTAAGATGTATATATTTCACTATAATAAAATTTAGAAAAAAAAATCCAGTTCTATTTTGCATTGGCATCACTCTGCCCTCACACCCAGATCCTCTTTTCTCTCTCTGCAGTTCCTCCTGGTGAGCGGAATAAGTAGTGAGGTCCTACTGAGAGCCATTATTGTTCCCTTTCTATGTCTCCCACAACAATTTCCTAATTGATTCCAGTAAGAACAGGTTGGTAAGGGTAGGGGTTGGAGCAGTGTGACTTCTGGGAGGTTCTCACTCTGCTCTGTGGCTCTCTGTTTTAAACCTCTCTCTTTTTAGATGGAATTAACTACAGAGCAGCCGTGCAAGA
The DNA here is from genome assembly GCF_000001635.26 of Mus musculus. Lineage (NCBI taxonomy): Eukaryota > Metazoa > Chordata > Mammalia > Rodentia > Muridae > Mus > Mus musculus. The sequence continues at coordinate 151,187,345 of NC_000071.6, forward strand.
GGCTAGAGAAACAACGTGTGCGCAAGTTTTGGGTTATGCGACGAGACGAGCAAGCTCAGATTCGTCTCTGGTTTGGGTACCAGTTCGGATCTGAAGCATCATCAAAGGTTCCATTATTCCCTTCCTTGTTTTCCCTCCTCATGAGTGTATCTGCCTTTGAATCATGGCCATGCCATTCAATGATTAGCTCACTGGAATGAGGTCATCAGAGAGCAACTGACTTTCATCTGTAATCTTCCTACCAGCCAGGAGAAGCCACAGCCACGGTGTTGCAAATTATCTTTATACAATGTGCAAACGTTTCTCTGAGAGATCTAAAGGAGAGTGCTGGAAGTTTACTGCTGGGGCTGCATTTTAAGACACTGATTTACAAATATCGAGCTTACATTAACTTTATATGCACTTTTCTTTAGTTGGATAATGAAAGATTATTAGTAACTTAACTAGGTGTTCTGTACGACTGGGTACTAACCATCCAAACATACCAAAGCTCACAGTACACTGCTCCCACTATAGAAATAAAACCTGACTGGAAATCAGAGGAGGAGGAGCCAACTGGGACTCTAATGGGGTGCTTGCTCTCCGTACTTACATGTCTTTGGTATATTATAGAACCCCAAGCCTACTAGAGGGCCAGCGTTTTATCTAGCATTCATTATAAAAGCCCAAACACAGTACAGTTCGGTGAAGAGCACAAGTTTCAGGATTTGTGTTCAAATGCCAGTCCTCCTATAGGGATCTGCCTCTGTTTTCTCATCTTTACAATGGATCTAAAGCGGCACCTAACTATAAGCACTTTTTCTGAGAGAAAAATAAATTAGCATTCATAATTCTCACAGCCTGATATGTTGCAAATTTTAGCATCCTGGGCTGTGAGACCACACCAACCTATCAATATAGTATATCCAATAAAATCACTTTGTACCTGCTCACTAAACATTGTGCGATATTCACCCATCATGAGTTCTGGATCACTAGAGGTAGGATTCTTTCCTGTTTCCTACCTGTAGCTTTTAATGTTTAGGAATTCATTGGCTCCAATCATTCCATTACCCCATTAAAAACAAAACAAACAACCAAAAAAAACAAAAACAAAAACAAACAAACAAACAAAAAAAAAAACCAAGGAACCTCCTCACATTTTCTAAGTATGAAAAAAATAAAACACAGAAATACGGTGTCCATATATAAGAATGACCCACTTTCACCAAGAATGGTAATTCACCCAAAACAACCATTATCCCAAAGGAACATGTCAATGACTAACAATACATATAAAGAAGATTGGAAACTTCCAGTGTCCATAGGATTATATACCTAATGCCCAATACACTCCCATTGTAAGTAGTTTCTCAATAGAAGATGGAGCTGGTTCTTATTCTCAACTGAATGTATTTTTAAATCGAGCCACAGGGAATACTTTTGTTTCCATTCAAGTGAGACTTGCACACAGAGTTCATGGAGTGACTTAATATCCTTCCTGCAATCATACTGGTATGCCGCGCCAGTATCCTTCACACATAGCCAGTTCCTGAACCTTCGCAAACAAATGCCCATTTCCAAGGAAACAATCTCATTAAATGTCGCTGCTAGAATGTGTATTGTTCCTTTTGGAGACATTACAGTGAGATCTTTTAAGATTACAGACTTTAACTTCCCCTCTAAAATTCAATATAATCTCAAATTCATTTATCTAACTGGGAACGGTATTTTCATAATAGCTCTTGAAAATTCCTGGTAGGGCCAATGTAATAGTTTAGTTAGGTTTGTAGTTAAGAGCTAGGTGACTATTTACTGACTGTGGATGGATGTGTCTGTCTCTTAAATGGGTATCTTCAAATTTGTACCACACAGGGCATGTCATAAGCTTTAAGCCTTAAAAAAAAAATCCATGAGTTTTATTAATGTTTGAGGTACAAGAGTTTTTAATGTTTTCCCTTGAGAATAGAAAAGGATCACTTAGCAGCCTGTAATCAGTACTGTCAACCTGCCTTAGGAAACCAGTGCTCCTAAGTGTGTGTAGTCATAGGCTCTGTTTTGAGGTGAAGAGTCACATTTATCCTTTAGCAAGAAAACGGTGTCAACAAATCAGTGGTGACTATGCACACAAGCACACTGACAGGAAGAGACTGTAATTCAAGTTGTCAGTCCAATGGCCTTAAGCTTAGATTCTTACTGTTTTCCTTCAATGAAGATGTACTATAAACGCTGGGCCATTAGTCGCCAGCTCTCTCACTAATTAAACAAACAAGTGTCCACTTTTAAATATGACCACAGTATGAGTTTACCTGCAGAAAAGCTCCCCAAGACACACACTGAGTAAACCTTTCTCATTTGCTCTGTTGACACACAGAGGATTAGGAATTCATGATTCACGTTCTACTGGGGATATTTTCGTTAGTTATGAGGCGCTCGGTGCTGTGACAGACTGCTTAGAACCGAAGTCTAAAGTTATCTGAAAGAGTTCCACGCAGCGTGGCATAAGAATCCGTGCGGTGTACAGCGCAAACAATAACTTTGTAAGCAGCACAAGACAGAGCCAACAGAAATAAGCGGCACCTTGGCAGTGCCCGCAACTCACCTTGCTGGATTTTAGTCACTAGGTGATGGCGTGCTAGGATCCGGCTCATCCTGTAGGGAGAGCGTCTGGCAGTCTGATCAAATCGCAAGTACATCTCCTGGCTCTCAGGTGTCAAGGGGTTTAGATAGTAGCAGCCTGCAGCCGGCGTCCTGGGCACCTGGCTGAACATCTCGGGAGAGTTTCCACTGCCACCTCAGCTGCCGGTGGCTCTTCGCAGCTGTCTCCAGCCTCAGTCAATGGAGCCCCAGGAGAGAGCCACAGACCCAGCGATTTTTAAAAAAGAAAAAGGAGTGCCAAAAGCCACAAGTCAGAATTCCAACCCTTCGGGGCTCTCATGTGACCTCGTGAGCCAATCATAGGACAAGGAGAAAGTATTGGGCGTGTCCCGGCCGAACGCGACCGCGAGGCTGTACCAGCAGCTGAGGAGTTCCTTCAAGCTGCGCTTAAAGCTGATAGAGAATTGGAAGCGCCTGGGGCTGACTAAGCCCCCCAACCCCAGAGCTGAAAGAGGAGAGGGACACAGAAGACAGGAGAGGTCGAACAAGCCCTGGCATAGGAACCTTTTGAGGTCATGAAAGTTAGAGAAAGAGTTTTTGGCTTTCCTAAAGCCAGCAGCAACTAGGTTTAATTTGAAAAAAAAAAAAAAAAAAGAAAGAAAAAAAGAAAAAAGAAAAGAAAAGAAAGAAAAAGATAGCTGTGCTACCTGCAGCTGTGTATTTGAAACACACCATTTCAAGTTAAGTATGGGCCGCTGGGTATAAAATACTAGCCTCATTACAACGGAATTAATTAGATAAAACGTTTCCAAAGAAAAACAAACTTTTGGATCATATTTTGACACTAAAGGTCAATAAAGACCCTGTGGACCAACATGGGATGGGGACATCAAAGGCTTTTACAGAAAAGACCCAAAGAGACAACCTGAACTCCCTGCCACGCTCCTTTAATTTGTCTACTTCCCCCAGTTTTTAAACACCACTAAACAACTGCAAAGCGCTAGTCATATTGAAGCCGCTGCCAGGAATCACTACACAGGATGCAGGTGGCCTTGCAAAGACCCAGTATAAGCTGCTGATCCATGGGAATATAGTGGAAACTTCTAGTAAGTGCTTATAAAGGCTTATAGTAAGTAGTCAGATGTGAAACGGTCTCAATTTAAGAAGAAAACAAGAGAGAAGTCTACCACAGGGCTAGCGGAACATTATTTCTGAGAGAAATAACCAGAGAGACTGGTTTTAAAAAACAGAACCAAAATACCCAAACCAAACAACAACAGAAACAAGAGTCTGGGAGTCCTGACAGGAGAAGCTGGGGAGAGCTCTTTCTGCAGGAGAGTTCTGTGTCCACATGCATACAGGGGAGAGCCAGAGTGTGCCGGGAAAGAAACTGCTAGTCAGTTTAACCATAGCTGAGGAACCATATGAGAGCAGTCAGAATTTCTCCTCTCCAGTTTTTTCCTCTTTAGAAGTGTTTGATGCAAACAACAACAACAACAACCACCACAAAAGGTAGAAGAAACTTTACTGAATTCTAAGCCTGGAGCTGAATGAATAGAGTTCACACACACACACACACACACACACACACACACACACACACAGAGGTTGGTCTTACTTTTGACTGACTTAAAATGAAACGACCTAGCTTATAACTAGACACTTTCAGCAGAAAGTTTAATTGGGAGGCAGAGAGAGGGTTCAGTGGCTAAGAACGCTGGCTACACTCCCACAGTACTTGGTTGGGTTCCCAGCACCCAAACAGCAGTTCATAAGTGCCTATGGTTCTAGTTCCAGGGACCAGACAACCTTCTCTGGTGTCTGTGGGTGGTACACACACATGCATTCAGGCACATAGGCATACACATAAAACAAAGAAATTCTTAAAAAAGTTTAACACGACTCCAGTTAAGATCTTGCTTCTCATTGCTTCACTCTGCTCATCAACAATTAGTGCCTTTCCCTGTGGAAATCTTTGCTGGCCTGATTTTTATAATTTTCTCTCGTCGTCACAGTGAACGAGCCTCATTTGATGACTATAAAAAAAGAGGCAAGATAGTTTTCAGGCATAAAGAGAGACAATGTTACAGGATCGGATCATGGGCTTTGTGTTCTTATTGGGATCTGAAGAGTTTGTTCTCCCATAGATTTGTAGAAGGTACGAGGCATGTATGTAAGGCTTGATAGGTCAAAAGCCTCTGACTGAACAGTGGAAAGGTTAAACTTTGTAACACAGTATCAGATGCCATTAGCCAAGCTGACAGAACCAGCATTGGCTACATTGGCACTGAGACCCTACTTTGGGCATGTAGGAAAAAGCTTGACAGCTCAACACCGATTGGGGGTGGTGGTGGTGGTGATTAAGTCAGATGTGAGAAGTTATCATCTTCTCACTATGGGGGAATGGAAGATGGGTGGAGGAAGAAAAGGAAAACGAGAAACTGTGTTTCAAGACCCTAAGTAAGGCAGGAAATAGTGTGTAGTCACTTTATAGCTATGAGTAACCCTTAAAGGCTGGACATCACAGCTGCCAAGATTGTAATTCATTGCTCTCTTGGCTACATTTTTAAAATAAATGGAATGATTCTCAGAAGCTCTATAGTAACTGGAAAAAAAAATGCGACAATATTGCCCCTTGTCTCCTTGTTTGTAGAATGAGGAATGTGTTTTGAAAAAGCCTAGAATATCTTACTCTGAAAGCATCAAGATTGTAACTATGTATTATTTAACATTAACAGGAAAACACAAAGTTGCATAGACAGGCAATAAAGAACAAAAATGGAATTGGGGGAGGGGTTAAATCCTTGACTAATATAATCTAGAACAAAACCTGGCCTCTCAAAAGTCAGCTTTGTTTGTTTGTTTGCTTTGTTTTGTTTTTAAAAAAAAGAGCATCCAAGGATAAGAGCGGAGTCTCCTCCATGCCATATGCAACACCCTAAGGTCTTATGTTAGAGCCCAGGCAGTATCTGCCACCAATCAACTTCCTGCCATGTGTTTTTGCCGTCTTATATTTCTAGAGCAGCTTATTTAAGGTAGATGGGTGATACCATTGAGAATTGGTTTTACGGTAAGATATTGCCATTGCTGTGAAACTTTTGTGCACGAGTTGCTTTGATCACACAGTCCCCATGGGAAAATTCCAACAGAGGTGGACGGTTGTGTTCTGTTTAAAGCTGCTGCTGACCTCTCTGGGCTTGTCTGCCACCCTGTGTATCTTGGAGAGACCTGCCACTCTGCTCTGGTGAGCAAGTGAGTGAAGAATCAAGGACAAGGACTAAGGGAGGCAAGGGACCAAGAGTGTTGGGCACCTACATGCTAGGCCTCTGCCACTTACTGTTCCTGCTTATCAATTCGTGAAGTACCATAGTTTATGACAAAGGATATAGAGACCCATAGGGGTGAAGTAACGGCCCAGGTCATAAGCAGGGAAGTCACTGTGTGTCTCCAAGCTTGACTGATCCATCCGGCCTCTTAGGAGTGATGGCTGAACGCTAGACTCAGCTCAAAGGGAAGCAGCAGGTGCTCACACAGCCTGGTCTCTGTGACCATACTGATGCGGCTGTTTCCACTGAATTGAAATATTCCCTCACAGAGGGAACTAAGGGTGCTTCTAAGACTTCAGAAGTAAACTGAATTTATGAGGCCCGGAAAATTCAGAAGCATACAGATTCTTAAAGCCCACCAAGGTTATCTCAGCAGCAATAATGGAGGGGGAAACACACCCTCCCACTGGGATGGGCAGAGCTGCCTGAAGGTCCTGCAGAGAGCTGTACAGATGTAGCATGGCGAGTCTCCCAAGCTGGGTTGGGCTTCTCAATGATGAGGCTGTGTGCTCCTTTAAGTAACCTCTTACCCAAGGACCTATGAGGACCCTTTAAACTCACCTCTTCACCCAACCAGAGCGGGGTGGAATGATTTCTTCTAGTGGGTCACCACTCCATTGTCCACTGCTCTCTGCTTATTTCAAAGGTGATGGCAGTTGTCTGGCCTTTGCTGTGGTATTCATTCTTGAGGCAAACACTCCAGATGCAGTCAAAACTTTGAAATTTGATCTCTAAACAAAACCCCAGGATATTTAAAATGTCTGTGTCTTTTGATAGATGATCCCAGATTAACTCTCAATGGAATCCTGCACACGAGTAGCCAAAAGCTAGGAGTGATTTGATAGAAGCCAGGGAGTGCTTCCATCTCCTCCTTCACACACATTCCAGCCTCCTCAGCAGGCTTTCTATGTGGAGGGAGCCAAGGTACTGCTGCCAAGCTGGGGAATATTTGAGATACAAGTGGCGGCAAACAACCGCAAACTGATTTAAAAGGCTGCTTTGGAAATCATGTCATAGGTTCCAGGTGCATGTCAGAGTCCTCCTATGGGGTCAGCATTATTGTGATGTGTGTGCCCACCTCTATACCAATGACCTTCCTAGTCTAAAGGCATCACAAGCTTAATGGCAAGTGCAGTCAGGACAGTGATGCCAACATTCACAGCTATGGGTACAGCCAGTGGTGACAGGCATCATATTGGATCCTTTGGATCAGCACCCAGCTCCAGACAATGCCTCCCATTCTGAGATCAGGTGCTGTTTACAGTCTTAGTGTTGAGCATGGTCAGGGGTTCATTCACCAGGAATGCACCTTGTGAAGGCCCTGGGAATTATCAGGTCTAATTCAGATAGCCTGGGATCTTGTCTGTCCTGGCTTGATACCACAAACCTTATGTAACCAAGCCAAATCTCACTTTTCTCAGTTCTTTCATGGGTCAGAGATCCCCTCCTTTTCCATTCAGGTGGCTCGCCCTGGGGCTGGAGAAGACAGTTCAGCAATTAAGAGCACTGGATGATCTTATTGAGGACCTGAGTTTGCTTCCCAGCACCCAAATGGCAACTCATGATCATTGTAGCTCAAATTCCAGGGGATCTGACACCCTCTTCCGACATCCAAAGCATTACACACACATGGTACACATACATACATGCAGGCAAAATACCCAGACACATAAAAAAGCAGCCTACTGCCTTCAGAAACATCATCATAACTATTCTCTAGTTTTATTACCCAACAGTTCTGTGAACACTTGAGGCTCTTACTTGTTCATATGGAATCCACCTGTGCACTGAATATGTTGGGAGCAGTTGTAGATCTGGGTTTTAGAAGAGACATTATATGTTTTCTGATGCAGCTGATTAAGCACCACTGTACTTTTCCTATGGGATCAATTTGTCCTCTGCCTTCCCATTTAGCCCACAGTCTCTCACAGAGAACCCCAAGCTGTTTAAGAAGGTTTTTCTGTAGAGTTTCCAGCCAGTGACTCTAACTCTGCCATGGGGAGTCAGGCAGGACCAATCTACATCTTCTCGAACAGGAACTGTCCCTAGGGTGTGCTCAGCCATTATAGGTCATTTGTGAGAATCTTCTGAAGGCTAAATGTTTCTTCTCAGCCCACCTCACAGCATAACTATTCCTCGAGATGTTTGCTTTCTTTTGTGTTCACTTCAGTCTGCCCCCATCCCTTTGAAAATGTAGCACTTCCCTTAACCTCAGAACCCCAGATATGACAGAGCATTGCAGAATTCCTGACTTAACAGAACCAGAGTTTTGCTCTTGTGCAATCTGGTGTGACATTAGGGGAGGTTTTGTTTGTTTTAATTTCTGTTTACTTATTTGTGATTTCAGCCTTTGCGTCACTGCTGTAGGTGTGAGGTGGTCCTTGCCTGTGACTGACTCTGTGGGTGAAGATGGAAAAGAAAATCACACCATTACACTATGTTTGGTACACAGTGTGGGAGGCAATGTCTGTTGACCCAGACTGTCGATAGAAAGCGGTCTGGTATTTAGGTATTATCCTAATATCTGCCATTAGGTGAGTTTTCTCTGTACTTTGAGCAACTTTGAGGTCAAGGATGTAAGACCTTGAAGTTTTTGAAATCTTTGAGATGGTTTCAATTCATGATTCTTGTCTACAGCGATTTATTTTTATGTAGTCTCTTCAGATGGTAAACAAAAATATGTTTGATACAAAAAGCACAAAGACGTGTGCATTTGGTGGGCGGGAAGGTGAGAAGAGACAGAGGAAGGGTGAGAACATTCTTCAGAATTACAAGCCATGCAACCCTGTGTGTTTAGTGGGTGGCAATGTGACCGCTCCTTACCATACTCCTCAGCCATAGGAAAAGAGAGTTACTTCTGGCCTTTGGGAAAACTGTACATATTTTACATTTGTGGTGTAGTAGTATGACATATGTATGTACATTGTACTAATTACCACAGTCAAATTAACATATCCATCAATACCCATGGGTTAAGACTTGTAAAATCTGCTTTCTTATTGTACTGGCTGGTTTTGTGTGTCACCATGACACGAGTTAGAGTCATCAGAGAGGAAGGAGCCTCAGATAAGGAAATGCATCCATAAGATCCAATTGTAAGGCATTTTCTCAATTAGTGATCAATGGGGAGGCCCAGCTCATGGTGGTGCCATCTCTGGGCTGGTGGTCCTAGGTTCTATAAGAAGGCAGGCCGAACAAGCCATGGGGAGCAAGCCAGTAAGTAACATCCCTCCATGGCCACTGCATCAGCTTTGCCCCCAGGTTCTTGCCCTGTTTGAGTTCCTGTCTTGACTTCCTTCAATAATGAGCAACAGTATGGAAGTGTAAGGCCAATGAACCCTTTCCTCCCCAACAAACAACTCATGGTGTTTCCTTGCAGCAATAGAAACCCCAAGACGCTTACAAATTTTAAGTAAACAATACAGTGTGATTCACTACGGTCACCCCTGCACACTGATGTCCAGAATTTATCCAGCTGTGATGGAGGTGTCTCACCCTCTGATCAATGTCTCCTATCCTACCCATCCCCACTTTTACACTGTACACACGAGTGAGATCATGAGGCATGTTTCTCTGAACATCTGTCTTATTCTGCTTAGTGCAGCGTCCTCTGGGTTTGTCCACTGAGGGGCTCTGTGTGGCCTTTGAAGGGAATGCTTATTTATGAGAGAATACACGTGCAAGAATATGTGGAGCTTCTCCTGAAATTTCCTCTGTTGTCAGAGCTCGGCAACTATCAGAGACCACAGTGGCCTCTGGACAACCTCCCAGAGTGCCATTGTAATCATATTGAGACTCATGGCACAGACCTGTTTAAACAGACCAAGTACCGCGCGTATTGCCAGGCGTGGCTGCTTTCTCCTTAGCCTGCCCTGCCAGCGTGACTCATCACTAATCAATCACAAGAGAATGCTTCTGAGCAAAAGAAAAAAAAAGTGTTTGCTGCAAAGGACAGGACATCCCGGAGAGAAGCTCGCAACTTAAAATAAAATTAAAATACCCCCTATTCTATTTCCAGGCTTTGGGAGTCTCAGGGACTCTTCTTGATCTTGGCTTGGTCTCAGTAATGAATTACATTAAAAGACCTATTGTGGCATTTCATTAATTAATCAACTCTCTGTCAGTAAAGCGTTAAGGAGGGAAAGTGGTGTGGAATGCTCAATGCTTACAATTATTTTTTTTTAGAATTAAAAATGTATAGTATAAAAGTATAAAGAAACTATGTTAAAAGGTAGTTTTGGCCATGAGTGATGCTTTTTGGATTTATACTTTTCAAACATTCTGACTAATTGCATTCCTCAAATGATGAAAAGATGAAGCCGAACCAACAGGTCACACTGGAGGATGCGGAGGAGAAGCCTCAGCCTCGGGGAAAATTCCAGCACTGTCAGTGATGGAAAGCAGAGAGAGAAAGACATCCATGGGCCCAAAGATTGCAGGCACCATCCTTCCTGGCTTGGGCCCTGAGTACCTGACACAGTTAAACAAAATCCTGGTGTTCAAAACACTCAGAGAAGGGGAAACAGAGCCTACAGATTTCCTTTTCCAGACATTTGTTGTGTATATTTGTTCCTGCAAGACTGCCTCCACACCTAGGAGCTGGGTGCCCTGTCCAGAGAACTGACATGGCTGTGTCTAGTTGCCTGCACACTCATCTTCCCTGACCATGAGAGAAAATCTGCCTTCTCAGGATGCTACTTTTGCTCATATTGCTCTGTTGAAAAGCCTCAAGTACTGCCATTCAACTGATGTTGAAGCTATGGTGTCTCCCATGCCTACAAATGGTTTATACACACACATACAAGCATAGGCCTCTGTGCACATACACACATACACATATACACAAACACAAGTGCACATGTGTACACACACACACACATACATAAATGCATGCAAACACACATGCACACACACAAGTTGACCAAATAAATACACACGTGGATCAAAATCTAACCCAGGACAAAAAGATGGAAATTAATCTTGTGAAATCAATATCTAGTCTGCATGTAAAAAAAAAGGTAGGCATGGGGACACTTCTTTGTAATTCCAGATGTGGGAACACAGGGACATATGGATACCTGCTTGGGAAAGCTCTAAGCTACTGAGAGACCCCGCACACAGCACCACTGAGGATGTCATCTGGCTTTCACATGCTTGTACATATGTGTACACATGCATACCTACACACAAGCATTCACACAAACATGGGCACACACATACAAAATTATCATACAAGTTAGAGAGAGAGAGAGAGAGAGAGAGAGAGAGAGAGAGAGAGAGAGAGAGAGAGAGAAAACCAGCCCATAATCTTCCAAGTTCTAAAAGATCTAGCAAATTCTCAAGGCCCTCTGCTGTCAGGAGTTTGGTGACATTTTTGCAGTCAATCCTTCCCATTGGTATTCTTGTGTAACTTCCACTTTGGTTTTTTTTGCCTATTGGAAATGAGCTTAATGTGCAATCTATAGGTCATGTTGATCTTCTCATCAGCACCTTGGAAGTAGACCCAGTGTCTAGTAACATCCAAATTCAGCATTAAGAGCTCAAGTTTTATGTTACTCCTTCTGTGCTTACAGCACACTGTTGAAGTTAGGCCCTGTTCTGTCTCCCAGCTCCGGGCCCCCAGAAATAAGACTCAGACTCAAAGTATATTTACAAATATCTCGGCCATATAGATCATAGAGTCTACTCTGACTAGATCATAACTGAATATACCCATTTATTTTAACCTACATTTTGTTACATGCGTGGCTGGTTGCCTATGCTCAGGCACCAAGCATCTATGTGTCTCCTCCCCTCTTTTCAGGCTCCTCTCCCTTCTCTCCCAGAATGCTTTCTCCTCCCAATGTCCCACCTCTATTTTCTGCCTAAGCCATAGGCCATGGGCTTTTTCATTGACAGGTGAGGCATCCATACAATACACAAGATGATGTTCATCTTTCACCTTTTCCTTTAACGAGCACATAAGAACAAGAATCTTATTAATCACAAACCTACCACATAGTATCCATTTATAATTAAATACTTTAAACAGTTACTGGTAAAGAACAATTGTGGTGTTTCCTCCCTAGTTTGCTTTTATCAAAGGCTTGCTACTTAGAAACCCTCCTGGGCAGAATTCCATTGTTTCGCTCTACCACTGGATTTCCTGGACCTCCACACAAAGGAGCTATATTTGGGGGAACAATAGTCCTACAGCATACAGAGGTTTACAGTAGTGTCTGCTCCAGGACACTTGGCAAGACCACCTGACTGATCATCTCTGGACAAAGAATGATTAAACCACGACTACCCCTATGGACAATAATCATCACCCATTCTAGAGTCAATCTGTTTCCTAATTTATGATTTATATCTTGCTCGATTATTTCCTCTAACAAAAATGCTCCTGTGTAGATAAATGTATAGACCGTGCATCAAGCTGGTGAGGCAGGAGACTGTACTGTAGCCACCATGCTTGGAAAGGCTTGTACTATATTTTTAAGGAAATGAACAGCACCCATTAATGTGCATATCTGGATTTTTTTAAGTGGGTGAATCCTATAAATAACTTTTTATTCTTTACCCTCCAGCCAGATGCCGTTTAAAACGTGAATTGTCTCATGACAATATAAACGTTGTCTGAGGGAATGGCTCAGTGATTAAGTGCCTGCTGAGTAAGCATGGAGACCCAGGCTTGGATTCTCATCATCCACACAAAAAGCTGAGAATTCCAGCATGATCCTGCAACCCTGGCACCGTGGAGTGAAGACAGGTGGATTCCTGGAACCTGCTGGCCAGCCAGTCTAGCTAATTGCAGAACTCCAGCTTCAGTGAGACACTTTGGCTCAGAAAATGAGATTAAAAGCAATAGGAAAGAACACCAGATGCTGGCTTCTGGCTTCCGGCTCTACAGGCACTCCTTTGCATAACACACACACACACACACACACACACACACACACACACACACACACACACACATACACACCTTCCTGTAAAGGAGTTTGGGATGAAGAAATAGATGTCCTCAAACCCTAGCCCATCCATGTATGTTTCCTTCATTTCTAGGAATTAACAAGACATATAAATGATGTAGTAATGATTCATTAAAGTGTTCACAGATGGTCTATTTCTCTGAAAGGGGCAAGGAAGGGAGAGGGAAAGAAAGAGGGAGGGAGGTGAAGGTTTACAGAGGGAGACCATTTGCTTCCTAGGTGCCAGCCATCTGACTAGAATGCTTCTCAGTACAGCCCTTTCAGCTAGTTCCTGCCCCCTACTGTCCTGGGGGCCAAGCCCAGACCCTTGTGTAACTGAGGTAAAGGTTGTGCCCTGCCACTGTCCTTTTCATCTGAAGGTCAGGGAGGCAGCAAACACCACTGCTTGTTTAGTTCTTGGGAGAATATGCTGCCAACACTCTCGTGTGTAGATGGTTTTAATTTTTCCTTTGCTAACAAGAATGCTGGTGGCTCTTCCAGGCATTAGTTAACAAGATAAGAGTAAGGAGGCATCTGCCTACCCAGAAGCGGTGTTCTCTGGACTCCTCAAGGACAATGGCACTTATGAACTCACGGCATCATCATGGCATGCACAAGACACGTGCAAGCTCAAGCCAGGCAGAATCCCAGGATGGAGACCAGAGGTGGGCACAAAGTCTCACTCATGCCTAGCTAATGATGAGAGTTGTTCTTAAAGATGTGGTCCCTGGTCAGTTCGTCATACTCCTGGAGAAGATCACACTCCAAGAGTATATGGCCACACCAGCTGTTTAAAAAGAGCAAAAAGTTGGGTGGTGGTGGTGGTGGGTTTGAGCTGGGAGGGGCTTGGGGGAAGGGTAAATATGGATCAAATGCTCAAAGAATTTTTTTTTTAAGTATAAAATGCTCAAAGAATTAAGTTTAGAAAGAGAAAACTATCGCAAGAAAGAAAATCATTATGTGACTGTAAAAGGGAAATGATTTTTTAAAAAATTATATCCTTAGAATCAGGGCATGGTGGTGCACACCTTTAATCACAACATTTGGGAGGCAGAGAGAGTGGGATCTCTATGAGTTCCAGGCCAGTGTGGTCTACAAAGTGAGTTCCAGGCCAGCCAGGACTATACAATGAAACTCTGTCTCAAAAATAAAAACAAGTCCTACCCTTAGGAGTACAAGCCTTTTCATCTCTCTCTCCATCCGAAGTCACGCATCCCTAAGCAGTGGTTCACTTCATCAGCACAGACTCACACAACGTGGTCATTGTAGCACTGAACAGGACAGGCAGATTTAACAACATCCTGCTAACTCTTTTGTGATCCCAAACTTGCCTTGCTGGTTCCTCTTCTTTCATTATAATGAATAACAGAAATAAATGAATGTGAGCATTCATGGGAGATCATTAACATTCTGAGCTTGCTGGAAATAGGCTGCATTCTTAATCCACCTCAAATAAAATGTAGTAAGGAAGATGCAATACGTTCAGTCCCTCCTGTGCTAACACACCTCCGATGCAGCCCAGAGTATAAAAGGTGTAGGAGCCTATGTGGTGGCTTGAGTGAGTTATGTCCTCCATAGCCTCAGGCTTCTGGCTGCTTGATCCCAGATGATGGAACTGTTTGGGAAGGTTTAGGTGGCACAGCCTTGCTGGAGGCAGTATGTCACCAAGGACAGGGCCTTTGAGATTAAAACCCACTCTTGACATTTCCTGTTCACTCTCTCTGCTTTGTGCTTGTGGTAGAGGATGTGAGCTCTCTGCTTCCTGCCCTGGCTTCGATGCTTGTCATTTGCTGCCATGAGTACTGGCCATGAGAACTATAAGCCATAAGCCAATACAAACTCTTTCTTCTCTGTAAGTTGCTTGGTTGCAATGCTGTATCACAGGATTGGAAAAGTAACCAACACAGCATGTTTCATTGCTTTTAGTCTGAAGTAATTCCTTTAGTCAAAACTATTTACTGTATTTCTTCAGGATGGTGGGATAAAGTGATGAACCATTCATGAGCACTATGGTAGGTTAGGGTGGGACCAAGGTTCACTCTAAACATGGGTGGGAAGCAACTTTGTACATGAGACATTTTTTATGCTTTTCATGTAGGTATATTATCTTGTAAAGTCCCATGTAAGGAAAAAAAAACAATGCTACATCTCCAACTCTTTGAAAAACACTCAAGGCTCTTGATTTAAGACGTGTTCACTAAATAATTAGTTCCAAATAGAATTTTCAAGTTGTGCCTGAGCCATCACACGAAGCATATGTTTTTCTTTAATGTACATATGCAGTGGTAACTTACAATCACCAAACCATTTTTACTGTTTATCCATGCCTTCATTTATTCCTGTGTTCAAGCCTAGTTGTTTTTTTTTTTTTTTTTTAAATCTTCACTACATTTTATTCCTTTGTGAGTGTGAGTATGGGTGGAGGTAAGGAGTTGATTTCAACTACATGCCAGCTCTGGAGATTGAACTCAGGTTGTCTGGCTTGGCAGCAAGGTCCTTACCCACTGATCCATCTGGCACATCCAGCCCATGCATTCGTAAGGAACAACGACCCATTTGACTTAACAGGAAAATACTATGTTCCTCTTTTCTTTCTCTCAAAGGCCAGTTGCAGGTTTCAGATGTCACCTTGCTGGGGAATAGAGTTTTTCAAGTCACAATTCCCTTGGTAGGGACAAATGTGCCTAAACTACAGGCCCTGAGAAACAGAAATTCCTGTTCTTCCCTCCTTCCTGACCCTAGCCATACCTCCCCACCTTGCCACTTTCTGTGAATCTACCCTATTTTGGCAGCTCCACTTGACTCCTTACCTCAAGTTCAAGGCCAAGAGACAAGTGTCATTAAAACAAGGAGAAAATAAGAAATGGGGTGGTTCCCAGTGTGCTTTGCAGGAATGCTTTCTGACACGTGTGGTGATACTCTGTGCTATGTGGGCTCATTCCTTCTGGATGAGTCAGCGCAGAATGTAATGCTAATTCATTCGAGCAGACATGTGGCAACATGGCTTTGCTCTCCCAATCAAAACAAAGGAAAACTTTGCAAGATAAGTGAGAATAGCTGTCTGTTGTTAGCGTCAGAGACAACTTTATTTGGGAACACGGTATTCAGACCCAAGCAACAACAAAACCTGTAATAATAAACAACACACATTCCACGCAGAATGAAGAACCATTTACCTGCTGAGACAGATTTAACAGGGACTGACTCAAAATCTTTTTCTAAGCAACAGCATATTTTGTAGGTGGTGACGACTCTTAGCCAATTTAAATGAATTTCAGAATGCTTATATTTGAACTATTAGAACTTAAG
Organism: Mus musculus; assembly: GCF_000001635.26. Lineage (NCBI taxonomy): Eukaryota > Metazoa > Chordata > Mammalia > Rodentia > Muridae > Mus > Mus musculus. Next base: position 151,203,510 of record NC_000071.6, read on the forward strand.
TTCTGAGCCCGATCTTATGATTTATTTTTAATTTCCTTGTAAAATGACCATCTTTGCCATTGGACATCCATAAGAACACTGTAAGTCATCTGGGAACAAGTATGTTTAAGGATTATTTGAGCAACTAGTAGAGGGAGATATAATTGGAGATGTCATTTTTGCTAAGTTTTTCATTTGTGTGTTGCCAGGGATCTGGTTTTAGAAAAACAGGACTTTGAAAGAAAGAGTCCTTACTCCATGAGTTACTAAACTCATGGCAGTGTAACATGAATACATGCTTGCTTTAATAATAGAAAATTATATGAGTCCCGTAAGTAAAGACAGAAACTGCCCTGAATCTTTCCATTTGTGCATCCTCCTGACACCCCAGTCTGAGTTCAGCAGCCCTAAGAGCTTGCCTCCCATCTTGCTGAACTTTCATGTCTGGACATCTTTGCCTGTATCCTTTCTCCATCCAATCCTCTGGTAGATTTATATCTAATCTGTTTATTTTTTTTTTTTTTGAAGCAACTTCTCTCTGGAAGACCATTTCACACCTACTTGTCCAAATTCTACCTTATAGGACCTTCACAGCCCCATGCTGATTTTCTTTTATTCAGCTGGCATGCAGTACAATTCCACTCTTTTTTTTTTAGTGTATTAGTAATAAAATTGGCACTGTGAGAGAGATAGTAGTGATACTACCAATGATAAAGAGTCGAGACACTCATCCGCATCTCCTTTCTCTAGGGCAACCAGTAAACCTTCCTTATAGAACTGAATGCAGAGCTGCAAGTCGAATTTGAAATGCTTAACTTGTGCTTAGTATAACAATCTGTTCTGTTTGCCCTAAGCATTTATTTGACTATTGAGCCATCTCTGTCTGTTTAACAAATGTGCTTTTAATACTTTTGTTTTGGATTTCAGTCTTCTGACAGGTGTCTCTGTCACATATGTAGCTGTGGCCCACACGGTCTGGAACTGTAAGTCATCCCTGCCCTCAGTGCGTTGATCTGGAGAGTAAGATGTGGCAGAGCCACATTATGTGGTGTGGGCCTGGTATCTGGAAAGAAATCCGTTTTTAAGGAATGTAGTGAGAACAAATTGAATTATGAAATATGTCAAGCCACACCCAGACCAAGGGATAAGATCTATACTAGCACCCATGTGTATAAGCAGAGACACCATATAAACTCCAAGACTGGAATATCCAACGAGGACTATCCCAAGAGCAAGAGACAAAGCAGCCATGGGTCATCAGCTACCCCAAGGCACTGACAGTAGAATTCCATGATAGGTGGAATGCTGTAGTAGGCTTGGGAGAAATGTTCAGACATATTACCAAGATAAGGACTTTATCATAGCACATTGTGGCAAAAGGCCAGTTCTCTGAATCAATACACAGAATGAGAGTTGAAATGATTATGACTGTAATTAAGCACTCACATCATGCCAGGATCTTTGCTGTGTATGTTTCTTTCATGCATATGTTCAGTGAACCCTTGATAAGTGAATGAAAACAGTACTTCTTTTAGTTATTATAACAACCAGTGATACAGCCAAATACCAAGTGATGTCAGGATTATTATCTCCATGCTATGAAGAGAGAGTCATAAAGTTAAATGGGAGAGTCAAAATTTACTCCCAGGCTAGTCAGAACACCAAAAGCTGGTATATACTTCTCCAGTATAACAACACTTCCCGTAAAGCACTGGTACTCTATGTCCTATTGTGTAATAACGAAGTTCTTGAGACCAAAAGTTATGCCACTTATAATCACCCTGTCTCATAGTATAGCATGTAGAATACACATGATTTACTGAGTTAAGAGGTCAAAGAACGAAATAACAGTAATATAAATAGTGAACAGATACTTTTGCAAAAGGTTTGGGAGAGCACGTCTGTTCAGTGGCAGATCTGGTTGGTGTGTGTGCTATATAACATCCTTGCAAGGAGAAACAATATAAGACATTTTGGAAAATATCCTGCCAAGAATTTTTTTGATGTCAACTAGAGTGATTTTACTTTAGCTCCCCTTGGATGCCTGTCTTTGTAATACAGATGTGAAGTGAAAACTACAGAAACATGAATTGATGCGTAATGGCTCCTGGCAAGACTTCACTTTTCCACTTTCCCCAATTCATCAAATCCTTCCATGGGGCTGAGAAGGATTTTCAGGAATATTCAGTATGATGTTTTCTGAACATCTGGTCGACCTCTTTGGTTGGGTGTTAAAATTAAATACCACAGCTCTGAATGCATTTGCATACATCAGACTTGGAGTTTTATGTGTAAACAGAAGCTTTGGCTGTCTGAGAGGATGAGAGCATCCCTAAAGTGCTCTGGTTGATAAACCCATCTTCTATGAATAACAATGGTAATTATAAACTCGCCATGGTATCTTCACAGTTAAGTGAACCAATCTTTGTAGGACTTAGAATCTGTGTTTCTTTAAGACATAGAATTTCAGACTCTAGGACATTTATTTTATAGACCAAGAATATACATATATATATATATATATATATATATATATATATATATATATATATATATGAATGAAACTTAAATTTAATACCTTTTAACTTTGCTAAGTCAAAGTATTCAACACCTCCATCTTTTTATTAAAGCAACAAACATGTTAACCATCAAAAGGGAAAGGTCAAAACTCTCATAGTAAAAAAAAAAAATAATACAACATAATATTTCCCCTGTAGAATCCCATATATAGTGTAGAATAGAGTTTATTCAGGGCATGGGAAGGGGAGTTAAGGAAGTAGAGGCAGAGAAAGAAAGAGTGTACAGAAGTAGAGGCTGGCTATGACCATGTAACCAAGGGGAAGGGAATGGGGAGAGAGGGGGAACAAGAGGGAGAGGCAAGTGAGCAAGAGGCAAGAGAGAGAGGAGGGGGCAAGCAGCCCCTTTTATAGTGGGCCAGACCAACCTGGCTGTTTCCAGGTAACTGTGGGGTGGAGTTTTGACAGAATGCTAACAATCAGGAAGCAATACTTGATGCTCCCAGATAGTGTGATTTATCTCTAAAATGAGTGCTAGGGGCTATGGACTTGCCTTGCATATTTGTGCTACTTCTAGCTAGTAACTGTGGCTGCTTTCGAACTCAGGACTATAGAGGCACTGAGGTCTTACATAAGTGGGAATAATTGGCACGTACACATCTTTCATTTAAAGTCACATGATGATTATGTAAAGGTCATGCAGGCTTTAGGGATCTTTGCGCCCTATTTTCTACCTTTCTTCCCAGTGAAAACTCTTATTCCCTTAGGCAGCCTTTTGATATACTTGATATCAGTCACACATGGTTTGCTTTCCTTATCAGAAATATGCCTCAATTCTTCTTCCTGAAAAAGGTCCAGTGAGAACACAAGTGTGTCTCCTCTTTGTGTAGTCCTCTTACTCTTACAAAGCAAGGGATTTGTCCATCACAAGTAATGAACAGAAATCCTGCGTGGTGGTGGTGAGGGTTTGAATAAAATCAGCACAACAGGGAAGGATCTGAGAGGGTAAAGTGTTTGCTGTATGAACAAGAAGAACTGCCTTTAGTTCCTCAGTAGCCAAGTAAAAGCTGGACACAGCACCAAGTGCCGTAATCCTAGCAACTGCATAGAGACAGTTGGCTCTCTGGAGCTCACTGGCCAGCCTGTGTAGTCAAACTGGTGAGCTTCTGGTTCTAAGAGACCTTGTCTCCAAAAATAAAGTGGACAGCAATAGAGGGAGATACCTGATGTCAGCATCTGCCCACTATATAAATTTGGAAACATGTATGTGCATCAACACACATGCATATACTGTACACAACAGAAATAAAATGAGCAGAATATGATTAATTTATAATGTGAAAATTATGTGACAGAAACTGCTCCAGAATGGGTTATTGATGGCAACATCGGGTGAGTGGTGTGTATTATCTTCTCTAGTAAATACATGAGAGAAAAGAAGTCCAGAATTCAAACAATGATTTGCTTAAGGTCATGAAAACAAGAATGGGTGAGCATAGGTTTATCTTTTCAACCTACTGTGCTGCCTCTGGACTGGACCACAAGTTACATATGTACTATGACTGAGCACAGACTACAGCACCTACAGAGGTCATTGCATTTACTTCTTCAACCTCTTGTTGATCACCAGCCCACTCTGTGAGACAACAACATTTGCCAAGTAATCTCCATCACGCCAGTGCAGTGATCATCTTTTGGCTGTTATCATTCCAGAACTTTTAGACAATTGACACCCAAGACCAGTCTCTCCTTATTCAAATTCTTTCCTTACTTGGCTCTGGGACGCCATGTTTCCTGCTGCTTCTTGGTAAGCTACTGTTCTTACCACTTCAGGATCCTTGATGATGCTTCCCAGGGGCTAAGGCAGAATTGCTATAGGGCTCACTTCTTAGTTCTTCTCTTCTTTTTGTTGCTTAGTTACTCAGGGAACCTCATCCAGCACTAAAGGCATCCTGGTGATTCCCCAAGCTATATCATGTAGTCATATGGTCTTCTCTAAACTCCAGACTCATATCTTAATTGCCTGACTAGGTCTCTAATGCCCTGAAAGCTGTGTCCACCTGCCTTTCTGTAGGTTTATAATCTATGGGCTTAAATGACCCCATTATGTGCTTGTCTTTTGAACCAATCTTGGAATAATCATCCTACAACTAGCCTACCGGTAAGCACCGGATGGTGCTTTCCAAATGCAGTCTAATTAGATACCAGTCATCACTTCTGACTTGATCTACTACCTGCTGATTTCTGTAGCAGCCCGTTTTCACTCTTGTTCTCCACACTTTCTTTGTTTGGACCATACTCCAGAGGCTCATCTCCTCCCTTCACTTACACCTCTTCCCATGTATCTCCATCCTTCATGAATCTTCCTCATGCATCATACACTTCCGGTTCTCTACAATCTGTTTATATTTCCTTCACTTATACTTAGTCTTACCAGATGTTATGGTAGATGTTTATTGATTTATTGCTCTGTCCTCTAGTACAGAGTAAGCCCTCTCCAAGGGCAAAGATTTTATCTCTTCAATTTTCTTATTATAATAAAGGCACTTGGTAAGTTTTCTTGAATAGACAGATGAATAAATGAATACGTCTCAAGATTTTGTTTTTAATTAACATATAATATTATTTCTTATTTGTGGATCAACATACCAGTGATTTCTTTTTAAAAACTGAGCTAGGCCTCTGTCTTTACTAAGTAGTATATACATTAAAGGATACAATAAGATATTATTCCTATCTCTTTATAGATGAGACAATAGAGATATTGTTTTAGTCCAATCATTTGGAAGACAATACAACTAGCAATCAACTCCCTCATTTTTGATTCATAAAGAATTGGCATTCATTTTAATGTAGGAATGAAGGTGTTGACAGGATTCCAGAACAATTCAGTTCAACAGATTGTGTAAGACAATGGAATATTCATGTATAAGAATGCATGTAGACCCTTAGTTGACATCATTCTCATTAGGTGTGTGTGTATTCCAAATATATGTTCAAAAAGAATACACATCTATTCAAAATGAGCTAGAGATGCAAATATAAGAAGTAAGATTAGAAAATTCTTAGGAAAAATAAGTCTAGGGATGGAGAGATGGCTCAGTAGTTCAGAGCACTGAATGTTCTTGTAAAGGTCCTGAGTACAATTCCCAGCAACCCCATGGTGGCTCACAACCATCTGTAATGGGATCCGATACCCTCTTTTGGTGTGTGTCTGAAGACAGCTACAATATATAAAATGAATAAATCTTTTTTTAAAAAAAGTACAGATTCTGATAATCTTGGGCTAGGCCTTTTTTCTTTCTTAGAAAAGACATATGAAGCAATAAAAAGAAATAAATAAATTGGACCTCATTGAAATACAAAACCTTGTGTCTGGCAGTGTAGTATCAAGCAAATGAAAACAGGATCCACCAAATAAGACAGTCACAAGAAATTTACCCATTAGACTTAAGAGTTCAGAAACACTAAGAACTCTTACAGCCCCACGAAGACAAACAATACAGATGTAAAAGTTAAAGAATTTTAATTTATTCGTCCCTCAAGACATTCACACAGATCCTCTGGGAGATGGTATTCACACTTTCTCTAGGATGGCTTCATTGAAAAAGCTGGTCAGGTGTTGATTAACCTATGGGGAAACATGAGCCCACTGCTGGTATAGAAAGAAAGGAAGAGAGGGACAGAGGAAGGAAGGGAAGAAGAAAAATGTAAAATGCTAAACCTATCCCCACTTCCTTAAAAAGTTAAATATGAAGTTGCCACACAATCAAGAGGGTCCAACCAGTCTATTCAAAGATTTGTGTCCATTGTACAACTGTTTACATGAAACACCTGGAATATCCAGATACATCTGGGCAGGGAGCCACTTCAAGATTTCCCAGGTTTGAGTAAAAACCAACAAGATGTAAATCCTGGGATTTCCTTTAGGTAAGGGTGAGTGGACATACTAAAAACCACTTCAGTGTGTACTTTAGAAGGGTGCTCACTTTATGTGAGTTGTTTTTCCATATGCCTTTCTTTCTTTAAAAAAAAAAAATCCCATGTTACCTTATTTTTTGAGACAGTTTCTCACTTGCCTGGATGCTAGCTGTTCAAGGAGCCCTAGGGATACATTTGTATCTCACCTCCAGTGGCTGGGATTACAGGAAAGTACCACCAAGCTCTGCTTCATATGTGGGTTCTGGGGATCCAACTCAGGTCTTCCAGCTCTCATGGCTGACACTCTAATGACTGAGCCCTTAGTAGAGCTGCCGAGGGTTTTTAGGAAGTGCCTTGAATACAGCACATCCTGTACCCAAACGCTTTGATTTCTAGTACTTTCATAAGAAAACAGTGATAATATGCTGGGGTCCAGCCTAGACAAGAGTTGGGTGTTGTCAAGGACTCAGGATACCTGGTAGGTCAATAAGAAAACACACAACTGAGATGCAATACTGACAGGCTGGTGTTTTGGCATGTGAGTCCTTGAACTCGGGAGTCAGGGTGCTCTTCTAGACTTGACTCAGTCCCAGTCTTCTATTGAAATCATACAAGGAAATTGGATTACAAAATTCACATGGGGGTTGATAAATGCTTCTCTATTTTTTTGTGCCAACATTTTCTTGTGACACAAAGTAATACAGATTTAGAAAAGAAAAAATGGAACCATACAATCTCAGACACAAAAATTTTATAGCAAGCACAAATTTTTTATATGTCCCAACCACCAGTCTCTGGTGAGGTTGGGGGTAGCAGTATTGTGGCTACAAAATCAGTATCTTTCAGACATATGTGAGACAATACCATTTCATAAAAGGGCAAACATGAGGTCATACTGCTGACCCTGCAGTCTTTATAATTTTTGGACCCCATCTGTCTGTCTACAGAATCATCCTCAACTAACCTGTATAGAGAATTCCTAGGGGGCTGCCACCATTGTCCTTAAACCCAAGGAACCCATTGCTAACTTTCTGGGAACTATCTGTATGTTATTCCATACTCAAGTTTATAACAAAAATATCTTATTTTTATTATACAGAATTGAAACTAAGACTGGGGCAACAGCTGCAGAATTACTCATCTCTGCCTGTGACTCTAGGTTACTTTCATTTCCACTTAGAGCGAATGACTGTGACATACATTTCTCTTGAATTCATGAATAGCCTTCACTTTAATATTATTGGTAACATCTAATTTCTGGATATCAAACAGGCTCCTACTAGATCTTGCCAGGTCACTAAATACTGGTTTACTCAAGAAAGAAAGAAAGAGCCAGGCAGTGGTGGTGCACACCTTTAATCCCAGCACTTGGGAGGCAGGGGCAGATGGATCTCTGAGTTTGAGGCCAGCTTGGTCTACAGAGTGAGTTCCAAGATAGCCAGGACTACTCAGAGAAACCCTGTCTCAAAAAACCAAATTCAATCAATCAATCAATCAATCAATCAATCAAAAAAGAAAGAGAGAGAGAGAGAGAAAGGAAATAGTAAATAGATAAAAAAAATACTAAGAATAATTGCAGAAATGACATCATGAGTTGCTTGAGCCAAAGAAGCAGGCCTTGGGGCCACTCAGTACTTAAATTGGGGCCCACAAGAGGCCATGGCCTCACGCTCTGAAACACAGTAACCCAGCAGGTTATTCTTCCTTGTCACCAGGGTTCCCAGGCATCTCAAGCTTAATGTGGGGTGTCTCGAACAATAATAAATACTAAGAGCTGTTACCTTTCTCTTAAAAATATTCTCTCACAAAAGGATTATCAGCTTCTTTTTTTGTTTGTTTTTGTTTTTATTTTTATTTTTGTTTTTGTTTTGTTTTTGAGACAGGGTTTCTCTGTGTAGCCCTGGCTGTCCTGGAATTCACTTTGTAGACCTGGCTGGCCTCGAACTTAGAAATCCACCTGCCTCTGCCTGGGATTAAAGGCATGTGCCACCACTGCCTGGCAGCAGCTTCATTTTAAAGATGAAAAAAGTGATGGAGTACCCAAACCACCAACCAGAGAGCAAGCAGAGGCTGAGCCTCAGTCTCCCACACAGATGTAGCTGATGTGCAGCTCAGTGTTCATGTGCATCCTGAACAACTGGAACAGGGGCTGTCCCTAAAGCTGTTGCCTGTCTGCGGGATATGCTCTTCTAGCTGGGCTTCCTTGCCTGGACTCAGTGGGAGAGGAAGCCCCTAGCCCTGCAGAGATTTGATGTGTCAAGGTTGGGGGTACTCAGGGGGGCCTCCACCCTCTCAGAGGAGAAGGGGAGGGGAGAAGGGAGAGGGGGTAGGACTGGGGGTGGGACTGGGGAGGGCAGCAATTAGGATGTGAAGTAGTAGTAGTAATAATAATAATAATAATAATAATAATAATAATAATAAACAATGAGGGAGCGCCCTGCCTTGAGCCAAGCAGTCAAATGATGATGAAACTACAGACAAGGCTTTCCTGATCGCTGCATGTCACCCCTCACATGAGTGCATATCGGCTCACCTCCCTCTCTGCCAAGCCCTAACCCATCTCCTCTGCAATGTGTTCTCATAAACAAACCTTGCTGCTAGGAAGTTGTTCTTCACTGTTCTTTCGATGCTTCTAAAACACGGTATGTAGAGCATTTGTAATTTTTGGTCAGTTTCATTACCTTTTCAATAGTATAGGGAACACTTTTAAAAAGTGAAATTAGGTAAGCCTTTGTTTCATTACAAAGAAAAGACTTCATCATAATACTCTTTTTTTTTTTTTAAGGCTGCTATGACACGTGAGCAGAAGAATGTTCTGAATAAAGCAGGTGTTTGGCAGCAGACCCCATCAATTCACCGCTCGTTAATCAAAGTGTCGAGACTAGCATGTATGTGACTCCCAGAAAAACACTGTATCCCATTTCAATATCTTCTTCATTTACCAATTTTACATAACTATTCATGGCCTTATCTGAGATCTTCATTTATATAATGATTCAAACCACGTGAAAGCCAACAAGAATGGCTTGTTTTTCCTCCTGATGTACACAGAACACAAATAAACAGCCTGGCATCTTAGTAACACAAGTCGGAAACAATATGCTCAGTAAGACCTTGAACTACAGCTAGAGGAACCTCCTGCCGGTGTTCTTACAGAGTTTGGCTGAGAACCTCACAATGCCACAAATACATCAAAATGCATCTGATGTTTTCATTTCCCAACAAATAAACCAGAAATTACACTTTATAGCTAGGAAAAAAATCTTATTTTCTTCAAATAAAACTTAGAAACTTGCACCTGCTCATCAAAATGTCAGCTATCTGAAAAAAGCAACAAATGCTAGGCTTGCAGAGAGACCCCGACAGCTGTTCACCTCACAGATGCACTGCAGAAGCCGCAAACGTGCCAGCCCAGGATGCAGAAGGTTCTGGAAAGCCCTCTATGTTCACTCAAAAAGACCTGATGCATTTTCTCTTTACAAGTCAAGCTGTCCATAACTTAAAAAGGAAGAAATGGCTGTCTGCAAAAGCATAAAACATACCTTACACTCCCAATTATCTGAAGAATGTTTTTGAAAGGATACGCAACCACAAGGTCTCTAGAGATACCCACTATCTCTAGATACAGTTACTATTATAATAGTATTCTAATGCTACAGTTATTAACTAGTTACAGTTGCCAGCCCATTGTGAGGAAGCCCTAGTATAAATTTATTAACCCGCCACACTGATTTAAAAGAAACCTTGAAATAATACAGATGCAGACACAGGTAGGAACTCTGGATGCAGACACAGGTAGGAACTTTTGCTCAGGAGTTGCTTTTCCCTTCCCACTTCGTATTTACCGGGAATTAAACTCAGGTCTTCTGGCTGGCCGAAGACACTGAACACCTCCCGCCAGAACTACCATGTGGAGCCCGACAATAGGAAGTAAGGAGACCTGCAGTGGATTAATGGTGCCTGCCCAGCAATCCAATTGCACATCGGTTCTTGGTGGTGGAGTCCAGCCCCACGTTTCTTTGCTGCGGAGCTTCTGCGGAGATGCTGGCCATTGCTGCGTGAGCTCTTTCTAAACCTTCCTCAGGGTGAACTCACACTCGAGTGCTGTTCTGCAAGGATGCCTTCTGCAGCCCTGTGTATAAACCACTACACCCCTGCACTCTTCCATGGGACCTTTCTCTCCTACTGCACTTACGCAGTTTATCTTACAAGGGCACATGAGACTGATGAAGACTTTTCCACCTATGCTATAGAATCCAGCAAGGTACCTTTCCCTAAAGAGGCACTCTGAATATTAACACATGTTCTTACGTTCTAATTGTATCAGCTTCAAATCCCTATTTCCAGCTGCCTGCTCTCTCGGTTTTCTACATTTTCAGCTGGATTCTCTGGTATTCAATTTGTTTAAAACCGGGAGAAAATGATATTTAGGGGCAACCATGGGAAGAGGTGCAGCTGACGATCTCAAGAGTCTCTGGGTACCAAATGTCTCGGTTAGAAGTTCTCCCTCCCTACCTCCCTGGGTCCACTGATCACTGGTCCAGTATAATTCCCCTGTGGTTTAGTTCCATGGCCTTCACAGACTCCATTGAGGAAAAACACCAGACCAGACCTTGGATTCTTCTGGGCAATTTCATGAAGCTTTTTCCATTGCTGGTGAACACTGATATTGGACCAAGGGAAGCAAAAACAAACAAACAAACAAACAAACAAACAAACACAATCCTTCACAACGGCCAAACACCAAGTTTCAGATTCAAAGTGGTTGCTATGTGTGTTCAACACCGTGAAGAGTCTACAGCTATAAAATGACATCCGAACTTAGCACTCTATGATGCAAAAACAGAACATGCATTTTTAATCTTTACTAATGATAATAATTACCACTGACTCTAAAATAAGCAATCCCATATTTATTTTCAAGCTAAGCATGTTACTTGAGAATATTCAAAAACATTTGCTAAGGGAGTGTGCACATTGCAGACTCCCATCAAAATCCATCTGTCTGAATCTATGAACTGGCATTGCCCCGGCTGGGAAATTCTTCAAGTCTACACAACAAAAGCTCCTTATGTCCAGGGTAAGGGCTCATACCTAATTTAGAAACAGGGCCATTTTATCCAGAATTCAAACTCTAAATAGATTTTGTGAGTTTCTTATTCTTTTGTACCAACTCCATTAAACACAAACCCCAAACTTGAAGTTGAATAGAAAGAGTTTGAGGTTTAAAGTCAAGGTGATCAAAGACTACCTTTTGATTTAAAAAAATCTACAAATTCTTCATAAAAATAACTTGGAAGTACTTTGTGTGTGTGTGTGTGTGTGTTTCCAGATGGAGGTGGTTCTCATATCTTCCCCATATGATTTTATTTCTGTAAGGAAACGATGTGTTTGTTTGTATATTTACAGAGGATTAAGATAGCTGAGTGACTGAATCTGAAAGAACGCCCCTTCAGTAGTTAACGATATATGCCTCCTGAGCACCATGGGGGTCATAATCAGTATGCATCCATGGCTTGTTTCTCCCAAAACCTGTTGTTCTGGATATGGCTGCTTCTCCAGGTTGTGGAGAGAAGCAGCCATTTCTACCTGCCCTTTGTTCATGTACCCTAAGACTGTTTTCACTGCCTTCAAACTTTATTTTGTCTCTCCCTCCTTCCCTCTCTCTCTCCCTCCCTCCACCCCTCCCTCCCTCTTCCCCTCCCCCCCCCTTTACTCTACCTCCCCTCCCCACACAATGAAAAGGATGCTGCCTCTAAGGTTTAGGTTGCTTGCTGTCCCTCTCCCTACCCAGCTGATGGGAAAGCTCTCTCAGTGCAGCAGATGTGCTGCTTCCAACTGGAGGCTCAAGGGAAGGCTCAGCTGAACTTAGCTTCAGCCTTGGCTTTGGCCACTACAGGGAACCAACAGGAAAAGGGCTTTTTGGGTCCTCCGCTCCTAGAAACCCAAGTGTTCTATACAAAAAGAAGAAATAAAAGAGAGAAAAGTAAAAACCAAGAGAAACTTTTAGAATGATGTGGGCTCTTTATTTATTTATTTATTTATTTATTTTTGAGACAGAGTCTCTCTGTGTTGCCCTGGCTGCCCTGGAACTCACTTTGTAGACCAGGCTAATGGTGAACTCTAATAATCCCCCCCAAACCCCCTACCCTCACCCCCTGCTTCGGTTTTCAGTTTCCCAAGTGTTAAACATGTGGGCATGTTTGGCTTATCCCAGTTATTTTAAAGAAAAATTTGAACTATCTTCACTTTTCTTTCAGTCTCCTTATCAGTGGAATTAAATTATGCAAGTCTTAAACATCAAAGGTAAAAATAAGGAAGCACGAGGCACAGGCAAGAGGCCCAGGTTACACGCACCACCTCCTGGGACAACTGTCTGACATTTAGTAGTTTACTAGCCTCCGAAGGCCCTGTGAAGCCAAGCACTATAACTGAGAAGCAGAAAGGTGAGGCTAACAGAATTATGAGCCATCAACTACTGAAGAGTGTGAAGGAGATTTACTCCCGCCTCCCTTTCCTCTGAGAACACAAGCCCTGTATTCAGCAGGGACAAATACAAGAAGTCCCTTGCAAAGCCAGTGCGAATCACAGGATGCAGAAAACCATTTTAAATAAGTAACAGGAATAAACAGGAAACCTCCTTCAGAGCACCTGGCATCCCTCTGGCTGCCTGCCTGGGCTAGCAATGTCTTGGCCAGGTTTGTCTGAAGCGCTTGATTCTCTTAGTGGGGCACCTCAGAGCCCACCAAGCTTTTCAAAGAGGTGGCCAAAGTGAGAGGCTAAATCTGAAATGAGAGTTCAGCTTGGCTCGATTTAAGATAAAGTAAGGGTCAACCAGACGTGATAGTCTATCTGCCATGTTCCCTGGCTTCAACTATTGTCCTTGGTTTCTTCCTGTGCTCAGTCAATTAGGGAGGGAAAACATAGGGAAGTCATGTCAGGGCATCTGTTTAGGGATAAAATGGTGTTTTCATAGAGGGACTATGGATCGATTGTCTCTTAATTTCCTGGAACATGTGTTTTAAATGTAGGCTCCTGGACCTCCATCTGGCCGATTTTCCTCACTAATTGTGTGCACTAAAAGGGCAGAATGCTTCTTTTATACTAAAACCTGGTTATCAATAAAGTAACTTTGCCTAAGTGTCTCCACGTAGGCAGTCTTACTATTATCTTAGGAACACAGTCCTCTCTCAGGGTCTCAGAGGATGCCGCGTTGGCTGCTGCTGGGTCGGTCTGTACAACCTTCCACTCACAAAGGCTCCAGGCACCAATTTTTTCCCATGAAGCAAATTCAAATTTTGTTTTCTTCTGGCAGTTTTAATCTTTGGTTAGTAGAATTCACAGATGCAAGACCCAAGCATACAGAGGACTCACAGGAGTTCTGGCAACCCATCAATGCCTGACCTACTAAGCATTCACACTTTTTGTTTGCTTGTTTGTTTACATCACCTCTGTTTGAGGAAAACTCACTCCTCTTTGCTTTGGGACTGGGTAGAAAGCCATCAGGAGCTCTGGCTCAGGTTCTCCTACTTGAATGAGCTTTGGTTGGATCAAGCAAATAAAATGAATGTAACCATGACCCCCTGGATTATAAGTATTATATTTGCCGACGTATATGCTTGATATACAGCTGGCAAAAAAAGCAGTCATTATAAAAATCTTTGGTGGTGTGCCTAAGAAAGTTGGGTATTTATGAGTGCTTCTAGTTTAGCACACTATATATACATATATATATACACACATATCTCCATCAGAAAGATTTTCCTTGAGAGACCATACTGATGGGTGCTGAAACCATTCTCATAATGCTTTCTTGAGTATACTACTTTGCAAGCATCAGTGGTATCCGTGGATAACTTTCCAGTATTCAACACGCTACTGTTATCATTGTAAATGAACAGATAAAACTTTGAAGGAAAGGGAAAGTCACCCTTTCAAACACATTGTAACAGTGCCACGTCTCTGAGCAGTGAGCATGGACGTTCTTTAAGATAACTAGGTCTTTCCGGGTCTAGTCTGGTGAAAAGAGCGCAGTTAATCATTGGGAATCCAAAACTGAAATCACACCAAAAGGGAGTAAGAATTATATTTCTGTATGGTTCAAAAGCTGGCAGTTCCCAGAGAGGAACATCATGCACTGTGAGGGTAAGGAGGCGAGGTAGTGATGTCACCTGTATGCATTTCAGCGTCTATAGTGATCAATCTTATTTTGGCTGGACCTTGGTTAATACACCACATGTTGTTTATTCTTCTCATGCGGCCTCTCCAGGATTCTGTAGCAAGTTCCTTTCCTCTAATAAAGGATTCCTCTCTGTGGTTTTTAGATGAACCAGGAGGTTAGTATAATCACAGTAGCTGACATGTTATAAAGTGGTTTCCCCTACACCAATACTCTGAGTTCTGAGGACTGGTGGGGCAGATCAGCTGGTTAAATCTTTCAGGAGCCTAGTCTGCAGTTCTATAGCATTGTAGAGTTTAAAGGATTTCATATAAAATGAAGGTGTTAATGGTACTGCTCTGTATGGGCCATTAGGATGAATCAAAATGATGCAGATTGCAGGCTTGGTAGGCCCTCCTGCCCAAAGCAAGGACCCAGTCAGTAACTCCGGAGGGTTTTGCTAGGTTCTCTATTGGAGAAAGAAAAGGTTTCAGCCCTTGGAGAAGTTCATTAATCTTTCTGAGAGAAAGAGTAAGAGGAATGGGGTTCTAAGATAGATCGGACTTTGTCTTGCATCCTCTCAGCAGCTTCCCAAATTTAGCCCATGATTCCCTCGGGGTCATAAGTACAGCAGGGTTGTTTCCCACATTCCCAGCTGAGGACAAGGTCACATCAAGATCTCTAGGGGTGAGGGAGCGGTGACTTAGCAGTGACTGGTGGGATCAAGCTCCGCACTGTTTGCGGTTGTTTTCCACTAAGGGTCTAGAGCCTTTCATATGCAGATAATTTGTGATGCAAGGATCCAATTCAATGCTTCTCTTCAGGAACAGGCACAGAGCAGCTACTTCATGCATGCCACTTTGTTGTTGCCCTGGTGACATTTGAGAGGCCCTCGGGCGACCATGGATGTCTGAGGACTCCAGAGAGCAACCATGTGAACACAAAGGGCAAGTGTTACAATGCAGCTGTTCAGGGAAGACTCTGGAATTGGAGCTGTGCTCCATGAATTAGGACTTTTCTTCTGGCTTCTCTCCCCTCTGCTGGACTCTTGTCAGTATGTTACAAACATTAATTCAGCTTTCTATGAGAATTTGAGCATACTCAAAGAACTGAAAGAAAATTAAGCCACTACTGGGACTATAGTAAAACCATAGGATTAGAAAGCTTCTTACAATAAATTTAAGAAGTCATTAACATTTATGCACTCTTTGAAAGAATGCATGCTAGCTTATTTGTTTTTATTTATCCAGTACCTGGTACACAGGTTATCAATAAATGTTTTCAAGTTGATACATGCAGCCACTGAGGCACTGTTTAGCTCTCTTTTTCAATAAGGGAACTATTGGCTAAATGCCTCCTGAAAAAATGGATCAAGAAGTCGTATAAGTCCACCTAGTCGATTTAACTTCAAACCTGCAAATCCAAGCGACTGCACCCAAGCTAGCAGGGAAGAGGCCTTGGGCACAGGAAGAGGGGAATCCCTGAGAGCTCCTGTACGGATGCTAACTCAGCAAGAGCCATTTCTATAAGCCATGGGTGACCTCATGCTCTTTGTGACTGTCCATGTAAGAACTGTTCTTGACCAAAGTCATTTTTTAAATTAAGATTTATTTATTTATTTTATGTATACGAGTACACACTGTAGCTGTACAGATGGTTGTGAGCCTTCATCTGCTTGTTGGGAACTGAATTTAGGACCTCTACTTGCTCTGATCAACCCAGCTCACACCGACTCAAAGAGTACACTGTCACTGTCTTCAGATGCACCAGAAGAGGGCGTCAGATCTCATTACAGGTATTTGTGAGCCACCATGTGGTTTCTGGGATTTGAACTTAGGACCTTTGGAAGAACAGTCAGTGCTTTTACCCACCGAGCCATCTCACTAGCCTGTCACCAGCCCGAACAAAGTCATTTTAAACGTGAAGATATGAGTCTGGAGAGATTACCCAAGGGTTCAGAGCACTGTCTATTCTTACAAAGCAGCCAGGTTCAATCCCCACCATCTACAAAGTGGCTCACAACCATCTGAAATATCAGCTTCAGGGGAACTGACACCCTATTCTGGCCTCCTTAGGCACTAGGTATGCATTTGATACACAAACATACATTTAGGCAAAACACCCATACACATTTTTTCCCCTAAAAGCATAGATACAAAAATTAGTAGGGACTTGTGAGACTTAAGACAGAATAAAGAAAAAAATCACATATTTACATGTAGATAAAACCTTGACTTAAGATGAGATCACAGGGCTATGTCCAAATGACTTGCCAAACATCATGCTGGTATCAAGGATACCTTAAATGGGCTCAGTTATGTTAGCCTATGTTTGGGCATGATCATCTGACACAAAGTCTGTTTTATAATGAAGTGAAAGCTACTTCATTTGTGCATACAGCTGGATGTTTCAAAGGAATGGTGGATGGGAAAACTCCAAGTACCAATATGCAAAACAAACAAACAAAACCCAACAACATTGGCAATAGCCTGTTGTCAAGGATGGGTTGACTCCACACCCATGATGGCATGCACACTCATGATGGCATGGGCACCGGCTCATGCCTGCTGCTCAAGAGAGATCAAGAGAACTCAGAGAGAAAATCAGACCACATGCTACTATATCAAGAAAAGAGCAACATTCACAACTTGGAGGGTGATTTCTATTGCAGGTGTGTCATCTTTGCACCAGCACAAAGTCATTAAGATGGGAATTACCTATGATCCAAATTTATTTAAGAACTGCAGGTATCTGCTATGGGCAGAAGACAAAGTATAAGGGGCAGTCCTGTGGCTTGCCTGCCTCTCTGGCTTTGGCTTACCCACCTGCTTCTCCCTGAGGTTTGGCAGAATGGAAGGATTGCTGATGTCACTTTCTGTGCTTCTTTACTCGAACCCTGCCCTTCCTTCACAGACTGTGATTCCAAGACTCCTCCTTCACCAAATCCACTGAATCTTCAATGGCGCTCTCAATCCATGACCACTACACTCATCATGACCACTATACTGATCATGAATATACCACTGCATCTTCAATGGCTTTCTCAATCCATGACCACTACACTCATCACTGAGGGATAGATTTTGTGTCTTTTTCGTATTTATATTCTTAAGAGAGTACAACCAATAATCTGACACAGAATACTCATTCAGTATTGTTTATCCTCATTCAGTTATGTTTAAATACAAGTTTTGGGGAATTTTTTTCAATTGGATATCTTAGAGACAACTTGTTTAGTTAATTCCACTTAAGACGTTTCCAAGTGAATGAGCTAAAATAATTTCTCTCGTTTACATAACAAAGAATCACGCACCATTTTCAACATCCTTCATTGAGCCCTAGGCCTTAAAACTAGCAACTAACAAGTTTATGTGAAACTGAGATACAAAGTAAGGTGGACATTTCTGGGAAGCTTTTAAAGTTTCTTGCTTATACTGTTGGCTTCTATTATTTTCTCTTCCCATCTTTATACCTACTCTATGGTTCTATTTATCTGCCAAAACTGCTTAAGATACCAGGAATTCAACTATCAGAACTGGGGTTTCCGGCCCTCTGATCCAAATCAGCACCCTTTCTAGTCTCCAGTTCCTTGACCTTTTTTTTCTCTTCATGATATTTATAACACTCACAATAATTTTATTATTATTTATTATTAAATTATGTATTTATTATTTTCCATCTCTACCAGTTAAATGGAAGCCATGTCAAATCATAGATTTTATTTGTTGTGTTCAATACTAAGTTAGCAGAAGATGGGGCAATGTTTCCTACTAGGTGCTAATAAATATTTGCTGAATAAATAAAGTGAATGAGAATCTTGGTATATTCTGAATATGAAGTTATGATTTGGGATTTTTAAAAAAGATATGTTGTTTTCCCTAGGTTCTTTATCAATGGCCCCCAAGAAACTTTTGTATCTTAGACAAAAGATAAATAAGATTTATTTAATTAAATGTCAACTAGGGCTGGTCCATTTTCTTTACCTTGGCCTGATGTGTGACAACTTCCTCCAAAGAAAAAAAAACCTTCCATCTTCAAGGGAAAGCTCCTCAAGACACAGAATGTTCTAAAGCAAGGTGAAGCAATCTGTCGGGAGAAGTAGATAACTCAAAAGCTTCAGGAAGTCCCTGAAACTGACCAGATTAACTATGCCCCTCCCTACACAAGCTTATTTAAGTAGTAAAGGCTTTAGAGAAATATTCTCAGGGGAGCCAAGCTACCTGGATTCCATTGATCCGATCAGCTGCTTATAAGCAGCTCAGATTCCCCTAGATGCCTGGAAAATATATTCTCCAACCTGTTGAACAGTGTTTGGGTTTTATGAGCCATCACTCATGCTAAGGTGGGCTTTGGCGATGCTATGTTTGAGTCAGGTAAGTAAACTCTCACTCATACTCTTATAAGTAACCTCCGTAAAATTCATCCCACCAAGTTCGACTTTGCTGATGTCAGTATTTTGGTCTGCCCTTGGTTCCTTACTGGATCAGTAGATCTTTGTTTGTATCTCTCCAGGAATAGTGTCACACAACACGTTATAATAACAGTCATTCATTTTCTTTAGTTATAAGATGAGAGGGAGGGTAGAAGGCAAAGTGAACACTGGCATAATGACACTAGTCAATCCATCAGAGACTGGATAGCACAAGGCATGTCTATTATTAGATCTTGGTGATAACACAGGTAGGACTTGAAGTAGCCATTACCATGCAGAGCCATTTCAGTCACCCCCAGAGTGAAATACCAGGTACAGTCTATAGTCAAAGAGACAATTAAATCACCTGGAAAAGTTTTTTAAAACACATTCAACCTCCTTCTCTCCATCCCTCAGACACAATAGATCTGGTGAGGACATGGCCTGGATTTCAGGAAACCTTATCAACAGGTCTGGTGTGCTGTTTATTTTGGGAGCTGTCAGTTCAATAAACAGTAACTGACTGGCATGGATAGAGCTGAGCTCACATGGACAATGGTGACCAGAAGAGCAAGCATGGGGTAGAAGTTAGAGTTCAAATTCCCTCTGCCATTTTCTGACTATTGGACCTTTAGGAGTCATGTGAATTTTCTTTTCTTCCACCGTACAATTAATGTAATAGAGATCACTATGCCCATTGTGGCCCTCCATACGTGCATCTTTGTGAGAACCTGTTGATTTTCTAAGCTACTTTTCTAGTAATGAACAAACATAGAGCTGCAAAGCACTACACAAATGTTCAGGGTCATCATGAATCATTGTTATTATTACAGTAGTAACCCAAAGATGCCGAAATGCCATGCAAAACTCCCTCAGTTATGCCCTGGGTTGTCTTGAAGCAGCTGTGGCACAGGACTCTGGAAGTAGTATTACTCCCTTGTCCCTAGGACACCCATGAAATGTCATGACGCCTTCAGTGCTAGAGACTAGGAACAGGGTCTGGGTCTTTGTACCCTCCGAGCCTCACAAATGTGTATGTTGAGCAAGTCACTTGACTTCTCCAGGCCCTGGCTTCTCCACTATGAAGTGAGGAAGGCAACTGAACATGCAGGTATTGGGCTGCTCCCCAGGCAAAGTATTTATGGGTGTCATGAGGTTGAAACTTCCCAGGCTCAGATTGCATTCACTGAACCCATGCCCAGAGGTTGCTTTTTCTCAGAGGAAGTGTACCTCTGTCTGCATCATCAGCCTGTTAAGAAGCCTTTTTCCAACAGGCAGTAAAATTCTGTGTGTGTGAACAGTTGTTCCGGTGGTGCCTACCAGGATGTCTGGACACTAAATAAGAAAAGAAGGGAAATGTTTAGCAAGGTGTTGGACACTCAGCAGGACACATTCCAAGGTAGCTGTTAATAGAATGTTAATAGAATGACATCCGTTGTTATGTATTGTAATGCTAAATACTGGTTCTGAAGATTTGGCTGCCCCCTGATGAGGGGCATCAGGATCAGGATCTCCTTAGCAAGTACACCAAATGGTGCTATATAACTTTGCTCCTTGATTTAAAACTGTTGGTTATGTAAAGAAGAAGAGAGGTAGGCAGAGTTTCAGTTCCTGGGCTTGGGGTCTGGGGCAGAGACCACGAAGAGGAAAAGAAAGAAAAGAGAAGGGAGAAGACTCCATGGGTAGGTGGATCATGAGAACACAGCCATTGTTCTCAATGCCTGGCCAATTGAAGAAGACAGGGAAGTAGACATAATAGCATAGAGGGTTGATATCAGCCCAGCGCCAGTCTTTTAAGGCTTATTATAAATATAAAATTGTATGTCTTTTACTAGGGAACTAAATATTAAAGGTGGGGTAGGAACTCCCAATGGTTACTTACCACAATAGATATCAGTAGTGCACTCACGGGATGAGAACACAACACTCATCCCTAATGCTGGTACTAAGCTGGGGCAGCTGGCATGCCCCTAGGAACAGTGTGAGGCCCAGAGACAGATAGAACCATGAAAGTCATCATTAGATCCAAGCATGAATCCAGGAGACATTTCAACAGTGGCCCTATGGTTTAAATTGTAAATAACAACAGCACGGCTATGACCATCTAATTTACTACAGACTTATTGGAACATCAGGCTTGTTAGAGATGTTCTATGAAGTAGCCATTTCATGCTTCCCTTGTGCTCAGAACTAGATCC
Source organism: Mus musculus (assembly GCF_000001635.26). Taxonomy (NCBI): domain Eukaryota; kingdom Metazoa; phylum Chordata; class Mammalia; order Rodentia; family Muridae; genus Mus; species Mus musculus. The sequence continues at coordinate 151,224,693 of NC_000071.6, forward strand.
ACAAAAGCCACTGTCATTAGCGTCTCTTCATGGGGCGTGCCCACCTGAGGGCCAGCGTCCTACTGTCGGGAAGGCCAGCTTCCTGGTAATGTCTACAGTAAGCTGGTTAGATCTTCTTCTGGCTTACTTACTTACTTATTCAGAGTCACTTAAATATGTTCTTAGATGATACAGGCTGAGAAAAAAACATAATGTTCTTATTTTTAAAAATGTGTTTATTTTTATTTTCTATGGGTATGAGTGTTTTGCCTGCTTGTGTGTACATTATGTGTACATACAGATATCTGGAAATGCCAGAAGAGGGCATCAGATACCCTGGGACCGGAGTTTTAGACAGTTGTGAGCCACCACACAGGTGCTGGGAACGTAGGTCTTCCCCCTCTACAAGAGCAGCCAGTGCTCTAACCACTGAGCAATCTCTTCAGCCCACGCTCTTATTTTCTTCATTGGCCAGAAATAATTATGTTTTGTTTAGATTAGCAAACAAGCAGTTCTAAGTATAGCTGCTGTTAGTAAAGGAAGACTTTACCTATGCAACAGGTGAGATTTGACTCTATCAATACTCTTTCCAGGGGCAGATGGGCACTAAGACAAGATCATATGTTGGCGAAGAGATCCAGAAAAATCCCTGAAGATGAACGAGAGGTTTTTATTACTGCAGCTAATTTCCTTTTCTTGGTAAAAACCACAGGTGAATGCCACACAGGAAATAGCTTTAATGACTTAAATAGAAGTAATTTAATGAATTAATCTGTATGGGCATTGTAAAAAACAATAAGTAAATATTTAATCAAGGACCAGCTTAATTAAGAAGGTTCAACACATACATCAGGGAGTCTAGCATGACAAGGGTTGTGCTTTGTCCCAATTGCCTGACATACTTTAAGCCGCATACTTTAAAAACAGAAATTAAAATATTTGCTTCAATGTATGTAATCAATGAACTATAGTCATTATAACCCGGTGACAATCAAAGACGATGTTAGTGCCTCATTTCATTATGACAGTGTTATACTCAGCAAACACTAAAATGGAACCTTTTGAAGGTGAATTTACAAAGCAGAGCCCGATACTGTAAGAGCCTGGTTTCCTCTGCGCGTGTAATCATTTATCATGTAAGACCTTGTGCAAAATTAAAATGGCACTTGAATTATTTTTATGAGTTTCAAAATGTTAATGCCAGAACACTGGACTAAGCAGTGGGGACTGTGCTGCTGGGTGGGGAAAAGAGGGCGGGATTACAGACTTCTGCACTGGAAACTAAGGCTGATGGGGCTTAGCCTCAGATGGCCCCTGAGGCTAAGCAGCCCGGTATAACTGCAGTGCAGAGCCTGTGGGTACAGGCATGTGGGGAGCAGAGAATAATTTTCAGGAGTGGGCTCTCTCCTTCCACTGTGCGGCTTCTGGAGTTGGAACACGGGTCCTCAGACTTGGCAGCAGGTGCCCTGGCCTATGAGCCCTGCCACCGGCCTATTGTATAGATTTTATAGGTGCTTCCAGGCCCGGGGCTCTAGCATCTTCTCTCCACGTTTCTTCTCTGATTCTGGCAGATGTCGTTCCAGTTCTAGGAGGTACCCACTGTGAGACTCTGCTGCGCTGTGCTAAGAGTCTGAAACTGCCCCCGGGTGGGGGGGGGAGTGGGGGGGACCGGGAGTGCTGAGTGGTCCTCTGCCCCTTTCTCTTCTCTCATCCCTTAGACCATCCCCCAGACTCCACAAAGCAGAGGGATTGAAAACAACTGATGATGTAATTAGCCCTTCAGCCCAGTTACACAGCTTCACTGAAAAGCTAAAAGGGATATCGGAGATTATCTAGTTCAACATCTCTCTCATTTTAACCCCATTTTCATCCAATTCCAGGTAAGCCAAGGGCATGTGAATAACTGTTGGCTGTATTATCCCAAAACTGATGGTAAGTATTACAAACAAATCAAAATTGATCATGTCTCCAAAAGACAAAATCTTTTGCATAATCAATGAACATATTAAAATGCCAATGGATCCGACTCCGACGCTGCTATCCACATATTCAGCATTTGACTGAAGCTCTGTCAGAATAAGGAAAGTCCAAGGTCCTATCACTTGGAAGCTCCTAACGAGACCCACATACACAGGAACCAGCAGATTACTTCAGAATTGAAAGGACTAGTGGCTTATGGTTAGTGCTAAAGGAATCTTTTTAACACCGAGATCTTATGTCTCTGGCACTTTATACCTCAGATACACCTTTGCTTAAACTAACATGTAGTGTTATTGGAGGGCAGAAGTGGGACTACTTTTTTTTTTTTTTTGGTAGGTAACTCAGTTCTCATGACAACACAGAAGTGCGTACTATGCTTAGCCACTCTTTTGAAGCTAAGGAAACTTAAGAACACTGAGGTGAATTTTGACCCCAAATCTACAGCTTATTAGCAAGCAGAATTAAGATTCAAACTCAGACACACGACAGCTTCCAAGATGAGGTATTTTCTATGCTTTGTTTTGTTTATTTGTGCTTTGGGGTGGGGGAAAGGTTGCAAAGGCAGAGGTTGGGAGGGCTAAGGGCAGATAAGAGGGGACAGGGAGATGAGTGGGATTGGGGTGTATGATGTAAACTCAATAAAAACTTTTAAAAAAAGATTCAAACACGAGTCATCTTAGTGCCAACAGTTGCAAGAAGAAAATGGTGCTGTGCCAGCATCTACCCAGACTCTTCATCTTAGGACCGTTGTTAGCGACTGTGCTTGTTTCTTATGGATTCTTCTAGATCAGTGGTTCTCACTCTCTCTATTGCTGTGACCCTTTAAGTCTTCATGTATGGAACCCCAACTCTAAAATCGTTTTTGTTGCTGCTTCATAACTAGTTTTGCTACTGAATCTTAATGAAAATATCTGTGTTTTCTGGCAGTTTTAGGCCATTCAATCCTCCAAGTGCATGTTGGATGGCTTTCTGGAGGAATTTCAGACTACTAGCTGTTGCTTCTGCCATCCTTTTCCACCACCATTCCTCTTGCCATTCATACCTACTGTGTGCCTTAGCTGCCATTCATGCCTACTGTGTGCCTTAGCAGCACCGTTGATGGTGACAACTTATTTGGTCTTACCCTTTTTGTAAAGTCCATGTTAGATGTAAGTCCAAGCTTTCCCTGGCTGCAAGCCCAACCTAAGCCTATGGCCACTTGATCCTGGCCATGTGTCTGACATCATTTCCTGTCATGAACTCGCTTTTGCAATTTTTTTTAAAAAAATGTTATTATTCAGCCACTGCTGACTTCTTTGTTTGTTTGTGCTAGCTCTATAATAGGGTAAACTCACCTCCCTTAAACAGAACGTTGCTTCTGTGCTTACAACAGAGTTGGACTATCTTTTTTGCCTCAATGCAATTTCAGTCATTTTTTTTTCAGATTTTGAAATATATTTACATAGACACAATAAAGAAATCTTAGGGGTGGAAATCAAATCTTAACATAAAATTCACTCGTGTTGTATATATGTTATACATGTCATCTGAATAAAATTTAATTCATTATGTTTAATAACTTCATGCTGGATGAAAGTCTACAGACTTTTCACAGCTGAAAGAGCTCCAGAATCTTTGAAACTGTGGGATGCTGAGGGAGCTGTGAACAAGCCACAAGAAGAGGGTGGCTTGTTCTACCTGTGGCCTCCTGTTGATATGTTTTGTTTGTTTGCTTGCTTTAAATTCGGAGTTTGGAGCATTTCAGATTTTGAGGTTTTGGGCTAGGTCTGCTCGTTTTGAATAAGTACTATATTGAGCTCCACATTTCATGAGTTAATTATTATTCATGAGTTATATCAAGGGAACTTGATATAAATCAGTGGTCCTCAGCGCCAGCTGTACACCATCCCACATCTGAAATAGAGGGTCAAGGAGGGGCTTGGTACTGATGCTCTGGAAGGCAGTGGTGATCCTGAGAGCAGTGAAGGTGAAGAGCTCCAATCTAGGTGATAAGCCCTGTTTAGATGATTGTCACTGTTACTATTAAGCACATTTCCGTGTTTTCCAGGCAGTGGCATCAAAGACAAAACCCTGTAAGAGCAGCAATGACTATTGTTGGCCTCAGAAGCGGCCTACAGCCTCCGAATCCAATGATGACGTCATCCTAGGCAACAAGGAACCACGTGTCTGTTGCCATGGCAACCGCTATACCTTCCCAGCGTTCACTTCTCCTGCCCCTGCTGACCCACCTGTGCGCTGCTGTGCACATCGTAGCCCAAATAAAAGGCTGAGCCCCGATCCTCCCTCCCCCTTTCCTTCCTTCCTTCCTTCCTTCCTTCCTTCCTTCCTTCCTTCCTTCCTTCCTTCCTTCCTCTCTCTCTCTTCTCTTCTCTTCTCTTCTCTTCTCTTCTCTTCTCTTCTCTTCTCTTCTCTTCTCTTCTCTTCTCTTCTCTTCTCTTCTCTTCTCCTCTCCTCTCCTCTTCTCTTTCTTCTTCTTCTTCTTCTTCTTCTTCTTCTTCTTCTTCTTCTTCTTCTTCTTCTTCTTCTTCTTCTTCTTCTTCTTCTTCTTCTTCTTCTTCTTCTTCTTTCCTCCTCCTCTCCTCCTTCTTCTGTCTTCGTCTTCCCCTTCCTCTTGTTCCCCTCCCCTTTCCCCTCCCTCCTCTTCTTCCTCCTCCTCCTCCTATTCTTCTTCTTCTTCACCCCCCTTCATCCTTTACTCTTCCCCACTTCTCTCCCAATAAACTTCTCCCTGGAGCTGTGCTGGCCTGGTGTGATCTGTCCAGATATGAGCACCATTCCAACACAACAACAACTATTCCTTACCAAAGTGATGGAACGCAAAGATAGCAGAACATGAAAAGGATCTGCTGGAGCCACCCGGTCCTTGTGACGTCACTGCATACAGATTTTAATAAGGAACATTGAATGGACCACTCTTTATTCTCCATCCCGCTTTGCACTGAAGTCCCAATCTGTTTACATCGCATGATAGAACACTGCTCTTGACTTTGAGAATCGAGGAACCTGTCTTAACAAGAACCCATGGAAACTTGGTGGAAAACTTGTTTCTAACATAGCTGAAACTTTTCAGTGTTTTAACTTAGTATATTTTTTGGTAGCAGTTTTAATTTCCTGTGTCTCAGAGAAATGATTTAACACAAGACTATTTTTTTAAAAGAGAGATCAAAGACTTAGTATCAATAAACGTACAAGCTACTTAAACATTGTTATGCCAGTATAAGGGAGTCAAACACACCAGGGACTTCCAGTCTGAAGGGGAAGGAAACTGTATATTGTTTCCCAATCATTAACATTTGAAAAGAAGCTGCAAGTAAGTGCTAAGGAGTGCCAGAAGGTGATGGGTGTGCTGGGCCTAAAGAGCTTAATGATTTGGGCACAGAAAGCTCACATCCGCTGATTGCAGAACCGAGGCCACCAAAGGCCCTGTCACTTACCTACGTGGGAAACATGGTAGTTCATTTAGAGTTTACGACCTCCCTTGTTCTGGTGATGGGTGGGGTGAACACCTACAGGCCCCAACAAGCAAGATGCATGACTACTGATTTGTTTCAAACCTTTATAAGCTAATATACTAACCACTACAGCAGAATGGTTTGAGGACAAGCTTGGCTAGGTGCACAGGGTTATCCTTGCTAGTCCAGGAGAGAAACAGCAGATTTTCACGCTCTTTTTGTTAAGGTTTTAGGTCCAGCTGTAGTAACAGAATGTCTCTGTCAGTCTCCATGTTTTCTAATCCTAAGGTATGGGCATAGGTTTCCTCTAACATTTAATGGCCTGAATTTGAATCCTGCTTTGGATAAACCAGATTCATCTTTTGGGAAATAAACAGTTATTACCACTGACATAATGATTCCGGAGGTGACAGATGAGAAAGACTCTTGCTGGCTCCATGGGAATTGGAACCCTGGTGGAGAGGAAGTGTGCATTGGTAAATGTGCCTGTCTACTGAAAGCCCCTTCAGCTGTTCCAGTCCGCAGAACTGGCAGGCCCCAGATGGACACCTGCTGCCTCTTCTTGGACAAGAACTTGCTAGTGGCATCGCTCTGGGCCATTTATTACTTGCTTTTCTTATAGTCACTGCGACCTATGTTCAGAAATGTGTTTTTCACATTATGTATGATCACATGGTACAGAATACCATAGGCTTTGCTATGCTTATACTGGGATAGTTCTCAAACTCAGAACAAATGGCTGAGGTTCCTATTAACATACCAAAGCTGATGCTGGCACCAGCTTCTCCCAGCATCCTTGAGTCCCTACCTGACCTATAAAACCCAGACATTTTGGGTGTGTGGTTCTTTCTTCTCTTGGTCTCTTGGTATCTTAGCTTCTGGCTCTCCCCTGTCCCTTCTCTCTCCACATGGCCCTGATCAGTTGGCAGGTCATGTTCGCTCTGGACTCTTTGAGATGCCTCTGCCTGTGTTCTTCCTTAATATTTATAATAAAAACTGCAACCTTGTGGAAGCAATCATGTCCTCCTTTAATTACTTGTTCTCATTCAGCTGCACTTCCTCTTGCCTCTCTGTTGAACTGACTAGACAACCTTTCATGAAAAATGTGGAGTTAGAACATGGGCTTCCAATACCTTCAGGGCACTCTAGCTAGGCTCTCAGCACTGGTCCTCTAGGTTAAAGGAGAAAAGTCTAGCAAGCTAAAGAGAAGCCGGCACAAAACTTTTATTTTATATAAAAGAAAATAAAGGAAACAAAATCCCAAACAAACAAGACTGGGGTACCTCCCTCCCTGAGCACATGCTCTTGGGGACACGGTCCTCTGGAGAGCTATTCTGATACTGTGAACTGTGAACTGAGTCTTATAAAGATGACTTTCACCAACGGAGAGCACTTTCCCCTGGAATTGATGCCAACATTAATAACTTAAGTATTTCAGTGTCTCGTGGCCAAAGTTCCATATTTTAGCTACTTTAGCAAGAAAACCCAAGAAAATCAATTTGCATCTAAAAGCTCCTTCATGGGGTTGGCTTGGTTTTGTGGCAAGCAGCCCGGCAGCTTAGAGAAACAGAAGTTGAAGTCCACTCTACAGAGAATTGTTTGGTCCTAGTTGAATAACCTTCTGGCATTTGCTGTTAGCAGAATGGTAAGAAGATTATGGGTAAGCAGATATTAATATTCTGATTAAACATTTTAAAACCTCATACCACCATTTAAAAAAAATAGTTGTGCCGCTCTGAGCGAACTCTTACACTTAACATTCTGAAGCTACGTTTAGCCTTAATATCTAACTTCATATGCTTGGTCTTAAAAAATCTCTACCTATACCTGCCTCCACTGCTCAAACCGCAATGTCTAAGATGCCCGTGAAGTATTTACAAACCTCTTTCACTTCCAAGCTCTCTTTTTGGAGAAGTTGTAGTCCTCTTTGGTCTCAACTATGAAAACCTAGCACAGTCTTGGCAACCCTCCTGGAGAGCCTTCTGGTTTCCGAGGAACCACTGACTTAAACGCCACAGGATTAAACAACAGACACTGTCAACAGGTCCTTTGCAATAAGATTTCTTAAGTTATGAAGCAGCAAGCTCACTTGTGCACAGAAGCTTCCTTCCATCCTACAGATTATAACGGGAAAACAAGACACACGCTTGCAGGGGCCTGATGGGATGGGTTGTGTTCTTAACCATTACCCACTGGCGTCTACCATGTGCCTACAAGTCTTTAAGGAACAACAGTCAAAATTACTGGGTTGACCTCAATTTATTTCTGAGTCCAGTGGAGGCAGGTATAGGTAGAGTTTGTTTTTCTTGGGTGTTTACTAAATGGAGCCATTGTGCTGGAGAGGAAATATGGGTAAACATTTAATGCTTACTACACTAAGTTGAGTGTCAGAATCATTTGCAATGCCTACTTCTGAGTTAGTTTGATAAGGGTGTTCTGTTCAAAGGAACCTGGGCTGCCGAATCTCACTCAGAATGCTTCAAGCCACGGATGTGTGTGTGTGTGTGTGTGTGTGTGTGTGTGTGTGTGTGTGTGTGTGTGAGAGAGAGAGAGAGAGAGAGAGAGAGAGAGAGAGAGAGAGAGAGAGAGAGAGAATGTGGTGGCCTGACTCTGAAGGTAGAACACCACCTGGTGTAGAGAGCGGCGGGGGACGGGGAGGGGGGGGGGGAGGGGCAGACTTGTTCTGCGGGTTAAATAGGCGAAAGGAGGAGCTCAAAGGTCAAGCCTCTTTCACCTGTGTCATCCTTTCCTTCCTTCTGCCAGGCTTTATACCTTCCCTTCTATAATTCTCTTCCACTCCAACGGAAGACAAACTCAGAAGACAAGACACGATCATCTCAGAAACCCTTCCAGTCACACCTCTCGGTAATTCTTGAAGCATCTTCTGGCAGCTCCCACCAGGCAAAGGAGGCCTCTGCCTCTGAGCCTGCCGGTGGACTCAGAGGATTTTGTCTTACTGAACAGGTGTAATGCAGTGACTTCAGGGGTGGGGAGCCCAGACCACTCACTGTGCTTGTGGCCGCATCAGGAGATAGAGGATGGTCCCCGCAGAGCTGGCACACACCTGTGGCCACAGCTCATAAGCTGGGTGTGGGTTAAAGAAGCAAGCGTTCTTAAGAACCCTTAGGAATAATCAGTTTCTCTTCCTCTGACCCTGGGGCAATGAATTCCTAAGTCTTTCTCAGGCATTTCCTATATGGACACTTCGGATCCTGAGGGCATCGGGGTGGTGTGTGGTCGTTTGCTTTCAAAAACTGTTCACCTGTTTCCCTCCAAACTTCTAGTCTCTACCACTACGGTAAGCTCTTGCCCAGTCGCGCCACCCTTGCCAGCCCTCAGCCACGTGGAAATGCCAATCTGGGGCACAGTCACAGCTACCTTTGCGCCCGCCCGAGTGGAGGACTCTGGTCCGCGCACAGGCCAGCTGTCAGGCACTGTGCCCGATCTGACTGGTCAGAACCTGCACCCAGGGCCCCGGGACACCGACCTGCCAGCCGCCGCTCGCGGACGTTCCTCCACAGCAGATCCCAGGCTCTGGCGCTGGAGTCCCGCAGCTGCTCGCTTAGCGATCTCCGGAGAGGCGCGTACACCGCTCTTCGTGGGCTGCTCATCTCAGACGAGTCCTCATGGCGCGGGGCAGCCTGGTCACCGCCACTCAAACCGCCTCCGACGTTTGGACGCTCGGCCACGCGGGACCCGGTGCGCCCGCCAGGCGCCCTGAGAGGCGGCCTCTGGGTTCCGCCAGCCCCTCTCCCCTCTCCTGCTGCGTCCTCCCTCTTTCCTTCCCTCCCTCCCCGGCTCCTCCCTGCACCCTAGCCCAGGCTGACAGCCGGCTCCAGGTCTTTCCCTCTCATCCCAAAGTTAGGGACTGTGCCATAGCCTTCCGTTTCCTGGTTTTCCGCATCGCTTACCAACCCTACTCTGACACAAGAGCTTTGATACAGCAGCAGTTAGTGCCCAAGACTCTCAGAGTTCAGAATTTAAATCATTTGCACTCGAGCCAAGCTGACCTTCCGGGGGGTGGGGGTTGGGGGCGTTCTACACAGTGTCTTTGAGTTATGCAGTCCCTTCCTGGTTCCAACAACATGATATAATTTTCAGAGTACAATCTACATTGACTATGGTGTGGACTGGGGAGCCCATATATCTGTATGCTGACAAAGAAGTGGGAATTCCAAGGAGGAAAAATGGAAACTAGAAGAGCCTTCCATACACTAACCAAAAGTAGAGAGTATACTCAGAATCAGACATTAATACTGAAGCGAGAGCGAAGGAACTGTGTAGTTTTAAACAACTACACCAGGGTCTTTAAGAAAATGATCACTTCTTTGCTTCTCCACGGGGTGAGGAATGACCAAGTTTCCTGGGCTTCAAACTTTTTATTTAGGAAGGCAAAGACAAGCCAGGCTGGCTCACACCTGTAATCCTGCTGAGGCAGGAGAATTTCCTGGAGTATGTGAGGCCAGCCTGGGCTATAAAATGAAATGCTGTCTTAAAACAAGATAATCATAGATAGATAGATAGATAGATAGATAGATAGATAGATAGATAGATAGATAGATAGATAGATAGATAATAAACAAACAAATACAAGATAGAGAAAAAATAAAATACTTTTAAAACTCAAAGGCAAGGACCAGACTACCTCCTCAGCCCCATCCTCTGGGACTTGTCTTGCAGTTTATAAGGCGTTTTTTGTAAAGTGTTTTTAAGGGTTTCAGAGAAATTATAACACAATTTGATGTAATTCAATGACATAGTCAGTGCTGTCACATAAAATTTGGTATAATTTCAAAAGAGAATTTTTGATTCTACTTGTTTTGAGAGAGGTCTTATTCCTCATACTGGCCTCTCAAAATCCAAGCAGTCTTGCCTAAAACTCCCAGTAGCAGGGTTACAGTATGCTCTACCACACCTGGCCAGAAAACTCTTGCAATGGTTAGTCTCTCCCTTTTCTTCTTAAATGTCTCTCCACTTGTCTGACAAATTGTTTATTTCCTCTCTAGATGTCCCATGTGAAGTTTAAAAAACTCAGGGAAACTATTCCATCCTTTGGTTTTATAAATCACTATTGACTTAGAGTTGAAATTAAAGCTACCCACATAGCCTCTGCTGACCTCTGCTGACGTCATCCTCCATCAGTCTATACTGTCCTAGAGATGCAGGAGAGGGACCATTCATTGCAAAGATGCTCTTTATCACCACACTGTGTTGTCATAGACATGTAAAGTGTGTACAGATGAAGCACATCTCAGTTAGAGATGAGCTAGAAAGCATCGCTGAGCATTTTTGCATGGTCTTGGTAAACCTTTGAAGTTATCTGTTATGATGCAGTAAGGCATGGCTTAGAAGAGGACTTGAACTTATGGCAGCCAGTTACAGACTAATCCAGATGGCCTTCTAGACCCCAGCCAAACACTTTTCTGATGATATCCTGTGCTTTGTATGTTTATAGGAGTGGCTAACTGTGCATCTTACAGGTACATCTATAAGGTGTAACAACAAAGTGAGTAATGATTACAGTCCTAGAGAAGCTGTGTGTTTGGCTTTCAAAAGATCCCAGTTGAGCTGAAGGCAGTAGACTACCTCTCTCCCTTCCTCCCTCCTTATCCCTCCCCATCTCCTACCCCCGGACACAAGCACACACATACACACACACACTAGAACACTGCTACAAACAGCCAAGACAGCCAAGCAACTTCAGTGATCAATGAGCTTCAGGAAGCCTGGACCCCAACCACCTTCTTCTTCTTCTTCTTCTTTTTTTTTTTTTTTCATCCAAATAAGCATTTTTGTGCTAAGATACTCTGCCTTGGGAGTTCTTAAACTCTGAACTTGAACATAGGTTCTGGCCCTGCAGATTTGGTTAGTTCTGGCTGTTGGATGATTGTGAACTGGGCTCTGTCACAGAGAAGCCAGGTGATCTGCTCAGAACAGGTGCTACCCAAGCATCTTGGGGCACACAGCATGCACAGTCCTGCAGGGGCCAGCTGATATTAGAAGTCCCAGAGCTCAGAGCCACACATTGTTACCCTGGTCCATGCTCAACCTCCACCAGATCTGTTTCCAAGCCCTCTGCTCTCATGTGGACCTCCATCTGTAGCAAGCTGGTGAAAATAAAACATCCCCTGCTTCAGATAACAAATCCCCACCTTGCCTGCCATCATTCTGACTTTCTGCTCCCTCATCACATCAGAAGACAGGGTGCTGTTCCTGCCGGGGATCCATTCCCTGGCCTGTGCTTGCTCTGTGCTCTGGCCTGTCTTGTGTCTTGGGAAATCCGTGGGTGTTGTTATTTCTTGTAAGTCTGCCTCTCTGTAGGTTTGACCCCCAACTGCCATCCTTCTTTAACTGACGCCAAAATCCAAGAAAAGCACCCACAGAAAAGCTCAGTTCCTTACTCCCTTTATCTTGGAACATAGGCCTCTCTAATCAGTACTACCCTCTTGCCCCTCACTAAATCGCTAAGTACCCTGTTCATGTCACCTCTAATTATCATCTTGGTCAGTCCATTGTTGTCCTTTCTGGAGCATGTGGGGCTACTGGATGCTGACCAGCCCATTCCTCCTGGCACGATCTCATCACGCTCCAACAGGCTCGTGTAGACCCTATCCTCTTACATAAGGCTCCACATGGCTAGTCTCAAGGTTCAAGTTGGTGCAGAAAGGGAATATATGGATTCAAGATGTGGCCAGAGGCTGAGACCCCGTTGACTCATGTTTCTGCCCCTGGACATTAACTCTCTCGAGGATGGGGCTATGGATGAAATGACATAAGCCACTTGTCACATGGAAAGCATTCACTCAGTGCTGCCAACCATACTATATTATTACATCACTGTCCTGGCCAAAATCTTTCCTGAGTCCCTCTAACTCAACTATCCCGATGCTCAATAGAAGTAATTCCATTAGCTTCTCTCATGGCAGCAGGTTAATTTTTTTTCTCTTCTCTTCTCTTCTCTTCTCTTCTCTTCTCTTCTCTTCTCTTCTCTTCTCTTCTCTTCTCTTCTCTTCTCTTCTCCTCTTCTTTTCTCTTCTCCTCTTCTCTTTTACCATTCAGGTTATACCAAGGGATAGGGCTGCTTGGGGGGAGACAGACCAGCCAGGGAGGGGCAATAATGAGCGAGCAGCACCTCTCTTTCTCTCCAATGTCGAGGAGGAAACTCTGAAAGTCTGCAGGTTGCTTTTTTCCTCATCCCCTCTCCATCCCTTGTTCACTGCTCTGAGCCATGCAGGAGGAAACTGCAGATGTGCAGAACGGCAGCCCAGAGGCACCTGAGTGAGCACAGACTCATGAGCCAAGGCAGTGGGTGGCTGATGCCCCCTGGCCATTTTGTTTGTTATCAGGCTCCTGGAAGGATGTGGCAGTGAGGCTGCCATGTTTTCTCATTCACTGGAGCAACTTCCTACTCAGAACAGCCTTTGATAGTCATATTTAGTTAACACGTATAAAGCACATGGCTGGCTGTGCTTTGGGAGTGTTGTGTGGTCTATTTTCCTAACAGATATATCTAATTGTGCCCTCTGGAGATGATCATTTATCTGTATCCTTGTGCTAACCAACTAAAGCTGCCAGTGTCTGAGAGAGAGAATTGTAGCAAGCACGCTGAGCCCTCTGAAAGTCTTTCCCGGCTAGTCTTTCCCTGACTCTCCTTCCGTTTAGTAAACTGGTTTAGTTTAGGTTTGTCTTTTTCTCCTTAAAACTTCAGCATAATGAGAGTCACATTTGGTGGTGATTGTTCTCTCTCCACCTCATGTTTTTAGGAGTAACCCTAATGGGATGTCTTTATAGTGTTGCTTTCCGTGTTGCTTTTCTGTTTCTGAGACAATGTCTCATGTCATCCAGAGTGACCTCAAACTTACTATGTATCCAAAGCTCACTTTGAACTTCTGAGTCTCCTGCCTCTGCCACCCATGTACCTAGATTACACATATGCAGTAGCACACCTGGCTGATGCAGTGCTGGGGGGTTGAACCCAGGACCTTGTGCATAAGGGGCAAACACTCTACCAATTGAGCTATACCTCTAGCCCCCTTTCTATATTTTTCTTGTGTGCTTTTGGGAATGAGCATTACCAAATGAGAGAGACCGAGTCCCTGTCTCATGGGTTACTGAAGATTCCAGTCTTTGCAATCATCTTGACAACCCCGTGACATTCTTCACTCTGTCTTCCTCATATAGGTTGAGTAAATTTAACTTAGCACACAGCTTGCTTTATTATGTTGATATAAGGAAACTGACCCCTTGATATTTATCTAGTCTGCTATGACAGCCCCAGTACATAGCAGTTTCAGATTTCAGTACTTTGGGAGATACTCAGATAGGGCAATGAACATCAGTGGTGTTAGGCTGTGAAAGCCAGCCTACCCTTGGAGTACAGGATTGGAGGGAACTTTCACAGACTGACCTGCTTTGCGATCATAACAAATTACTTCTCTTTTCATTTACCCAACCTCAGCACCTGTAAAATGATGGTGATTGTGACTTTCTTTCAAATGCCTACTTTTAATGATGTTTCTTAGTGCTTTAACCTTGCTTGTAACCCACCACCCACCAGAAGTAGAGGAAAAGTAAGGAGTTGGGTGTGTGTGTGTGGGGGGGGGGGCTGTTTCTATTTAGAAATAGTTCTTTGGAGTAACTCCCCTCTGTATTGTCAGGAAATCAGCAGTTGAGTTCACAGGTCAGCAGCAGCAGTTTGATCCACTCATAAACAAACACTTCGTGGATGCACCAGCAGTCCAGTCTGGTAGGGTCGGGATAGCAAACAGGAATCAGCGGTGGTGGCACTGCCTAGCAGAGAGAGCCAGGCCTCAGCCTCGGCATGAGTCAGCAGGAGGGGCCTGGGAGAAGCGCCAGGAGAAGCGAAGATCAGCAAAGATGTGAGACTCACAAGTATTGCACAGCGAGCACTATAGGCACCCCTAGCTCACCCTCCATCTCTGTCCATCAAGTCCTATTATTTATACCCTCGAAACATCACATGTCCTCCACGGGTCTTGCTTCACCACATGTGTCTGTCTCAGCTGACATCACTCTGCCAGTCAGCCTGAGTCTGTAGAAGTGGCAAGAAACTGCAGCACACTCCCAGAAGTTTTTTGGTTCATTTCTCTCTATAGAGTCCCAACAAATGCTGCTAAACTGCACAACGTAAGGCAGACCAATACATGTGTGTTGTTAGTGAAGAATCCTTCATCACCTGTCCTTTCATGTGTATGCTTTAGCAGAACATCCTTTCTCCTGTGTCTGCTTCAGCAAAATGTTCCTTCACGGTTTTTTTTGTTTGTTTTTTTGTTTTTTTGTTTTTGCCCCAGCAAAACACCATCCAAAGAACCCTTAAGTTTTCACTTCAGATGATAATGTTGTTCCCTTCATGAAGTTTTTGACAAGGATGAAATGCAGTAACATATGCAAATTCCGATAGTGACTCTTAAATAATTAACATTTACTGACTGTTAGCTTCTATCACTATAATCATCATCACCACCACCACCACCACCATCATCATTTTATGTAAGCCATCATTTATGTATACCACAAAATGTATTTCAATTTATGATGTCTTAAAAAATATATGATTCTCAACTTTTTAGGAGACCTTGGTTCAGCTGGGTCTGAATAACATTCTGCTAACTAAGGTTCAAACTTCAACCCCAAGTGACAGGTAGGGAAGTTAAGACCACATAACCTCCCTAATCTAGGTTCCCTATGCATCACACGTAGAGAAGAACATTCTCTTCTCCTCACAATGACAAAAGATAAATTATAAGGGAAAGTGTTTTATAGATTTCAAGTGCCACCCAGGGGAAAGGTGCTGTAGACCAGCTGTCAGGGTGGCATTCTGCATTGGAAGCATCTGAATGCTTACAAATACTCAGTGCAGGTCTCTGTCCTCACACGGCGGCATAGCATCCCTTCCATGGCCCTGGGTTCCAGCTGCTGAGAGGCTTTAAGGTCGTCGACTCATTTAATGGAGCAAACACACTCTGGGTATTGCTTCTTTCTTTCTTTAACACATGAGCTCTCAAAGACTTGAGACTGGCAGAGAAGGTGGTTTAGAGATGCTGTCTGCCTCCCTCAAGTCCATCAGAGGACTCCACAGCATCCTTGAGCGTCTTCAGAGCTCGTCATGTGACACTCGTAACCCCAGAGGCTTGGTCCCTGTAACTGAATAGATTTGTTGCCTTTCTAGTTTGGGAAACAATACATTAGAGCCACTGAAGAAATATTGTTTTTGAGGGTATACCCATTTCATTTTTAAGCAATATGGACTTGACTTGTACCAAAATCTGTCAGTGACCCTTAGAAAAAGGCTAATTACCTATATCTATGTCTTGAATGGAGATAGCTCAAGGGAAGGATTCCTTCTTCACTGTGATTGCAGGCCCTCTCTAATCCTTAATGTTTTTGAAATACAATAAAGGCCGATGAAGACCAGGATTCTGTGCTATCAACACATGGTGGCATTTGTTACTAACAGAACTCACAGAGTATACCACAAAATGTATTTCAATTTATGATGTCTTAAAAAAAATGTGATTCTCAACATGGAGGTCCCAGTTTTTTCTTTAACTAAATTAGTTGAAAAGTATTTTTTTTTTTTAATGTTGATCAAGTTTTTTCTTCTTAGTGCTCTGTGACAGCTTGGTAAGAACAAGAGGATTACCATGTTTATTTCTAGAGCAGTGGAAATTACTCCTATCATTTCATGTATAGTTTTCTCTGCTTTCATGAACATTTTTTCCTTATATGTGAGAAAATAAACTATTGCTTTATTGTCAGATTGTATTCCAGTGGCCATCTGCTACTGACAATTTTTTATTTTTTGGCATTTGCTTTTTGAAAAAAAAAATCTTGCAGCTGGGTGGTGGTGATACACACCTTTAATCCCAGTACTCTGGAGGCAGAGGTAGGCAGATTTCTGAGTTTGAGGACAGCCTGGTCTACAAAGTGAGTTCCAGGACTGCCAGAGTGACAGAGAAACACTGTCCCAAATGTGTGTGTGTGTGTGTGTGTGTGTGTGTATTTTATATATACATATACCTATACCAGTTATTATTTAGAATAAAAATATAAAACATTGGTTTGGAAAAAATTTCAAAACCAAATTCATTTTTTGGCATTCTGGAAAATCATTCTGGGTTGGCTTTTTATTTTTATTGACAACTATATTTATTTATTCAACAGGATCCCACTTATATCTGCTTTTACATTTCTAATGCTTGAACAACAACAACAACATCAACAGGTTGTTGAACTCAAGGTTCCCAGCTTTCCCATCTCCACCTTCGCCTACGACACCCTTCCCTATCACCAAGCTAAGAGCCATCACCTTGGATTTTGTGATAAACCTCACTAACTCCAAGCCAACCTGAGCCTGTGGGCCACTCTGTCCTGCTTGGTTTCTCCCCCTTCCCCGAGTTACTCCTTCACGCTATCAGAATTCCCAGGGAGTGGGGACTTTGACTCTAGAGCATGGTTTGGTGTAGCACAGGTGCCCAGTAAGCACACTTGACCAATCAGTGAGCTATGCACCATGTTCCCAGAGGGCACACACCATAGCTGGACATTCTCAGAGTTGCCTGACTCCGTTCTGCACCTCTGACCTTGGGCCCTCCCACTCACAGCTCTGGGAACTCTGCTTCCACCTCATCTACCCATTCCCAAGACATTTGTTAAGCTAAGTCAACACTCAACCTGCTCTGTCCCCGAGATCTTGAGCCTTTATTTCAGCTTCTCTGGGGACTTTGGGTCCTTCTACAGTTTCTCATCTTGCCCTGTGCTCTTTACTAGATCAGCCTTTCCCCAAGCCAAGCTTTCTCCCTCTGCCCCATTATATATGCACAAATCTATTTTAACTCTTACTATAGAGAGATTCTCTTATGTACTGTATAGTCACAGGACCTGCCAATCAAATGCTGATTGGCCTATAAGGCTAGGCAGGAAATAGAAGGCAGGACGTGTGGTAGGGAGATTGGATTCTGGGATAGACAATAGGTGGAAGATTTGCCTGAGACCATGGAGGAGGACAGAAACATGGGACTACGCAGAGGTAACCAGCCAAGTGGCAGAACCTCGATGAGAATAAACAGGATGATTAACATAGGGGCTAATTGGGGAACCAACCAAAGCTTCTCACCAAGGTGTTTGTAAATATATTTTTGAGTTTCAGCATTGTTATTCTGGGAGCATGGTTGGGGCTGGCAGGACAAACTCACAGGTAACATCCTACTTTTCCCACTCCTGTCTGGCAAGTTCTTATCTCTACCCTTACACCCAGGTAGTCCTGGAACACACTGCCAGTCCTGGAACTCTGTAGCCATGACACAGTGCTGGTGGAGTGAGATATTCTTGCTGCTTGAGGCTCAGGTGTAGCTGTTTAAAGCTCATCTGGTACCTGTTCACCAGCATCACCATCTTTAGTAGCACTGTGAGGACTCCCTCACTCTCCCACAAGGCTTGCGTGTACTGTTTTCAGACACCCTCAAAATCATTACCTGTCTGCTACTTTATAGAGACAACCAACTAGCTGGCAGTTCTTTCAAAGAATCACAACCTCTTTATGCAAGTGGTTCTCCACTTGTTACTCCTGGTCAGGACTCACTGACTTTTTCCTTTGCGAAGGTGTATCCAAGCTCTATAAAGCAATAGTTCCACCCCTCTATTGGCAGGTGATTTCCCCCCAATGGCTATATCTCAAGGGAAATGTATGATGATATATGATGAACCATTTCCCATTGTTCTTGGTTTTGCTTCCTATGGTTTTAGTTGCTCTTGGTCAGTCATGGCTGAAACTATTAAATGTCAACTTGGTGAATAATTGATGTGCCTGTTTAGAGTTATTTACCATCCTGAGTAGTGTGATGAGGTCCTCATCTGGGATGACCACCATCCTCTGCCCTGTGTGTCCACACTGTGTATACTATTCACCTGCTAATTGCCTAGTGCCCATCTCAACTATTATATAAGATGGTGTGGAGGTGTCCTAGGGCCTGTGGTCAAATAGCTCTTCTATGTGAACCTGGCAGCATCACATCACGATACCTAACTACTGCAATCCACCTCACTTTGTTTCGTCACCTAAGTGTGTTACCATCAACACATCATGACAATGGCAAGTACAGTATAACAGGGTTCTGAAACATACACAGGAGAGAGAGCACACATTTACATAACTTTTATTATAATACATAGTTAATATACACAATCATGTATGTTTATGACCTATTTATTCATGCTTTCAGCCAACTACTTGGGGTGGGATCTTTGTTGTATATTTCCCACGGAAAGTAGGACAGTCTATATTACACGTGTCCAGTCTATAATCAACTGATGAATTGAAAAAATGGACAATAGAGTGAGTGTTGGGAGCTGTTGTTCCCTGCTCAAGTGTTGAAGAACTGAACAAGCCATCAAAGGGACAGAAACCAGTGAATGTGCCAAAGACATGTAAGTTTTACATTATAACTGATGAAATAACCAACAAATGGAAGGGCATTTCAGAACAGCAATACATTGGTGGGGAGTGCGGCGGATAACGTTTTGAAGTATTTAATCAGGTTGGTTCTTCAAAGTGTTAGAAATTCCCCCTCACTAGAATATATATTTCATATTTCAAAAGCTAATCTTGTCAGAAATCAAGTCCCTCTCTCTCTCTCTCTGAAAGTCAGATCTGGAGTCTGGAGTTTCCTGTGTGAACTTGGATTACTGGAGTCAATAGTAACTTAAAAATGAAAATTAACTGGGTCATGTTTGACATGTGAGAGAGTTCTATGACTTTGATGTCGAATGGAAATGTTTGAATGGAATGTTTGAATGGAAATGCAACATTTAAAATATCTAGTATTCTTTTGGGCAAGCCTTGTGTGAGAATATGCTAACAATCGAATACCGCTTTTTAAAGGAAGAGAAGAAAAGCCAGAGAGGTGTGAACAGTTTTCAGGGAAGGAGAGGGACAGTGGGCTCTCCATGCCCTGCACCTAGGGCTGGCCCAGGAGTGGACCCGCAAGGTCAGGAGAGAGGTGGCTATGTGTTATAAAAATTCTGGAGTAAAACCATCTGAGCACCTCCCACTTCGGTGAGAGCTGATCCCCAAAGTGAGTTGATGATGAAGGTCCACTGACCTCACCCAGAAAGGGCCTTAGTTCCCTGGAGTGAGACAGGAGGATGGACAGAAAGGGAGAGCTGGTCTAAGCGAGAGTGCAGGAGGAGATGGAGGGAATAATACTCATGACCTCATGGATTCTACTAGAAAAAGCTAGCGAGCCCTATGTCTGAGAGGAGGTGGCTGGAAGGGATCATGTGAAAGGGAAAAATGGGCAAAGGGAAGAACACTGTAAAACTATCCTCTTGGGACACACTGAGAGGACATAGCTGGCACTCCATGCCTCTGCACTGTTAAGAGGTCAGGCCCTGTGTGTTGGGTTAAATGGCTCGGGGTATGGAATGACCTCAGCTGGGACCCAAGAAGACAAGGCAGAGTTTAAACGCTTGAGATTCTAATGGCTCCTCACCCTTAGCTCAGCAAGACTTCTTGGCTACTGGGGTGTCTAGATAGGTAGTGGGAGAGAAAGAGTCAGTGAGAGTGTGACAATCCTCTACCTCAGAACCAGCTAAGAACACACCACACTGTCTGCGACCCCCACGTGGGAGCCACAGAGCCCCCAGGGAGTAGTCTGAGCAACAGAACGCTCTGGTTTGCCCTCTGCCCTGCATCCAGAATCTGTTTCTTGGTGTAATGATGAAAAACACTAGTTCCTACCTAGGTATAAAGCGCCCAGCTTATGAGAGCCTCTACTGCTTTCTGATTTTTTCTTCTACGATTTTGAATTAGTTCGCTTTTAGCGCCACCTCCATGTACAGTTTTCATCTGTCACTTGTTTGGTTTCAGCAAGTTTTGGACACTCTTCTCTAGAAACTTCTGGCACAAGGCTAGCCATGATTTCCCTTTCCAGCTACTTGTGGTCAGCTAAGTTCCAAAAATAGTATCCGGTTTGCAAATTCAGCATTATCAGAGGTGCATGTGCGTAGGTCAACACACACATATACGATCTGAATATAGCCTGAGGTCTTAGGAATCCACTGGATGTATTAGAAAATACTCCCACAGATAAGGGGAGGGAAACAAGCATACACGACCCCTTTCTAGGTGTGATGTTACATAGACTACTACAATAGTGCCCAGTGAGTGCATGGATATATAATTCACATGTTTATACCATGCAGCTGCACTAGACAAAAGCACTTCCATATTAGAATTCCTGAGGTGATCTGGTAGGCAACTCAAGAAATACAGGATAGAATTCTGCTGTAGACCTTGGTGGGATTTATAAATGTTTTCTGAGCTGATAGCAGGTGTTCGTTTGAGATGACACAATTTCCCTGTGCTTAATCTGTATATAATGGGCTTTCAGAGAAGTGCTGTATCCAAAACCTAAATGCAATTTACTAAAACCTATGTCTTAGAATGAGTTCTCCGTCTGTGACTAAGAGGAAGTTGGAAGTCTCATTCTAGAGGGGCCATAAAAACTTACCTGGCAGCTGCTTTTCACTGTAGATTTCTATTTCTCTTTTTGATTTCCTAAGCACCTGCCTTGCCGTCTACACATCCCCCACCCCCTCCCTCCTCACTCTGCTTCCTTGTCCCCATCCACTCCTGTCGGATGCTGTAGTCTCTCCCTTTAGTGTGCTTAGCCTTTTAAACACCTGTGGTTCTGTAACAAGGACGGTATTGTCTGGCTGTTTTTCTCTGCAATAAGTTGACTTACCTGTCAAGATAAACCCCATGGTTCATATTACTGGATCTCTGGATTATCGTCTTATAAGAAAGGACTCTCCCACTGTTGTGTGTATTTTGTAAGTCTTCACCATGGATTCCCTTTTCATATTATCAACATCTCGTGAAAGGAGCTTAATGGTCCAGTTCAAGGGTGAATGCACTATTATGAAAGCTAACTTCTGGGGGAAAAGTTTATTTAACATTTAGATGTAAATATTAATTTATTTTAATTTTATGTGTATGTGCGTTTTACCCGTGTTTATGGATGTGAACTACACGCATTGCAGTGTTCATGTGGGCCAGAAGAGGGCGTTGGATCCCTTGGAACTGGATTTACAAAAGATTGTGAGCTGCTATGTGAGTGCTGTGAACTGAACCTGGGTCCCCTGCAAGAGCAGCCAGTACTCGTAACCACTGAGCCATCTCTCCAGTTCCTGAAAGTCTATTTTTCACAAGGAACTTTTAGTGGTTATGATAATAGGTTGCGGGGTGCCTGCTACAAGATCATTACTTAAGTCTTCCAAGTCTGCTTTAAAAAGTACATTGGAACTTGCACACAGCTATCTGATTAGTGGCAGCAGTAACAGCAGCACATTTGCCCCACCCTCCTGTCACTATGGCAACGATACATTGAGACTGAGAGAAAAAGAACACTTTTCAGCAGGTCCAAGACAGTCCACACCATAGTCCAAAGGACTTAATTTATGACCATTTTTTTTATATATAGCATATGCCATACATAAAAGAGGAATGTCTCCAGTTCTCTTTGGATATTTTGAAAAATTATTTACAATAAAGCACATGTATTGGTAAAAGCATCAAGCTGTGTTTTTAAGCCTGAAAACAATTCTCTGCCTTAAACAATTAATCAGTGCCACCTAGAAGCTGATTTCCATTAAATTCAGTCTAAGAGAGCTGCGTCCCAGGAAACTGCTGTAGATATTGATAAGGAGTCAAAGGATCCCTTTCCAGAGATGGGCAGTGTTTAAAACGAAAGAATTCAGATAGGAAAACCAATAACATTTGTCTCACACATCAAGAGCCTTTCTTTGCAATTTAGTTTTCTGGAGAGTTTTACCGTTAACTTTCTGTCCACTTGGTCGCTTCTGCTCTTGTTCAAGGTCAGGTGACAACTGGCCACCTGTCTAGTAAGCTTTTACCTTGTTATATAATGTAAATCAATTAGAGAGCGTTTGGGAGCACACTCGGCTCTTCTCCTTGGTGACTTCCCTCAGCCTGCTGTCAGTACTTTAGTGGCATGTAGTAGGCGTTTCATGTCAAGCTACACTTCAGAGGGTTTGCTGTTTTCTGTGGCTTTAAGAACAACATAACCTCTTACACAGTATGAGGTGATCCTGTCACTTCAGATATATGGCCCTTAGAAAAGGAGCCCAAAGGCAGCTGTGAGAAAACACCTCCCCTTCCTGATAACAAGGTCTGGGGTTTCCTTTTCTGCCTCCTCCTGTTTGGTGCTGCAGGCGGCTCTCTACTTCAAACACTTCATGGCTTTCTACTTCAAACATGGCTAATATCTGCTCCCACTTCCGCCTAGGAGTCCCTGACAGCTCTTTTCAGTGTGTCCCCAGCTGTGTGGCAATGGAATGAGCCTTTCCCCCAGCCCTGCACAGTTTCTATAACATAAGTAAAGTTCAATGAAATGGCATTTGAAAACTGCAGCTCAATCTCGTGTATGGGACCATTCACCTTTGTGTACCTCGTATGTACCCGACACCGTGGGAGGCAGGCAACTCGGCGGTACTGATGTAACAGGGCTTTTCTTCCTGTGCTTTTATACAGTAAAAGAAATGAGGTCTAAGAGGGAACACATGTATCCTGTCTCCTCTTTACTGTTTTCAGAAGGAAGCAACAGCTAAAACAACAGGCAGGAAAGGCCATGGGAACCTCACACACAGTAAATGTTTATTAGACATCCAAGATTTCCTGGGTTCTCCACGTGGTTCTGGGGATAGCAACAGAAGTATTAAGGAACCCGTGTTGTGAAAAGTCTTAAGAATAGAGAAAGCTTTGATAATGAGAGCCATTCTGGACACAATTAGGTAGAGGCTGTGGACAGAGAAGGCAGCTCACAAGCGTCACAGGAAGAATGTATGGGTTAGCAGACAAGAGACACCCCAGTCTCCAACTGGAGGGTCTTCTGGCCCATTTTCTAATGCCAGAGTGGTACCATAGGCTGGGGGATTTATAAAGAAAATAGAGGACTGGTGGTTAGAGAGTCCAAGGTGAGGAGTTTGTATCTTGTGGGCGTTATTGCTGATGAGTCTCAAGATGGCCTAAGCATTACATGGTGAAAGGGATCCAGATGGTGAGATGAGTCAAACTGGCCTTTGTAACGGGGTTACTTTGGGGGTAAACCCATTAATCCTTGAGCAACAAAGTTCTCATGGCCTAATGACCTCTTAAAGGGCCAATGTAGTCTCAGCTCTTATTACCCAACAATAGGAATGAGGTTTTACATGAATTTGGTGGGAATCTTTAAACCACAGAAGAACCTCCTGAATGTTCTCTGTTAGAGATGTTATTGACTCCATCCCAACACACACACAGAGGCACAGCTAGACAGTCAGACCAACAGACACACACACATCCCACAGAGAGGCACAGACAGACCAACAGACACACACACATCCCACAGAGAGGCACAGGCAGACACACAGAAATACACACACACACACACATAGACACACACACACACACAGCCCACAGAGAGACACAGACAGATACACAGAATTACACACACACACCAGAGAGACACAGACAGACACATAGAATTACACACACAGATAGACAGACTGGCAAACACCCCCCCCCCCCACAGAGAGAGACACACCCCACAGAGAAGCACAGACAGACACACAGAATTACACATACACACATAGAGGGGCACAGATAGACCAACACACACACACACACACACACACACACACACACACACCCCTACACAGAGCTAATGGCATCTTAATGACAAGCTATCTTATCTGCCCAGCAGGGCTGGCATGTAAGTGGGGTTGCCAGACACGGATGCCTGATTTAACTGGAGTCTACAGTAAATAAATACTTTCACTTTACATATGCACACTACATTTGTACTGACACTCTGCATTTTCATCTGATCATGCTGAGATGGACGGGCACCTTTGCTTCCCTTCAGCTGCACAGTCTTGAAGGACTTTCCTCCACGTCTACTAGCTTCTGCAAACACTGCGCTGCTGCTTGGCAGGCACTCTGCTCTTCTCTGTGTTGCAGATGACGCAGATGCAAATGCAGATGCAGATGCAATCCTACCCATTTTATCTCCAGAGCTAAAATAAAGCTAGCCCTTGGCAATGAAGCACACCTCTCTCACTCATTTTTTTTTCCTTTAAAATACCTTCAAAATTATTTTGATTCTGTTTCAGTGCACTTGACATCACACACACACACACACACACACACACACACACACACACACACACGCACACATGGGCGGGCCTACTCCAATAAAGCCCTCACGTTCAAGGAAGTTTTCTAAATGGGTAGGCATTCATCTATCCTGAGCAGTTAATGGTCTGGAAACAAATTTATCTGTTGAAAGCAAATGGAAACAACCTGTGGACAGGATTTGACCTCCAGGCAACTGTTGCCTCTTTCACTTTGTTCACTACTCCAAGCCCTTCTCTGTGGAGAAGAAAACGAAGGATCACATAATTTTAAAAATGTATGCATACGTTCACAAATCCATATATGTCCAGCATATATGTCTTCTTTAGGGATTTTTATGAAGGAAGATGGCAGATGCTTGCCTTTCTTTGAATGTTCCTTGTCATTAAGGGAACAGAGGATCCTGGTGCTTGGCCTATAGCCATCGCTCAGTAAATATCCGTTAGATGGTTTGAGTTATTGATAGACTCACAATTTTAAAATTCTCCCATATTTTCAGTTCAGTATTGAAAAGATGACCCGTCAGAATATGCGATGCCATACACACGCCTCTGATCTTGCTCAGTTGGGCTCTGCTAGGCTAGAGATGCTTCCTGGGAGGTTCTGTTCTTGTCTGTAAAACAGGAGTAATAATCTTCTCTCACCTCTCAGGATTATGAGACCAAACAAGCTCATAGTCACAAAGTGGCTGGAACAGGACCTGGCACGGCTAACTGTCAACCAAGTCATCTCTTTTGAATTAATCTAGTACTAGTAATTATGCTTACCACTTTGGACTCTCCTGGAAGTAGGAATGAATTTGAGTATTGTAGGAAGCTTTTTCTTCCATTGAATTTCAAATGACAATGTCATGCCTCTGGTTTGAATAGCTGGAAATAATGTCTGTTGGTTTGCTTAGTTTCAGAGAAGCGCAAGAATTAAAACAGCATGAAAAATTGCTTACATCATTTTACCTAATTTGAATTTCAGCTGCTGTGTCATCCTTGTGGTGGTTTGAATGAAAATGGACCCCATAGGCTCATAGGGAGTGACCCTATTAGGAGATATGACCTTGTTGGAATAGGTATGGTCCTGTTAAATGTATCTATCACTGGGTTGGGCTTTGAGGTTTCAGGATCTCAACCTAGGCCCAGTAGCTCACTCTTCTGCTGTCTGAGGAAACAGATGTAGAACTCAGCCCCTATCTAGCACTATGTCTACTTGCATACTACTGTGCTTCTCACCATGATGATAATAGACTAAACCTCTGAACTGTAAGCCAGCCCCAATTAAATGCTTTTCTTTATAAGAGATGCTGTGGTCATGGTATCTCTTCATATGTGATATCTTAAACCATTATGAGAATAATCCCAAAGAAATGGTTTCATATAAATATCTGTCCAAAAGTTTCACTCCACGTTTAGATAAACTGGTCATGAAATATGATAACCACTATCAGATGGCTTCCCAACAGGCCATCTCCCTTCTGCAACAGCAGTGCCCTGATCATGGACATTTTTCAGTGCTATCAAAGCTTGTCTGGTAACTCTGGTATATCTGAGTGTGCACTACGGAAAAAGCAAGCCTCCTCCCTTCCCATATCTGCTTGGATTCCTCTTCTGTTAATGCTTCCACCCTTCCTGGAAAACTAACAAGTGTTCTCCTTGTATCTGCATTTCCAACGTTCTAAGTGTTAACTTTAGATTGCTCTTGTTAAGGATTTCATGCAAATCCTTTATCTTTTTGAAACTTCAAATGCTCTTTTTCACTGCAAAATTTGAAGTGAAGAGAATGCCAACATTTGGAAGAGAAACAAAATGTCACTTCCATCATCATACTTGATTTATGGAACTATTGATGTGAAAAGAAACTAAACACTAATAGTAAAAGAGCATTTGAAGTTTCAAAAAGAAGGTAAGGTGCGTGCATCTGTTGGTCTTGAGCTTTTGATTGGTTGTATATTGAATATAAAAGGTGGCAGTTGTTTCTGAGACTGGGCCTTTTGTTTTACGTTTCTTTGAGCTTTAACTGGAATTTGAATGGAGATAAAGTCTTTACGACTACAACATCTCAATTTTTAGCTTGGAAATAGAAAATATCAGTATGTACAAATTTAAATTGAAATTGGGACCTCCACCGTGAAAATATATTTGAAACCATACAAGTTCTGTCATGTTTCTCATTGCAAAGGAAGAAAACACTGAGTGATAGTGAGTTTGATGGGCTGACCTGACATTATGTAGCTTTCCAGGGGTAGCCAAGGGTAAGAACTCAGGGATCAGGGACCGCTCTACTGCAGCATCTGTTGTGCCATTGAAAGCTGTCTTCTTCCAAGTGCCTTTTTAATTTTACTATAAACTCATCAGATAAGTGACCCAAAACAAAGGTTAGTTTGCGATACAAAGGTTAGCGATTCTGCAGCAGCTTAGTTGGAGGTGAGTCGGGTGAGGCAGCGTGAAGCATTAGATAAGAACAAGAAGGAACACTTGACAGTTTAGTGTGTCTGAAAGGCCACAAAGAGTTCATTCCAAGTGGATCACTCATCAGAAGTCAGAGTCTGAGTCAAGAGGGACTCATGGCAAAAAAGCTAGATATGACTGTGGTTAATGTTCCCACATACACCCTTCAAGTACGCCTACGTATGTGCATGAATGAACCATTATTAATTCCCGTCTGTATTAACCCGATGGAAATTCTGTTGGTGAACTACAGTCATGAAGTAGTAATGTTTTGCACTAAAATTTCTATTTGACTCATTCTTTTGAACTGTTTTACAATTCAGAATAAAATTGACATCAGGAAGGCAATTTCAAGCGCCTTCCAAATGACTTTCTCTTGTCTGAATGTCTATTGTTAAAAAATATATATATATATATAGCATAAACAGACCCTTTGTTAGGACACTGCGGCAATGGCTCAACAGAGTTTTAATGTAATCCTTTCAAATGGCACCATCTAGGGTGATCAGAGTTTCCATTACGCTCTGTGTACAGAGGACACCGTGACAGCAGAGTACAACCCATATGACTCCGTGACCTGATGGTAACTTGTGGGAGAAAACCATAGAACTAAAAATAAGTCAGAGCGCTGAAGGGGGTAGAAACAAAAAGACTGCAAAGGCAAGCTTCTGGTGCTTTCCTGGACCATCCAATAGCCAGACGACACGATTCAGAAACTGCGAAAACCCACAAGCTCTTCCTTGTTAAAGCCTCACAGCTATGGGCTCACTGATGTCTCTAGCGGCAGAGACCAGCAGGTCCCAGCAGGACCCAGCAGGACCCAGCAGGACCCAGCAGGACCCAGCAGGACCCAGCAGGACCCAGCAGGACCCAGCAGGACCCAGCAGGACCCAGCGCTCAGGGTACATCATGCATCCTTATAAACACCCTTCCCGAGTCTTCCTTCAGACTCGCTTTCTTTCATCTTTTGACCATGGAACAGCTCCTAGCTAAATTCAGCAATGGAAATGTTCGTATGCTTGCCCCATAAGTAATTTTTTTCATCTCTTTCTTGCTGGAAAACAGGAATATCCAAAGGCTCTTTGTAGAAGAGTCGTGATTCAAAACCCAAGGACAATGGCAAGCGGTTGTCAGTACACATGTTTGCAGTTTCCTTTGTCTCCCCTGACAAAACTTGAGCGGGAGGGGGGGGGGCGGGGGGTGTGATCCGTTATATTTGGACTTCTTCAGTTCTGGACTTGATAGCTGACAACTTCAAAGCGAACTTATTTTATATTTTGTCAGACTTTGTCATCAGCTTAAGCACAGCGATGCATCATTATTTTTGAATTAGATTAAAAATATAAATATTGGGCTGGAGAGTTGGCTCAGTAATTAGGGCTGTGTACTGTTCTTTCAGAGAATCCAAGTTCAGTTCCCAGATGCCACATTGGGTGGTTCAAAACCACCTGCAACTCCAGCTCCAGGTAGATCTATGCCCTCTTCTGGTCTTGGTGGGCACTGTTGCATACACTCACACATCTCTCATATCCACATATACATAATTAAAATAAAATCATATAAAGGTGGAGAGAGTCCAAAGAGCATTGCAAATTTCTATGTTAGAAAATTCCTGTGTTAGCAGTTATAAAATAAACTGCTTATTCTATCAAAGGTTACCATTAGAACTATGCAGAACCCTACACAGTGCCAGGAAATGTCTGTAAAGTATGTCTGACACATGAAGAACCCCTTCAATTCAACAACAAAATCATCCCCCTAAACAAAAGATTTAATAAACATTCATGTAGAACAGTGGTTCTGAACCTTTCTAAATCTGCACCCCTTTAATACAGTTCCTCATGTTGTAGTGACCTCTAACCACAAAATTATTTTTATTGCTGCTTTATAACTGTAATTTTGCTACTGTCATAAATCATAATATAAATATTTGATATGTGACCGCTGTGAAAGAGCTGCTTTACCCCCAAGGGTCTCAGCCAGAAGGTCGAGAGATACAGATCTAGAGAGATGTAAATGGCCAACAAGTACACAAAAAGATGCTTATTGCTAAGATTAAGATTATTATCGCTACAAAAATTCAGGTAAAACCCATAATGGCCTCATGCACTCAACTACTATTATTAAAATCAGAAGATGGTAAGTGTTGGTGAGGGTGTGATAAAGCTGGAATTCTATGCATGCATAGTGAGAGTATAAAATGGTTTAGTCACTATGAAAGGCAGTAAAGACCTCCTCCCCAAAAGTAGATTCACAACACATATGATGTAGCAACTCTAGTCCTGGGCATGTACATTAACTAACTCTGCTATGGCAGCGTTTATGTAATCAGAGGATGTCACAATGAGCTGGGGGAAGGTTTGGTTCCACTTCATTTGAACACCATTTATTGGCATTTAGTGCCATGTTCTCTGCTAAGGGCCAAGAATGGAAAAGGAATACAATAAGCTCCTTATACTCAAGGACATAATTCCTTTTTTTAAAAAAATATTTTTATATTATGTATTTTCCTCAATTACATTTCCAATGCTATCCCAAAAGTCCCCCATACCCTTCCCCCCCCCCACTCCCCTACCCACCCATTCCCACTTTTTGGCCCTGGCGTTCCCCTCTACTGGGGCATATAAAGTTTGCATGTCCAATGGGCCTCTCTTTCCAGTGATGGCTGACTAGGCCATCTTTTGATACATATGCAGCTAGGGCCAAGAGCTCCGGGGTACTGGTTAGTTCATAATGTTGTTGCACCTACGGGGTTGCAGATCTCTTTAGCTCCTTGGATACTTTCTCTAGCTCCTCCATTGGGGGCCCTGTGCTCCATCCATAAGTGTGAGCATCCACTTATGTGTTTGCTAGGCCCCGGCATAGCCTCACAAGAGACAGCTATATCAGGGTCCTTTCAGCAAAATCTTGCTAGTGTATGCAATGGTGTCATCGTTTGGAGGCTAATTATGGGATGGATCCCTGGATATGGCAGTCTCTAGATGGTCCATCCTTTTGTCTCAGCTCCAAACTTTGTCTCTGCAACTACTTTCATGGGTGATTGTTTCCAATTCTAAGAAGGGGCAAAGTGTCCACACTTTGGTCTTCGTTATTCTTCAGTTTCATGTGTTTTGCAAATTGTATCTTATATCTCAGGTATACTAAGTTTCTGGGCCAATATCCACTTATCAGTGAGTACATATCATTTGAGTTCTTTTGTGATTGTGTTACCTCACTCAGGATGATGCCCTCCAGGTCCAACCATTTGCCTAGAAATTTCATAAATTCATTCCTTTTAATAGCTGAGTAGTACTCCATTGTGTAAATGTACCACATTTTTTGTATCCATTCCTCTGTTGAGGGGCATCTGGGTTCTTTCCAGCTTCTGGCTATTATAAATAAGGCTGCTATAAACATAGTGGAGCATGTGTCCTTCTTACCAGTTGGGACATCTTCTGGATATATGCCCAGGAGAGGTATTGCTGGATCCTCCGGTAGTACTATGTCCAATTTTCTGAGGAACTGCCAGACTGATTTCCAGAGTGGTTGTACAAGCCTGCAATCCCACCAACAATGGAGGAGTGTTCCCCTTTTTCCACATCCTCGCCAGCATCTGCTGTCACCTGAATTTTTGACCTTAGCCATTCTGACTGGTGTGAGATGGAATCTCAAGGTTGTTTTGATTTGCATTTCTCTGATGATTAAGGATGCTGAACATTTTTTTTTCAGGTGCTTCTCAGCCATTTGGTATTCCTCAGGTGAGAATTCTTTGTTTAGCTCTAAGCCCCATTTTTTAATGGGGTTATTTGATTTTCTGGAGTCCACCTTCTTGAGTTCTTTATATATATTGGATATTAGTCCCCTATCTGATTTAGGATAGGTAAAGAACCTTTCCCAATCTGTTGGTGGCCTTTTTGTCTTATTGACGGTGTCTTTTGCCTTGCAGAAGCTTTGCAGTTTCACGGGGTCCCATTTGTCAATTCTTGATCTTACAGCACAAGCCATTGATGTTCTATTCAGGAATTTTTCCCCTGTGCCCATATCTTCGAGGCTTTTCCCCACTTTCTCCTCTATAAGTTTCAGTGTCTCTGGTTTTATGTGAAGTTCCTTGATCCACTTAGATTTGACCTTAGTACAAGGAGATAGGAATGGATCGATTCACATTCTTCTACATGATAACCGCCAGTTGTGCCAGCACCAATTGTTGAAAATGCTGTCTTTCTTCCACTGGATGGTTTTAGCTCCCTTGTCGAAGATCAAGTGACCATAGATGTGTGGGTTCATTTCTGGGTCTTCAATTCTATTCCATTGGTCTACTTGTCTGTCACTATACCAGTACCATGCAGTTTTTATCACAATTGCTCTGTAGTAAAGCTTTAGGTCGGGCATGGTGATTCCACCAGAGGTTCTTTTGTCCTTGAGAAGAGTTTTTGCTATCCTAGGTTTTTTGTTATTCCAGATGAATTTGGAGATTGCTCTTTCTAATTCGTTGAAGAATTGAGTTGGAATTTTGATGGGGATTGGATTGAATCTGTAGATTGCTTTTGGCAAGATAGCCATTTTTACAATGTTAATCCTGCCAATCCATGAGCATGGGAGCTCTTTCCATCTTCTGAAATCTTCTTTAATTTCTTTCTTCAGAGACTTGAAGTTCTTATCATACAGATCTTTCACTTCCTTAGTTAGAGTCACGCCAAGATATTTTATATTATTTGTGACTATTGAGAAGGGTGTTGTTTCTCTAATTTCTTTCTCAGCCTGTTTATTCTTTGTGTAGAGAAAGGCCATTGACTTGTTTGAGTTAATTTTATATCCAGCTACTTCACCAAAGCTGTTTATCAGGTTTAGGAGTTCTCTGGTTGAATTTTTAGGGTCATTTATATATACTATCATATCATCTGCAGAAAGTGATATTTTGACTTCATCTTTTCCAATTTGTATCCCCTTGATCTCCTTTTGTTGTCAAATTGCTCTGGCTAGGACTTCAAGTACAATGTTGAATAGGTAGGGAGAAAGTGGGCAGCCTTGTCTAGTCTCTGATTTTAGTGGGATTGCTTCCAGCTTCTCACCATTTACTTTGATGTTGGCTACTGGTTTGCTGTAGATTGCTTTTATCATGTTTAGGTATGGGCCTTGAATTCCTGATCTTTCCAAGACTTTTATCATGAATGGGTGTTGAATCTTGTCAAATGCTTTTTCCGCATCTAAGGAGATGATCATGTGGTTTTTGTCTTTGAGTTTGTTTATATAATGGATTACGTTGATGGATTTCCGTATATTAAACCATCCCTGCATCCCTGGAATAAAACCTACTTGGTCAGGATGGATGATTGCTTTAATGTGTTCTTGGATTCGGTTAAGGACATAATTCCTAAAGGCACATTATTTAATAGTCTATGACCAGTGCTATGATAAGTCTGTGCAGAACAAAGAAGGAAGGCTCTTTGTTGTTATTGTTTAACTTTTTATTGTATGTATATGAGAGCTTGGTTGCTCTCTCTCCCTCTCTTCCTCTTCCTCCTCCCTTCCCCTCCCTTTTCCCACCCCGTCCTCTTTCCCCTTCCCCCTTCTCTCTATGTATGTATGTATGTATGTATGTATGTATGTATGTATGTATGTATATATGTATGTTATAGTCTAACTTATTTATGTAAAATATAGAAAGTGCTTCTGTCATCACAAGCACACAGTTACAAGTTCCAACATCATCTTGGACTTATTTATTCAATCAGATCTTTGCTATATACCCCTAGCTACCTTTGAACTTACTATGTAGATCAGACTGACCTTAAACTTCCAGTGAGCCTCCTCTCTGCCTTCCGTATTAAAGGCATGTGCCCCCATGCCCATCCACTATATGCATTTTCTTTGGGCAGTATGCTCTGTTCAAGAAGAGTGTTCCTAAATACGAGACTAGTCTCTTCCTCACCCAAAGTAAGAAATGAAATGTGAGGTGGAGGCAAGAGAGGGTCAGGGAATCAGACAATGATAGCATAATGCTACCATGGAAGAAATAACACATATCCAGAGAGATGTGAACTGAATTCTAAAGAATGAATAGGCAGACTGTCGATGAGCATGCGCTGAAAGTAGGGTAAAGGTGGAGGGAGAAGGATCAAGGGTGTTCCAGGCAGAAGTTGTGGAGGAAGAGCACGTTCAGGATGAAGACACATGCATTATGGCCTGGGGATAAATTCCCTAACATGGACAATAGGACACTGATGTTAAACAGTCGAGGTTACGGCCATGCAGATGTCATAATGGAAGAGAGTATTATAAAAAGTCTTACTGCCAAGTGTAAAACGTCAGACATTCATTATAGCCTAAATCCTACTTCTTGGTTTTAGGAAGTCTTATGTTTGAAATATGAGAGCAATGCCATCCATATTGCACTGTTACTTTTTCTGTTGCTGTGATAAAGCACCTCGACCAAAAGCAACTTAGGAAGAGAGACTTTAGTTTAAGCAACCTAAGAAGAGAGACTTTAGTTTGGTTGCAGAGAGACAAGTCCATCACAGCAGGGAAACACGGCAGCAGATGGCAGGCATAAAGACAGGAGCAGGAGCAGAGGGACCACAGCTTAACCCCAAGCAGAAAGCAGAGACCAAACCACAAATGGAGTGAGACTTTAAATCTCAAAGTCGGTCTCCAGAGCCACGTGTACTTCAGCATGGGTGGAGTAGTAAGTAACACCAGCTCAAATACCTCAGTCTGTGGGACGTTTCCCATTCAGATCATCACTCATTCACAAGACATGTGCTAGCCCATTGATTTAGTTATCTTATGGGTAACTAAACATTGGCTATTGTTATTACCATTACAATTAAATATTCTTACTTGCTGCTAAGTTTATTTCTTGATGTTTAGATTCCCTTTAATACTTTCTTTGCAGGAGTACCGGAATTCTCCCTGTCATTCATACACTTTAAGGGTGCTTGGCTTTGTGTCTTCTGTTCACGTTCATGTGACCATCATTAATGCCCTTTGTCCCCTAGACGTTTTTTACTTCTGCCTTCATATCATGTATATGAACAAGATTTTATGTTATAAAATCTAGGAAACACCAACAAGAGAAAAAACTATAGTGTCTTCCTGATACTTTACTCCACCTGATGTGTTCCTTTATTTTTTCCATGACTACTCTCCTTTATTATCCCCATGGGTCTTTCAAACTCCTTGCAACTAAGATAACATGTTGTGGTACCAAATCATTAATTGCAAAAGAGCATTCTGCCTGTGTAGAGCCCAAGAAGATCTGGGTTGGTTTAGAATCATGTGTTGAAGAAAACTTTAAAATTCAAGCACATTCTCTAATCAGACACTCACTCTTGCCCTCTGCGTGACTCACAGGCAAGCCACAAGATTCACAGGAAGCTGTGTTTACCCTGGAACATAGAACATGGAAGGAACATGGGGAAGAGCAGTACCATTGGCCAATTTCACTTGACCTACCAAGATCACACAAGCTGCATTTCAAACTCTGAAGTATAGTTCTACTTAAAGTGTCACCTTGGAGATAAATTATCCTCTGGAAGAAAGCTGGCTGGCCTGCCCAGTTCCAAAGCAAAGGAAATGAGAATCTCAAGTGCTGTGTCTTGCACCATGAGTTCTGGTTGTAGATTACATACCTTCAACCTGACAAGCAATGGTACCAGCTATATGACTGCCTTTCTACTAACTCTCTTTCTATCACTTTGTAACTAGAGGAAGGAACTATTCTACAGTGCCCTTCTTCTAATTATTTGTAGTTTAGTTTTTGTATAAGTATGTATTATATGCGGATTCTCTCTTTTCCTACCTCTACTCCCCCATTAATCCCATTTGTATGCTAGACATTTTTATTTCCACCTTCATAGCATATGCATGTACCTGATATTTTGTGATAAAATCTAGGAGACACCAACAAAAGAAAAAATATATTGTCTTCCTGAGACTTGATTCTCTAAATGTGAATCCCTAGCTATACCATCTTCCTACAAGTGACATAATTTTCTCCATTTTTATGGCTGAAAAGTTTTCATTTTGTTTACCTATGTTAATAAATTTGCCTATAACCTGTTGTCCTCTGTTGTTGGACACCAGACTGGTTTTGTCATATGTTGACCTGGAGTCCTTTGGGCAAATACTGACTGGGACATACAGAGGAGTGTCCATTTTTAGATTTTTAAGAAAGCTCCGCACTGACCTCCATGTAGTGGCTGGACATGTTTACATCACTATTACAGTTTATCAGAGTCCCCACATCCTCTCCAGCATCTCTTGTGACTTGTTTCTCAATGGCTGCCATTCTGACTACAGTGGGATGGAACCTCATTGTAGTTTTGATTTCCATTTCTTTGATGCCTAATGGTGTTGAGTACACTTCTATACATTTATTGGCTACTTATAAACCTAGTTATTGATTGTGTTGTTGACCTCTAAAATGAGGACATTGAAAACAAGGAAAATGGGACATTTCTAAGAGCTAAAAGACAGCAAGGGTTTAAAAATGCCACTCTCTAGACTCTAGAATATAAAGTTTACAGACCATCACAATCATTAGTTTCCTACATCTATGGTCACCTGAGTTGGATTCATACAATGCTGGCTCTGTAAACAATCGGAATGGAAGGAGAATAGGATCATGATCTCTACCCTTTCCTAACAAACTACCATCTATTGATAGATTCTGGAAGCTAAATGTGTCATCTAGGTGATAAATTATCTCCAGGAGAGAAAGCAAGTTGGCTGGCCCAGCTCTAAAGCAAACATGATGTGATCTGATCATAGTTCATGCATCATGTCTTCAGTTGAATACACACAACTGTACATGTATGCTGTGCCTACCAGCCTCTAAAGAATAGCTGTAAACACACGGTCACATAGGCTGCCCTGGTTAAACCAGGTGGGTTACAAAACAAACCAGACATGAATGTGAGAAAGGTTTATAGGAGGAAGGAGGACAGAGGTGGTAGAGAGATTTGAGAGGGTAGAAGGTGAGAATGAGCAGTGTGCATTTTGTACATGTAGGAAACTATCTAAGGACAAATTTAACTCATAAAAATACTACATGGCATTGAAGAAGACACTAGAATGGAGAAAAGCTTATGCTCTACAGTAAATACTTCAAGCACCCTCTCAAGAGCACTCTAGTCATTCACAGGAATAAAAAGGCCAATGACCGACACAAGGGTCCTCATGAAATCAAACAGACTTTTTGATAGCCAAGGAGACTGGTGAAGGAAAAGGCAGCCTTGGTGAGGTATACATATGATAAAGGAATAACATCTGGAATATACAAAGAATCCAAAGAAGTAAACAACAGGAAGCCAGTTTTTAAAACCAGTGATTGGAAGGCCTGCTGTTGGCCATGCTACAAACTGAGGAGGACAATGTTAAACTGCACTGAAGGAGACAGACAGCCCAGGACACTTCGGTAAGCCCTGGCCTGCCAATATCTTAATGCTGTTTAGGCATGTGCTAAGTCAACAGGTCCAAGAAAGGAAATGCCTTTCAACCAAGCTATTTAATATCAGTAAATTGCAAAGGACAAGTAGACTGTATGCTAAGAGAGAAAAAACATTCCCATAATTCCATAGTTCAGTAGTGATTGAGCATAAAAATAGATGTGAGAATATCCTACTTGAACCAGTGGTACGGGACTGTAAATCAAGCACTTGGGAAGCAAAGACAAGAAGATCAGGAGTTCAAAGCTATTATCAGCTCCTCAGAAACAAGGGGAACTCAAGACCAAACAAATAACAGGACCCAACAAGAGAAGTGTATCTGTCCTACCTATCTCTTGACTCTCCTCTTCACCTCTCCCTGCCTCCTTAGAGTCTATAGATGTGCCCAGGGCTCCGTGGGAAGACTAGGGAAGGAGAACTCCAGCAGAGGCCACTGTGTTTGTCACTTTCCTCACCATCTCAACAAACCATGTGACATAACAGCTGAAAAGGAGGAATTGTGTATTTGAGTTCATGCTTGCAGATCAACTGGTCTACCACACTGAGGAGGTTAGAGCAAAGCAGTTCACATCCCAGTAGCTGGGAGTTACAGAACAGGGAAGAGGAAAGAGGAAGGACCTAAGATATGGTATCAAGATAAGATACTAGCCAGTGACTTGCATCTCTCAGCTTGAACCTTCTCCAAAAATTCCATCCCCCAGGGACTCTCTCCATGTAGGTATGCACCCAGGGTCTCCCCACCCCCACCCCCCGCCTACTCTTTTCCTTCTGGTCTCTCCAGATTTACTTAGTCCAGAAGCAACTTGCTCCAGAAACACCTCTTTCCCTCCATCTCTCTCTCTCTCCTCTGTACTTCCTGGGGACAGCACTTCTTGGTGTGATGTGGTCTCCCCAACTCTCTTTACCACTTCCCCTCTCAGCTTTTCTTTCTAGCCCATATCCATATGTGTTACCTGCCCACCAGGGACCCATAGCCACCACACTTACCTAGTATCCAGAGTGTGCAACAGTCACCAAAGGGTGGAGCACCCACCCCCAACAAAGATAATGCTAGATACCTATGCCAAGGAACTCCTCGAACATCACAACTCCAGATGCCGAGATCCTGGCACAAAAACACACTCACAAACAGCCAAGACAATATGCCTCCTCCAGAAAGAAGCCAACAGCCCTATTGCAATAGGCCTTGAGAAATGCAATTTAACTGAAGCACAAGATAAGGGCTTCGAAAATTAATAATTATGAATATGTTTAAAGACCTCAAAGATGATATGACCAAATAAATGCCTTAACCAAGACTGGAGAGACATTCAAGGCATAAAAGTAGAAATAGATTTCCCTAAGGAAAATCCAAACTGAAACAAAACCGGAAATAAAAAACTTAGGATGTCAAAACCTTCAGCAAGATGCCTCACCAGGAGATGACAGGATATGGAAGAGAGGATTTTGGGTCTTGAATGCGGGTAGAAGAAGTGGATAGCTCAGGCAAAGACAACGTTGAAATCAACCTTCTGTGCCAAGACCTAGGCCTGCTGGCATCTTGGTCTGAGTTGGGGCATGGGTGGAGGCACTTGGCAATAGATGTCTTGATCTCAACAGTTGGGAATCTCATCTGAGACTGACTGGAATGGTTGTGTTTCCCTTGGGGTTTGTGGATAATAGAAGTACCCACTGTGCTCCTACTCTGTGTCAGGCCTTGTTCTGGGTGCTGGGATTAAAACTCAAAGAGAAAAAACACCAACAAAACAAAAACAGAGCAATGAAAAAAACATGGTCATCAGTTTCAAGGACCATAGTGTAGTGAGAACTCCCAGCTCTATGTTCAAATGCACTCTGTACACATGAGTGTGTGCAGGCTTGTAAGGTCAAGAAAGGAAAACGACGTGTGTGATAGACAGCCTAAGGGTGTTTTTGTGTGAGTGAACACTGTGACATTGAGTCTTTAATCCCTAACCAAGGAAAAGATAAAAATCACCAGGTGATCGGAGTCATCTGGAGCTGGAAACCAGGGTTCAAGAGGCCGCAAAGGCTGTCTGACGATTTGTCGGGAGTCAATGCTGGAAACCTCACCTGGTGCTGAGAACAGAAGGGACTTGAGCAGAAAGGCTGAGTTTACAGAAAAGGGCAGAGACTGGGGCTAACAGCCTGTACAAAGTCATTCTGTGCTGCTCGCTGTCTCCTGGCAGTAGAGGTCTGGTATCGGAGCAGGTCTGCAGGGTCAGGGTCATGCTGTGTGCCTATGGAGTAGGTGTGACCACAGCGCTACAGAGATGGGCACAGGCTGAGCAGCCCCAATTGTGGAAACTGTTTAGGAAGATCCAGAGACAGTTGATGAGATTTCTTCCTGTAGTGGAGCTCCACTAAGGTATATCTTTTGAAGAACCTCATGGTGTCTGAATCCTCTCCTCTTACACAGGGCTTTGGGAGTCACTAATAATGCATTGCCCTGCATTGTTAATACCCCTTGTGGACACACCCTACCCTGACTTGCCCAAGCACATGGACCTGAAATAACCTACTTGGTACTCTGCCCTGCAGCCCGGCAGGCTGAGATCTGCCCTTGAGTCAGAGATCAATCCTCACATCAATGGCAGATAGGAACATGTGTCAGTTTTACTGCAGTGGCTGATGGGACCACACTGCTTCTGCTTTTGCCACATCACACGCTAACCCTTCAAAAGTTACCTGATGCAGGCTGCATTTGCAGCCTGTAGCTAACAAATAGGAATCCAGTTGGTTAACCAGCACAGAGCGGGTAGGGAGCTCTTCCCTGTCTCATCAGCGTGTGATGGCAGAAGAATGTTGCAAGGAGGGCTGGCAAGCGTTTGGGTTTAGGTGACAGGAGATGGCTAAGCCAGGACTTCTAGCTGCTGTATCCCCCCCTCCCCATGATTCTGTCTTATATACTTACTTTGGCTGTTAAATTAAAATTAAAGGTTTCAAATACTTCTCCCATCATAAACTATAGACAACATAAAAGAAATAATCCAATGAATTCATCTGAGAAACAAGTTGTTCTCTGGTATTCAAACTGTATGTACATATTTACTTACACATCATTAATAAAGTATAAAATTTACAACCACTGAATTTGTATTATGTAGCTATTTACTTTAATAATTACCTCAGTTGCAATTAAAATGAATGGGCTGTATTAGTCACAGTTAATTATCTTCACTCGTTGTTTTTAATCAGAAGAGTCTGATTTTAGGGCTTAGGTAGCAAAATTGTCCTATACATTTTTTTATATTAGTAGCTTCTTAAGTCTGTAAGACTCACAAAACTTTCAAGTTCTACCAATATTGATTTTAAAATATCAATTGAAGAAATAGAAACAAGAGTGAGCTACCCTTTATCCTCATAAAGATAAAGATGTAGAAGTTGGTTTCTACGGCAGATGTTTTGTGAAATTTTAAATAGAAGGGAATAGAAGACACTGGGCCTGGGGAATGAAAAACACTCAAAGAATCCAGTCAAATGCAAGCATTTATGTGATTGCAAAGACTGCTATGCATGCTATTGTTAACGTTAGCTTGATGCTTATAATGAACAACATAACTGCTAAACTTAAACTCATTCCTAAGGTCAGAACCAAAAGGTGTTCCTCAGAATCTGACTGCCTCCAGATGCTGTGTAGCTGTTTCCTCCGAATCAAAATGCCTCCTCACTGAGGGAATAGACAGCTTTATAAGACCAGGGAAGCCAAGAAAGCCTTCAGGAGAACCAGGAAGCACAGGAAGTTGGGAGATTTGCAGTCCCACCCCGAGATCATAAGGGCATTAACCTGGGAGAGGAGGTTGCTCCACTGAACACCCCAATTCACCAACCTAAATTTGGTTCGTCAATCATTTCTTTGGTTTCCCTTAGATATTATATCTTGGGGGAAATAGATGTTTATTAATGTCTCCCCCAAGGAAAAGTCACATGACATCAGCATCAAAGAGTGACAGGGTCAATTCTGTAAGATGCACTTATTGACCCCAAGTTTCTGGGTAACTTGAGTTTTGCTTCCCAAGACCTTTGGCAACCTGACTCAGTCAGAATAAGATTTCAGGGGCTCCAGAGGGCTGCACTATGGCTTTCTGAAGCAAAAGCACCATTCTTGGGAAAGAAGAAGTATTTCTAACCTCTTTATAAATTTATAACTCATGGCAGAACAGAAATGAGGGCATAAAAATGAATCAGTGCACACCTGTCAGGTTCACTGGAAGTGTAACTTAAAATACCCATTTGCGTGTTTCAGGCATGTTGTGTACATGCAAAAGAATTGTTAATCCTGGCCCCAGAAAATGGAAGTTTTCATTCTAGCCCCTCTGGAGAATAATACAGGCTCAAGCCTCCAGGTTTCAGCTCTGGCAGCTAAAAGAATGGAAGGCCCTTCTCCAGCTAAGCTGTGAAGTCCTCTTCATCTTGGACATCAAGCCAGAAGGCAAACAACGTTAGAAAAACCTCTGTGCTCCTTACCTATCTCTAGATGGGTTTACATGTAGCAGTCTCAGGAGAGGACTCCCATACATCAGCTGCTGCTTCAGTACTTCATTTCCAGGACACTAATCAGTTAGACAGAATGTGGATATTCTTAACCACATGTAGCGTGCGCGCTCTCTCTCTCTCCTCTCTCTCTCTCTCTCTCTCTCTCTCTCTCTCTTTCTCTCTCTCTCTCTCTCTCTTTCTCTCTGCCTGTCTGTGTGCCTGTGTGCCTGTGTGTGTGTGTGTGTGTGTGAGAGAGAGAGAGAGAGAGAGAGAATGTCCCCTTCTTGGTGACTAGAAAGCATCAGTCTGGATTAGATAATGGTTATAAAAAGTCTTCATTAAATTGTTAAGAGACTGAACATGTTTTATATTAAAATAAATGACTATATCTTATTAAGTGGAACATCATCTAGATAATATATAAAATTTTATTCTGTGCTCTGGGGAAGGAAAAGGCAAAGCAAACAACACTGACAATTATCTAAATAAAGAACATAACTTTAAATTCTTAACCATAAGCGAGCCAGCATCATGAGTCTGATTCTTT
This sequence comes from Mus musculus, assembly GCF_000001635.26. Taxonomy (NCBI): domain Eukaryota; kingdom Metazoa; phylum Chordata; class Mammalia; order Rodentia; family Muridae; genus Mus; species Mus musculus. The sequence goes on from NC_000071.6 coordinate 151,266,200, forward strand.
ATTGTTAGTTATATCTACCAAAATCATCACTGACTGGGATTTGTGCAGTTTACCTTTTAAGGCAACTCAGAGTATCTTGTTTTGTAAGCAGAAGTGTTTTTGTAAATGAGGGCCATCAGAGAAAGAAGAGAAATGGGCAGAGAGCACAGACCAAGGGCAAGCAAAGTGCATGTTCTGTTTACACAAAAATTGGAAACGTTTGAAACCTTTAGATACATTTAGGAAGCCCATTACAGGTGTGTAGGGAACAGTTACTAATGACTCTTTGCTGGATCTCAAAGACAGATGGAGAGTCTTTGGCAAAGATACCCAGGGCAGGAAACATCAGGGAAGGGGCAGCCATCCATCGGGCACCAGCTGGGGATTCGCATCTGTGCTTCTCACCATTTTGACTCCTTTATCATGTACTGGTCTGAATGCTCTCAGAACTCCTTATAGCAACTGCCTGTGGCCTCTGTCTTCAAATGGACCAAACTCTGCATGCCAGATGGAAGACTCTTCCTGTCAGGATACCTAAGAAGACTCGGATGCTCAGAATTCTCTGGAAAGAACCCAGCCTATGGTCAAACAAGCCACTGGGGATGTTATTACATTGTAGCCTTAGCAGGGCAATTGTTTTCAAGAATGGACCAGTTCTTGCAAATGTGGACAGACAGCAGAGAGGTGGTCCTTTCCTGTAAACTCTTTCCTAAACGTCTTTGCTGGGTAGGTAGAGAAGTTGTTGTTAGAAACGGAATTGCTTGTGATCGTATAGACACGCCTACAGGTCGGTAGTTTGAGTCTTATTTATTAAGAAGCTCATACACCAGATATTTGCTCACAAGCTAAATACCCTACAGGATGGACTAGCATCTCATTTGCGCGTGACAGATGCCGGATTCATTTGGCTGTGTTCCGTTCTATTTAGCCTGATGAGGTGAGAAGAATGTCATCAGGGAGTTTTACACTTATTTAATCACATGTCCATATTCTGGCTAACTAAGGAGAGAACTGATTCCCAATACCACCACATGTGCATTGGCAGACATACCTTCTCGAGTACAGATTAGGAATCTAATCTTCTTAGTCTCATGTGGGCACTTAACTATCTTCCATTTACTGACATTAAGACTCGGGCAAGAGTCCCGAGGAAATGGAATGTAGAATTGTGCTCTGTTTAATTATTCCAAAGCCCTTTGTCTCTTACTTGTAAGGTACAATATGGGGAAGGCTTCTGGATCATGCCTAAGAGCTTTTATGGCAATGCCAAGATCCACTGGAACAAAGGCACATTTGTTGAGTTCTGGATGCAAACACTGGCCTAGTTTTGCAGAGGTAAACCGCAAGTGTTTGCACTTGAGCCTGGAGAAGATCTGTTCGAAAAATCGTTTTTTCCAATGCTTAGACAAGCTACTACCAAATACTACAAAGCACTACTCATTCAGTACATTAAAACAAACTTAAAATACGAGCTGCATATGCCCGGTAAAGGGCTGATCTTAGGGAAGTATATCCTCAGGGGTGTTTGTAAGGGCCAGGTAAGATTACCCTCCCTGAAGATGAAGAAAGAGATTCTTGGCATTTCTAAAAAAGGCAGCAGGGGAGATTACTAAGGCAGAAAAGTGGCCAGATGACAGAATCTGTAGACAGCTTCTTTCTACCTGCTGGTTCTTGGGCAACTCAGTAAAGCACCCAGTCTCCAATTGTTCTCACCAAGTGGGAAGGAATGTCTGCCTGCTTTGAAGGCTGTGAAGAAACGCTACTGAAATTAGGGTTTTGAGAATGTCCTTGCCAACTAAAATTCTACATAGCAGAGCGGAGAATACTAATCAAATAACAATATAATTGTCATCACAGTTACAATGTCAACTGACAATAGATATTCACTCTGTGCCAGACACTAAGGGAGGCTTAATATGAATTCATTCACTGTGTGTCATAGCATTATTAACTTTGTTTAAAAAAACAGGATATTATGCAACTTGGATTTACTATCCTGACCTAGGTCTACCTGACATCGCTCTGGGCTTCCCTGTCATAACCATGGGAAAGACAACAATTTACCACCCAAGGGTGAATTCTGTGTGGTGAGACAGTGGGATCAGAAGGTCACAGTAAGACGGTATTTCAAGAAAACATTAAGCACACACACACACACACACACACACACACACACACACACATGAGAAATAGGCTGTTAGTATAATCTGAAAGTTTCAGTTATATACCTGATAAGTAATAAAGATTTTTAGGGCAATTCATATACAGTTTGGATGAACACACTCATTTATAACACTACTGATGGGTTTCATAATACCACAAAGAACTTAATATATAGTTTTCACAATGGAAATAAAATGGGAAAATAGATGAGATGCCACATGGTAGAAAGGCAGGGAGCAGATCAGAGCATCCCCACAGTGCCGGTATTTGGTTCATTTTAGAAAAGATTAGGCAAAGCAAGTGATAGGCTCATCTCTAGATTCTCCCACAACACTAAATCAGCCCCAAGTTATTGTTAAAACATGTGAGGGTTTTTTTTTTTAAAGCAGGAAATCCTGTCTCCCCTGCTTGAAGCCTCTCCCATAACATGTGCTTTCTGGGCTGTGGAGTTGCACTGGCCCAGGGAAATGTCCTGAAAACCATTTTTCTATAACCAAGAAAGATTGCTTATGGAATATGTAGAAATACAGAAATTACCCAGGGTGAACTGTTGACATTCTCCGGTAAAATACTGAAACTGTGACCTAAGGGAATCATATTCCAACCATGGATTCAAACAACCCAGGACTGAATATACTTGAAAAAATATTCCTTAAACAAATCAGCATACAACTATCAACACATGATTTACTTTAGATGGCACATTATGCACAATCTAGACATTTATGAAATACACAGGAGGACTGTGAGTGGACATATGCAAATACCACATGTATTATTTAAGGGATTTGCACACCTGTAGACTTTGGTACCTGTGGGAGTCTGGGGATCAGTTCTTTGTGGATATTGGGGCACAACTATGGCTTCTTTTAAGCCCACAACACTTATGGTGAGGTAAAGGAAGGGTTTTGGTAATGATTGGGCATCTCCCTGAGATTTGGCTGGTAAGCCATGCTTTCTCTACGTCTTCTTCTAAAGATGCTCCCGTTACCTTCTTCTTCTAAAGATGTTCCCATTACCCTCTGGCCTCCCTGCAGCAGACTAGCTCCATCAGCCTCCCTGAGGAGCTCTGGACTGTAGTTTCTTCTCCTTGGAAGCACAGCAGAAAAGAGGAGGAGTCTTCCCTGTCATATCAGTCTGTCTGGCCTTAAGTATGAAACTAAGTTTTAGTTTTGAGCCTCTACAATTTAAAGGCTAATAATTATGACAACTGTTCCAGAAGTTGTTGGAACAGACAAAAGGACATCTTCCTCTGCCCTGTTGGTGAAGAAGTTATCTGGTAATTGGGTAATTGGTACCTGCATTGCAATCAATGAAAATAAGTAGAGCCAGATTATAAAATATCGGTTTTAAACATTCAGAAGGGAATAGCACTGGACAGAGCAGGGTGGGAGAAGGAAACTGATCAGGTAGGAGCTGCAGCTGCTCCAGCTTTCTATCATGGGGAATGGCAGTTCCTTCTGAGGCACACATCACACTGAATTGAGAAGATGCAGATAACAACTCAGGAAGCAGAAATGACTGCAATGTATGGAATAGAAAGTCAGATGCTACAGGTCTATAAAGACAGAAGACTTTAGAGGTCTGCTCATGGTCTCCATGTGTCTGCTGTTGAGGACGGGCAGACAGACAGAAACTCCATGACACCAGGCAAGGGCAACTGGAGAGTGGTAAATACTGAGTGATGTTTCCCAATGCTCTTTCACATTTCCATGGGGTTTTAAAGCAATGTTGACTACATTTGCCACTGGACTGGTTTATCCCCTCCCCCCTCAAAAGATGTTTGTAACAAGCAGTGTTAGAGTTAGAGCCCATCTGTCAATCAGAAGCAAAGGGCAGGTATTCTTACTGCCCATTGTAAAACTTTAGGCTCATTAAATGCAGGCTCTCCTTGTACCACATGAGAAGGCCTTGGCCATGTATACTGGAGTTCAGGAGAGAGTGCCAGATGGATGCTCAGCTGCCGCAAGATTGCCACATGAGGGAAGTCCATTATCTGTGACCCAGAAAGTATGAGTCTTTTATCTACATCCTTAATGCTGAAGCAAGCTGGTTTGTTAACTTGCAAGAGGAATATGATTTCAAAACCTCCCTAGATTTCCACAGTTTACCATGACTATTAGATATTGACAGGGATGTAACTTTCTGAGAAATAAAAGATGAGGGAATCAAGATCAAATGTGGTGTTTGAGATGCGTCCTTAGCAATTGTTTAGGGTGTCACAACAATACATACAATATATAACTATACATTATCTTCAAGTTGAGGATAACAATATTAAAACTGAACTAGATGGAACTGGAGGTCAATGTGTTAAGTGGAATATATATATATATATATATATATCATAACCATAGTAGCCCATATGCTATAGAAAAATTTCTACCACTCTGGAGGCAGGGACAGTGGGTGTGGTGCCTGGTAAGAGCCTGCTACCACAGAGACTACCTTCCTATTTCTCAACCTTCCTAATGCTGTGACCATCACATTGTGATGACCCCTCAACCATAAAACTATTTCATTGCTACTACACAACTATACGGTTTTTTTACTGTTATGAATCATAGTATAAATATCTGATATACAGGATATCTGATATGTGACCCCTGTGAAAGGTTTGTTTGTCTCCCAAAGGGTTGCGACACACAGGTTGACAAACACTGCTCTAATCTCAGTTGTGGAAGGAGCCGGGTCTATCTGTATAGACTGTTCATAAGGCCACCAATCTCATTCATGAAGGCCCTGTAGCTATGTCCTAATCACCAGCCAACCCCGAGATTTCCGCTGCTGAATACCATCTCTGTGGGTGTGGGGATTTCTACACATAAACATGGCAGAACATACTACTACAGCAAAATTGCTCTTTTGAAATCTCAAATTACAATTGTACTTTCTCACCAACATTCCTAGTAGGCAGTAGTTTGGTTCCCAAGTGTCCCCATGGACATACAGGTATGGAAACAAGTGTTTGCACACTTGGTTCCCAGAAGGTGGCACTGTTTTGGGAGGCTGTGACACTTGGCTGGTTGGCATGGGCCACTGGAACCCAGTCCCTAAAAGTTGTGTCCTTTCTCAGCTTTGGCTCTGGCTTCCCTGCTCCCTGCCCTGCTAAGAAAGTATACAAGCCACACTGTAAGCTCTGCATCATGTATCTAGGTGGCCCAGCTGCCTTGCCTTTCTTGCTGTGATGGATTCAGCTCCCAAACCATGAACCCAAATCAACGTTTTCTGCCTTAAGTTTTCTTCTGTCAGGCATTTGGTTGCAGCAAGGAAAACAGTAACTAACACACGGACTAACTGACCGTGGACCTAGCTACCTGCTTGGAACTGCCTTCCCCTCATTTGACTGTGGTGAGGAGAGAGGCTGTCTGTGGGTTACTGCTAGCCAGTCATGGAACACAGCAGGCTGACAAAGGAGTCGGTTCCTGAGAGCCCTGGAAACTCTTGCCTTTGGCTCCTGCTAACACCCCTTGAGGCCGTTTAGAATTTCATTAGATTGCACAGACGTCAATGATGCATTCTCAACATGTCCTTCTCTTCTGTCCCCAAGGTTCAGATTAATAGCATGATTAGATGGTTCTTATAATCTTCTCAGTTCCTTATCACTTCCCCCAAAAAAACCCTTGCAAGGTTAAGCTTGTCCTGGTTTCAAATTATCAGAAGACTTGAATGTTTGAAGCAGTCTACTGATGGCTCTGGTGTGCTCTGTTTTTCTAATTTAATTTCATTACATGGCTATGGGGCCTCTTGTTCTAATACAGCAGAATAGCTTTAAAATCTTATTCCACCATCTTTTATGTCCATTATTTCCCCATCTTTGTAACATAAAATGTGGTATATTGTTATTATATGTTACCGTCAAGTTGAGGACAATAATATTAAAACTGAACTGGATGGAACTCGTGGTCAATGTGTTATATGAAATAATTGAGTCTCTGGAAGACAAGTGCCACAAGACATCACTTACATGCCATCTAGGTTTTACAGTTGAGCTCACAGAAACCGAGAAAAGAATGGTGTATACTATTACCCACGCAAAAGAATGGAAGGAAGCATGGCTGACGGCTGGTAGACAAGCAATAGAGGTTCTGGTGTTCCTCAGATGAGGACAATGTAAGAAAGAACTCAGGTGTGATTTCATCACAAAGAGATGATCACCACTTAAAGTGTCAGACAGCTGTGTTTACCCCGACCTGAACATTCCAAAATGTTACCTGTGTCACCAATAAAAATGTCATACAAATATTCCACAAATGTACAAAAATTAAAAATAAACAAATTATTAAACTGTAGGCACAAAACAGCAGGGGATGCAATCAGGACTTATGATAGGCCAGTACAAAAGCCAGAGGGTACAGAAATATGTTTTCATACTTTGAATACATGTGAAAATAGGATAGAATTTGCATGTGAGCAACGATGGATAGCATTCTTATACTCCAGCTGTACAGCTCCCACATCTGGAGACACAATGTGCCTGCGATCACAATCACCACGACGGCTATGATACCAGGAAGAGGAAGAAAAGAAGATTTGAGAGGAATGACCTTTTAATGCTGGTTTTGCAAACCAGCTGTGTATCCGTTTCCTTCTGGAAGAAGTTAGGCTGGCCATCAGAGTGTAAGAGCTCTGCCTTTGGAGCTGCAAGAACTACCTAGTGCATATAGTAAGTTAAAAAGGAAATGTAGGCACGGATGGGCTGGAGAGATGGCACAGCAGCTAAGAGCACAAACTGCTCTAGCAGAGGACCTTGGTCCCCAGGAGCCATGAAGGAATGCTCACAACTGCCTGTAACTCCAGATCCGGATGCTACATACCTGGACCCTATGGATACTTGCACATATATGTATATACATCCACATCCCCTTAGACATATACATATAGTTAAAATAAATCCTAAGGAGTTTAAAAATAAAAATGTAGGCAGATTTTTCTAAATAAGGATATGTAGTTTGTATGTGTGTATACATGTGTATGTCTGTGTCTGTGTATGCATGTGTAGACTTCAGAATGATTGTTTGGAAATTATGATATTTCAAATGAATAATTTTTAGGATAATTCTGGCAGAAACCAGGGGCTTAGGGAATGCTTGGCAAATAATTGTGTATGTGGTGCTGAAAACTTTCAGATCATGGATGTGCATGCTAATATTAAAAATACTTCAACACAATATACTTTATCTTTGATTAACTTGTAGATGCCATGGCACTTTTTCTGAAAAGAAAGGTAATAAGCTAGAAATAAATATTTTATGCTTCATCGTGCCACTAATGAGATAGAACACAGACATGAATTCTAGAATGTGTCCCAATGTGGCTTCGTCTCACAGCGCCACTGCTGTGTGAGGAGCCTAAGGTTACACTTCCTCAGTAATATACAGTTCATTGGATACCAAGCCGTAAAAGCCACACCTATTATTATTCATTTTACATCTTTATAAAGCTAAGACGCACCAAGCTTCTACTTGCTGTATGGATAAAAGAATCAATGTTGGACTCACTCAAAGTTCTTTTTGTTTGTTTGTTTAATGTAGTGTCTTTCTGTAAGTGCTATTAGTAGGACTGACCAGTGCAAGTTCCCCTCGAGTCCTCTCAAGGCATGCCCAAACCTCCATCTTTAAGAGTGAAATAACTGGTGCAAACAATGCTCAGCAGCTCTCAGAAGAGGCTGAAATAGAGGTAAGGATACAGCGCATCACAGGTACTGGGGAAGGCATCTCATTGCTGCACTTCCCAGAAGACAGATGAAGAAAGTGAGGAACCACAGAGCATGCTGTTGTAAGTAGCAAACTCAAAGAGGGCGAAAAACAGGACAAACAAGTCAACGAGGCATCAGGAAAAGAAAGGAAGGTTGCGGGATGTTTGTTTAGTGGTGTGACTCTTTCTCCAGGCTCAGTGTCCTTTAAAGTCTTTTTCTCTGAAAACAAGAGACCAAAAAAGGTGCTCTCCAACAAACAGAATGGATCAAAGTAAAGGTCTCCTTTGCTACGTATGGGGCAGAGTGAGGGACGGAGCAATGTTTTGGGACGGGAGTGTGTTTAGAATGCATGGGTGGTAACTTGGAATCAGCAGTGTTCCGAAGAGAGAATCTCAGATATGCCCCTTAACCTGCAGGCATGACTAAGAATGAGTCACAGTAGCTGAGGGCTGTGACAAGGGGCTGTCACCGGGCCATTTTCAAGCTGAGTTTGCAAACGTCCTCCAGGAAGTGCTGACAACAGACAACAACAACCAAGCAGACCCCTGTACACAATCTTTAAGAATGAGTATCCCTATGGGCATGTAGGAGAGGTGCTGCTTTGGGTGAGTTATGGTGTTTATTTCCTTCTGTGATTCTTATGGTGACCACTCATCTGTACAGGGAGGCATGTGGCCTGCCATGAGGAAGATGGGGCTGCGAGAGCTTGCTGGAGCAAGTTCAGCTTGCTTCCCACTCCCCTCTCCTCTGCCTGACTCCAATGTGTATACATACACACACACACACACACACACACACACACAGAGAGAGAGAGAGAGAGAGAGAGATGTACACACACACACACACACACACACACACACACCTTTCTGGATGAGCCAAGGAACTTTCATCGTATGAATACTGCACAGAATACTGGAGAAGTCTAAGGCCAAAGGACAGGATGCCAAGATCTCTGCTCTAAAAATCAAAGGGTCTGTACTGTCTCTCTTGAAAACTAGTAGATACTTCTGATTCCTATGTCAACACAAGTGTGGCTTCTCCATTACTCAAATATTCCAATCACAAACATGATACGGAACAGATCAGAAACAAGCTTGTTTTTCTCTTCAAATCTTGCATTGTCTGTGACTCAGAAAACATTAATATCGATATCAGATGCTGGGCACTGCCATACAAGGAATTATGCTTCCTCATGTCAGACTCACGGGGTGTATGGGGGGCTGCATGCATGCTACCTGCACACATGAGAAAGTCTGAGTAGGCCCACAGTCTTCAATTCTGTGGTGTGTGTGTGTGTGTGTGTGTGTGTGTGTGTGTGTATGCAAATATTACAAGTGCAAGTGGCTTCAGAGGGCAGAAGTCTCTACAAGATTCCCCTGGAGATGGAGTTACAAGCAGCTGTGAGCCACCTGATGTAGGTGCTGGGAATTGAACATGGGTCCTCTGTAAGAGTAGTAGACACAGTACACTGCATTGTTAATCTCTCTCTCCAGCCCAACCTAGAACAATGTTCTACTGAAAAAAAAATGTTCTAGATCCAAAAGTTATTTTCCTAGTTAAGAGGCACAAATCTTTTTATTTATTTATTTATTTATTTATTTATTTATTTATTTATTTATTTTAGAGAGAGAGTGTTTTCAAAACATAGGGCAGTACTTTCTTTAGAGCTCTGCTCAAATGTTTTCTTAGTCAGGAGGCCTTTTCTGGCTACCTCCAGACCCTCAGCCACAGTCTCTTTCTCCCTTTATTCTTAGTATCTTAATTACAGCTATTCCATGGCTAATCCTGATTGTCTATGTGACACTCCCAGGAAGAGGGAACCTTAGCTGAAGAACTGTCTCCATCAGTGTGTCCTGTGAGCATGTCTGTGGAGCATCTCCTATTCTTCTTAACTTTTTATTGATTAGTTGTGAGTTTCACATCATGCACTCTTTGCCCCCCCCCCATCTGTCCTTCACCCTGGCAACCTCCACTCCCCACCCAATTAAAAAACATACACACAAAGAAACAGACTAAAACACAGCACAGAAAACATCTCACCGTAGGTGCTGGAGTGTGTCAGTGTGTCCCACAGTCCCTTCTGTCCATATATCTTTACTTGTGAATATTCATTCCAATGAGTCATTGGTCTGGTTCAAGGTCTAGCTTCTGTGACACCATCAATATTGGATCCTCACCAGGATTCCTCAAGATTACCCTGCTGTTGCCCTGTGCCATGGAGATCCTGCAGCAGAGTCGGTCATTTAGTGTGTTCCAGCAGTTCACAGATGATATAAATGTTGGGATGAGCCAACTCAATGGCCTGGGTCTGGGCCTGGGTGAGCTGGTCAGCCAGCCAACTCTCTCTCATCCAAACCACCAGGGCAAGCTTTGTGGAGCATTTTCTTACTTGCTTGTTGCTATAGGAGGACACAGTCTACCATGGGTACCATCTTTAGGCAAGTAGGCCTGAACTGCATTAAGAAAGGTAGCTGAGCAGGCCAGAGGGAGCAAGACAGGAAGCAGCATCCTTCTACTGTTCTGACTGTGAGTTCCTGCCCTGACTGCCCAGTGATGGACTGTGACCTGGGAAGTATAAATCAAATAAAACATTTCCTTCTTGATGTTGCTTTTAATCAAGGTGTTTATCACAATAACAGAGAGCAAATCAGGACATGCCATCACCTTAACTCAGAAATTATTTTGTATCTTTTTCTGAGGTGTGAAAGCCACAGAACTCTAAGAAAACCAGCTCTCAAGTCTTTGGGACCCTGGGTTGTGAAGCCTTCTCAGATATGATGCCGGGAGCTAGGGCTGGAATGTGTACCCAGCATGTATGAAGGCTGAGTTTGTGCCCAGTACCACATAAAGCAGGACCATCATATATCACTGACGTTTCATGTCCATCAACCTATAATCCTTGAACTTGGATAAGGGCAGGAGGATGAGGAATTTAAGCCATCCTTGGCTATATAATGAATTTAAGGCCAGTCTAAGCTCCATCACACTTTTTCTCAAAAATAAACAGGCAACCACAACAAAAAGACATAATCAGAGGCAACAGGAAGAAAAAAACAGATAAATTCAAATTGGTTAAAAAATAACATATTTTTATTTCACCTAGAAAGTGAAAAATACAACCCACTCCCCCAAATGGAAGAAAATATTTATAAAGTACAAATCCTGAAGGGATTATATACAAGAATATTTAACACTGCTATTACTCAATATTTTAAAAAGATAAACAAAAATTTAAATGTTCTCTCTCTCTCTCTTTCCCTCTCTGTGTGTGAGTGTGTGTGTAGTGTGTGTGTATGTGTGAAGATCTCTCTACACAGCCCTGCTTTGAAACTCTAAAAACGATGTGGGCACACATTTTAGGAAGATATATAGTGACCAAGAGACATATGAAGTAAAAAGTTTTATATCATTAGTCATTAGAAAATATATGTAAAATTTTACTAGTCCATATCCACTGTTATGATAGTAGTAAAAGCATAGTATTTTTACTAATGAGGGTGTAGAGAAATAATAACCCAGACACATCAATTGTAAGAATTTTAAATGGCTTACTCGCTTTGGAAGGTGGTTAGCGTCTTCATTGAAAAGTTGAAACAGTCCAGAAACCCAAGTGTATACATACAAGAAAAACAACCCCAAAGTCCCCCCAAACTTAAGTTGGTGTGACTTACAATAGTGAGAAGTGTAAACAACCCAAGTGTCCATAGGCTGAAAACTCCCTCTAGTAAACAAACCATTATTAGAAAGAAAACTCCAGACACAGCATATGTAGAGTGATCACATTTATACAGAATGTCCAGAAAAGGGAAATCCAGAGAGACATACGGTTGGCCAGAGAATGGGTATAATAATTGATTGCTAATGTGAGAGGTTTCTTTTTGTAGTACAAAAACATTTTAAAGTTGATTATGGCCATGGTTGTGCGATTTTGTAGGTAAAGTAAAATCGCTGGCCTGCATAGTGTAGGTGGGTGGATCATATGGCGTGTGGATTACACCTCAACAAAACTGTTCTGTAATAATGTTCCACCGTAACCAGACCCCAGTGTCACACTCCCAACGCTGACGTCCTTGTTCTCTGCTTCACCAGCTGTGGCTGCTCCTGTGTCTGTCTAGACCAGCAGTTCTCAACATGTGGGTCACAACCACTTTGGCAAACCTCTATCTCCAAAAATATTTACATTATGATATAACACCAGTAATTACAGTTATAAATAGTGATGGAAATGCTTTTATGGTTGGTGGTCACCCAGACATGGAGAACTCTACTATGGGGCTGCAGCATTAGGAAAGTTGAGAACCACTGCTCTATCTGATGTGTCAAGGGTCTTCTGGAGGTAGCCTTTGAGCTGCTCTCAAGGTCAGGGTTTTTTTCAGACCATGAGATGAAAACTAGAAAAGAATAAAAATAAATCAATAGGTAAAGACCTATGTACATTAGGGTCGGTGCAAGGCATTCTGTGCGTTGCCTTGTGCTCAATCTCTTCTGCTCAAGATCACATCACCAAGGATGATGGCACTCCGTACTGGACTGTTTGTTTACTATTCTCTTGGTGATTGATTTTTTTTAAAATCATGTTTAAATATCTGTATTCTTGTTACACTATTTTTTATTAACTGTTAGATATGATAATTGGTTATTAAACCATTTATTGATATTTGGCATATTTGGGTGCTCCTGAACTATTCCCATTGGTCAATTACCCAGTTGTTCTCTATCCAGATCAGCTTCAATTGTTTGTTGCCTGTGGAAGGAGATGATTGCTGGTGTCTTTAAATACTGGTAGGATTTTAGGAAGGAGATATATTTTCTCCTCCCCTGCCCATGTTATGATGCAGGAGATTAACTATCGCAGCATCTGAAACCCTGATCCATCGGTAGGAAGAGAAATGTTCTACTTTCTCACCTTTCTGAGCCTTGTGACATTAGAATTCTCTCATTCTCACTTCCTTCACTTTCACAGGACACTTGTTTTATCTTTATTTCTAAATGCATACTAGTCATGCTATGCACCAGATCACTTCATTAGATCCAAGGTGGAGACATTAGGTATTAAATACATGCTCATTTAATCATAAATATTTCTGTTTTGTTCCACTTACTCGATTAGTGGTGTTCTATTGTGGTGTGTCTTCACCAATTGTAAACTAATTTCAAAAGTCAGTGAATATTCTCTCTTATTATGCAGCTCCTTGTAACAGTGGTATATTTCACTTATTACATTAGAGGTGCTCTATTGTGGTGTGTCTTCACTAATTGTAAACTAATTTCAAGAGTCAATGAATGTGTTCTCTCATTATGCAGCTCACTGTGGGCACTTCTGTCGCTGTAATGAAACATTTTCACATTTTATATCTGAGGACACAATTAAGTTTATCCAAATTACCCATAGAGAATGATCTAGATGTCTTCCCTTTACTTTGCTTTAAGGGTGATGTATTTATTCACCCTTAAAATGCTTTACCATGGTGATTTTATTCTCAGTCAATAAAAGTCGTACAGGAGTCAGCTTTATGTATCAGCACTGATGATAATAGTGTAAGCGATAGCTCCACGTACCAACCCAGTGCAGGCACCATCTTAGCATTTTCCATTTGTCACTTCATTTAACCACATAGTAAATATGCCAAGTAGGGCCGTTGTTACTCAGCATTCACAATGAGGAGCGAGGATCGAGGGCTAAGCACATCAGTGCCTTGACACAAGACTTGGCCGAGACTCAAATGCAAGCTTCCATCCCTATGGCCCTCCCTCAGAAGAAGCACATTTGGGAGGGAGGAAGGGAGGGAGGTTAGTCTTGTATTATTTTATTTTTGTAAAGTACAAAGACAGCATTTTGGGTTAAGGAGAAAGATTGCCAGTAAATCCTGATGTCTACCAATGGAAAGATGGGTCACAAAAATATAGTTCAATTGGGTATTACTCAACTATGAAGAATAAGGAAATCTCAGGTAAATAGATGGAGCTGGAGATTATTATCTGAGAGGGGTCACTCAGCCCCAGACAGACAGACATTGAACACTGCATGTTCTCCCCTAGACCATCATCCTAGCTCAGTTCCTTTTGTTCTGTGTGTTTAACTTGGAGCACATGTAAAGTGAACAAATAGAAATGGGCCATTTTGGGGGGAAGGTTACTAAAGGGATGGGGGATGAGGGAACTAGGGGACAGAGGAAGTGTCAATGAAAATGAAGAGTGTATTTTAAAGAAGAAACAAAGGAAACCCATGATCAGAAGCTCCTGAGAACCCACCTCTAGTGGAGGCAGTGGGTGATTGTTGCAGGAGAGAGAGTAATTGTGTGTGTGTGTGTGTGTGTGTGTGTGTGTGTGTGTGTGTGTTGAATGGAGTTGAATGCTTACTTCTCAGTGGAAGGCTCCACATCATATTATGTACCTACAGGTAGCACCGATTGTACTCAGTAGGGTGTGTGTGTGTGTGCATGCAAGTGTGTGTATACATATATACATTTACATCATACACATATATATGGTGAATTGAGAGGGGGAAGTGGTCAGAGGATGTAATCAAGATACACTATAGAAATGCATGAAAAATGTCAAGTGATAGATAAAATATCATTAATAAATGCTTTAAGGAAGTCTATAAGACATACGAATATTTTAAGTCAAAGGATGGAGAAAAAGACCCTATCTATCCACACTCCTGACATGTGAGTTTGCTAGCCATGCCATGATGATATTACAGAGACCCACCGAGCAGTGACGTCACTGGTGGAAATGGGAGCACCTGAAAGATGGCTGGACAGTAAGTGTAAAAATACTCCCATATTTTAATTACTTAGCATAAAGAAATGACTGAGAAATAGCTCAGATGTTTTTTATTTTGATTATATAATATGATGATATCTAATGTATCTGGCTAAAAATAAAATGTAATTAAAATTAATTGACATCAGGTTTTGTCTGCCAGTTAGCAAAAGTGTGCAAGCTGGTAGCCAATTGACGTCTATTCATCTCAGTTTTTGTAACATCAAGATAATAGTTCTAGGAGAGACTCTGCAGGATCTGTGGCCCTGAGCATCTGAGCGGTGAACTCTTCAAGTCTCCAATTAAATTTAAAAAGTGGCCTCCAATAAAACTACATTGCAAAAAATGGGAAAGAAGCAAAATGGAAAGAGTAAAAAAGTTGAAGAGGCAGAGCCAGAAGAATTTGTGTAGTAAATGGGAAGGTGGAGTATTTCCTGAAGTGGAAGGGGTTCACAGATGCTGATAATACTTGGGAACCAGAAGGAAATTTAGATTGTCTAGAATTAATTGAAGCATTTCTTAATTCTCAAAAAGCTGGTAAAGAAAAAGATGGTATAAAAAGGAAATCTTTATCTGACAGTGAATCTGGCGATAGCAAATCGAAGAAGAAGAGAGATGCTGCTGACAAACCAAGGGGCTTTGTCAGAGCTCTTGATCCGAATGAATAATTGGTGCCATAGACAGCAGTGGAGAATTAATGTTTCTCATGAAGTGGAAGGACTCGGATGAGGCTGACTTGGTGCTGGCAAAGGAGGTGAATATGAAGTATCCTCAGATTGTCATTGCCTTCTACAAGGAGAGGCTGACTTGGCATTCTTGTCTGCAAGATGAAGCACAATAATTGTTTGCATTTATGTATATACATATATAAAATCTGGATCTTGGGTTTTGAATTACTAGTGTGGAAAAATAGCATTCTAATGAAAATCAAGTTTGATATGCTGGTTTTGAAAGTATTGACAACAGTTGGGATATTTTTGGGTTTTGTTCTGCATCAAAAGGCACTGATTCCTTTGAGCAAGTAAGAGCTTTCTGTATTTGCTTTCTTTAACAATAGAATATTTGATACCATGTTGTATTTCCTCAGCTTTGAAGAACAGCTTTTTTTTTTTAAAGATTTATTTATTTTTATTATATGTAAGTACACTGTAGCTGCCTTCAAACACTCCAGAAGTCAGATCTCATTACGGATGGTTGTGAGCCACCATGTGGTTGCTGGGATTTGAACTTTGGACCTTTGGAAGAGCAGTCGGGTGCTCTTACCAACTGAGCCATCTCACCAGCCCAAGAACAGCTTTTCTTAAACACTGGGCAGATTTTACAGTTATTACTCATCAGAACTTATTTTTAACTGGGACACAGAAGGACCATTCTGGTTTTTTGTTTGTTTGTTTGTATGCGGTGTATGCATAAAACACATAACTGTTTTGTTTTGTTTTTGTTTTTGTTTTTGAGGCAGGGTTTCTCTGTGTAGCCCTGGCTATTCTGGAACTCACTCTGTAGACCAGGCTGGCCTCGAACTCAGAAACCTGCCTGCCTCTGCTTCCCGAGTGCTGGGATTAAAGGCATGTGCCACGTTTGTTTTGTTTTTAACTGAAGATGAAAATACAAGTTGATGAGATTCCCTCATTGTGAACATTTTCCTGAAACCATAACCTTTCAGATTAAGCAGATTCTGCAATTTATTGGATAGTTTAAAGGCAACCACATCAGAATTGATATATTATCATGTAAATACAGTGGTTTATTTACAGAATATTGTACACTTCCCCTTCAGAAAATGGAATTAGACAAAATAATAGTGTGATTTAATAACAAGACTTGGGCCAGTGTGGTGGCACATGCCTTTAATCCTGGGACTCTAGAGGCAGATAGAGCTCTGACTTAAGAGGTCAGCTGGTCTGCAGAGGCAGATCCAGGTCAGCCAGTCTATGTAAAGTTTCCTCTGGTGAACCATTCCTTTGTAGAAAGTTAAAAGTCTGTACTAAAAGGTTATGATTCATGGAATCTGTTTGATGTGGAAATAGAATTGTGGTTGGAGCTGACATTGGCAATTTAAGGCCTGCTGACTAAGTGAGTGAACAAAATTTGCTAATATCAATTAATGACCTGCATGCTTTTTCTTTACCTTGACTCATTCCTTACTGGTAGGATCAATCTTTTCAGTATTTGGGTTCTGGTTCAATAAGCCAGAAAAGTAACTTTGTAGTATCAGAATGTCATCCAACTGTATATTTACTTTATTGTAAATAATGGTGAACAGTGGTCAATAAATAGTTTTATATTCCTTTTAAAAAAAGATAATATTTATAGTGTTCATATCACGGGCTTGTTATGAATATGAAGTTGATAACTTTTAGCCATTCATAAAAAGTCTATGAAGGGCCAGCAAGGTAGTTTAGCAGGCATGGGTGCTGCCCTGCTTGCCATTGTGAATGAAGCCTTGTGATCCAAGGCTGAACCCTGAAACTCAGTAAAAAAGGAAGGAGAAAAACAATTCTACAAGGTTGACCTCTGACCTCTGCATACATGTCATGACCCACATGCACCCAACATCATGCATATACAGTAATAAAAATAATAAACTCATTTTAAAAATAAGTGTATCAGGGGTCAAATTATGTGGCTGGCACCAGTGACCCAAAGAACTGAAGAGTTGGTATTTGTTCTGGGGGAGCTCTCTTATCTCGTCTCTTATCAATGACAGAATGTTACAGGGCCAGTGACAGAAACCATGACAGGACTGACTGGTTCAGCAGAGGGATTGGCCTCTTATCTGGCTACTGAATCCCTAGGAAGGTGCTAGCTGGCTCAGGGGATACTTTGTTTATCTTCAAGTCTTTGAAGGATAACAGGGCAGAATGTGCTCAGAGAGCAATAGGGGAATATGGTCCTGATTGATGAATGTGAAGACATCCAACTTCCTTTTAGAATTTGGAAGATATTGACAGAAGATACAAATTAGTATAACTTGATATAATAACATTAAGTGATTAATTTCTGAAAAAAAGTATGTGGGGAAAATTTCCCTCCCCTCCCCTCTCCTCTCTTCCCCTTCCCTCCCCTCCCCTCCTCTTTCCTTCCTTTCCCTTTACTTCCCTTCAGTTGCTTCCCTCTCTTCTCCTTCTCTTCCTTTCCCTTCCTTCCCCTTCCCTCCCCTCTTCTCCCTTCCTTCCCCTTCCCTCCCCTCTTCTCCCTTCCTTCCCCTCCCTTCTCCTTCTCTTCCTCCCCCCCTTGACTTTTCTTCCCCTCCCCCTCCTCTTTTCCCTTCCCTTCCCTTCCCCTCCCCTCCCCTTCCTTACACCCACTTCCCTTCTCACTTTCCCTTCCTTTCATACGCATAGCCCTTAAAAGGATCCACATTTTCAGCAAGCTGATTGCAAAGCCACCTAGGGAAGGCAGAACTTCACAAAATAGACTGAACTTGCAAGCTATAAGACGGCGCTCATTGCTGGAGATCAATGCATACCCATACCATTTCTCTGTAGAAAAACTGCTGTCAATATGATGGGTAATTTCTGTGGGGCTACAAGCTCATGTTAAAAGCACAGTGATGACTGTGATGTATAAGTGGCAACTTCAGGCTTTGTGTTTGAGTACAATATAACAGTTTCAACAGCCAACTTATTGCTGCCTTTTGACTTTTATTTTCTCTAATACAGAGATGTCATTTGAAGACCAACAATACAAGTATTGGCTCATTTTTGAGTCTAGTTATAAACAGTTAAAATGCTACAGAACCTAAGAATTAAATGCCTTGTCATAAACATTGTTTATAACTTAATAAATAAATATACTAGGATAAAAATGGAGACTGTTTTTTTTTTATCATGATGTTGTATAGAAAATTGATATTTTTCTCTTTCTGACTGCAAAACAGACAAGGAGCCCAGAAAGATTTTTCTCTGTTAAGTCTGCACACTGCAGTAGGCAGCTCTGGGCAACGGAGTACACTGGTGCTCTGACTTTTCCCTAAAGGAATTATTGATTGTCTAAAGAATCGTTTAACAAAATAGTATTGTTTTCTTATTGCTAACAAAAACTTCTTCCAAACACAGTGATTGCTTTCTGCTTCCCTGCTGTCTGGTCATAATGGTGTCCTTTCAAGGTCTCCCGCTTTCTGGCAAACTGACCTCCACTCTCAGAACAGCACCGGAGAGCAACATCAGGTACCATCATCCGCACTCAGTTCACTCTGCTGTAGTGGCCTTCTGAAACTCACTGGATTAAATTCAGACCTCTTCTATTGATTCCATTTAGTGTCCGGAATACCAATGCATGTGTGTGCTTGTGTGCATGTGTGTGCTTGTGTGCATGTGTGCATATAGTGTGTTCATATAGAGGCCAGAAGTTGATGGCAAGTGATTTCCTCAGTCACTTTCCACCTTATGTCTTTGGGGGAGGTGTTATTTTTTTTTCAACTAAATAGTAGTGTTTTCACAGTTACATATGTGTACATAATGCATTCTGGTTACTCTGCCCTCCACCCTCTTTTGTCTCTCTCCTCCTACCCTGATCAATCCCCCCACCCCCTCCAGCTGCCCCTTTCCCAGATTCATGACTTTCTGGTTTGGTTTTGTGACCAAAACTATTAAACTATCCCCTTGGTCCTAGTGTGTTCACTAGTAGGTCAACTGAAGGCAAGGGCCTCCTCCATTCATTGAATCTATTAGTGGACAATATTTGACAGCATGGAGTAGAGCCTTCTGCGGCCATCCTTCACATCTGGTTTTTGGTAGGCCCTTTCCTGTGGCAACCACTGTGGCCCACAGAGCTCTTGATTGCAACGGCTTGCTGTGCTGCACCCAGAAGACAGCATTTTGCAGCCCTTCTCCATATCTCCCAACTCTTATATCTGTTCTAACTGCCCCCTCTTGCAGTGATCCACGAGCCTAGGGAGTGTTGGTGTGAATACCTGGTTTAGGGAGGAGTTCTCACCCATCAGTATGCTTGGCCTACATTATTTTCTGAGACAGGGCCTCTCATTGGACCTGAAGCTCACTGAGGCCACTGGAGTGACTGGCCAGCAAGTCCCCAGGACCCTCCTGTCTCTGTCTCCCAGGTGCTGGGATTATAACTGTGCCATTGGGCCTGGACTTTTTTCTGTGGTGTTGGAGATCTAAGCACTTTGACAGTGCACCATCTCCCCGGCCCCAGAACGTATTCCTTTATCAACAGTAACTATTTAAAGGGGACATATATAAGTAAGAGCTCATTAGCCATCCTCACAGCAACACAGTACAATTAACATTAACAATCCTGCCTCTGCTCTTCCAAATAGCAGCAGAAATACAAGAGAAAGTATGTATGTGCTTAATTCCCTCTGTGCATCAGCTTTCTGTAATCTCTTCATTAACTATGAACATCTTAAGGGAAAATACTCTTCTTCTGTTGTTTATATTACTCAACTGAGCTATTTCAGCATTGGCTTCCGAAGTTTATGAATACAGATGGCACTGATGAACCTATTTTTCTTGAGCCCCCACCCCCCAAAATTGTATCAATATGAAAAAAATCAGCAAATGTTTCTTTGGAGACCCCGCTGTGTAGCAGCTGTCTGCTGGGCTTAAGGGATAAAATATCAAACCTCCTAGTGCAAAGGGGGAGAAGAGGAGAGAGGAGGGGGAGAAAAAAAGAACAACAGGCATTTAAAAACCTGCAGCATCTGAGCTTCATGAGAAGGAGGGGGCCATTCTGTGCTGAGTGACATATATTCTGCTATACTTGTAGACAGGAGTCAAGCCCAGTTGTCCTGAGAGGCAACTGATGGGAACAGATGCAGAGACTCACAGCCAAGTGTTAGGCAGAGATTGGGGAATCCTGCAGATGAGGGGAAGGAAGGACTGTAGGAGCCATGGGGGTCAAGGACACCACAAGAAAACCTACAGATTTGATTAACCTGAGTCTGTAGGTTCCCACAGAGACTGAAACCTCCCACCAGGGAGCCTGCAGGGAACTGACCTAGGCCCTCCACATATATGTTATAGTTGTATGACTTGGTCTTCATGTGGAATGCCTAACAGTGGAAGCAAGGGCTGTCTCTGACTCTGTTGCCAGCCTCTGGGACCTTTCCCTCCTCTGGGCTGCCTCATCTAGTCTCAATAAGAGAAGATGTGCCTAGGAGAGGAGGGAGGGGGAAACTTTGGTAGGGATGTAAAATAAGAAAAGAAGTTAATTAAAAAGAAAAAAAAAAAAAAAGAGGCCCACGTGTTGAGCAGAGGGAACAGCTGGGCAAAACTCGCTTAAGATCCTGAGGTACAACATACATTTTGTCTTTGCTGAGTGACTTGCTCAGTTTCTCCCTGCTCTCCAGGACTCTCAGGAGGCTTGTGGGATTCTGTTGAGAAGATAGTGGATTCTGACTGCAGGGGGTAGGGATGGTGGACAGAATGCACCCTCCTTTCTCCAGCCCACATTTAAGTTGGAAGTTTCCCAGGGCAAGAACTAAGCACTCACAACAAAATGGTTTGATTCAAACACGGGGAAAGCTGTATTTAACTTGACCCAGCAAACTGTGAAGCCCTCTGTGGCTGGCAGACTCACACTCATTCTAATCAGATATAAGACGCCCCTGGCATGTTAGTTTCTTTGCTGTGGCCCCTTTGGGTATTTCACCACAGATCCGTGATTGGCTTCTTTGTGTAGCCACAAGAAAAACAGCTCTAAAATCTTACTATGCTACTGTACATTTTAGTTAACAGTCAGAGCTCTATGGAAAGAAATCCTGATTTCACTGAAGCAATCTCTAGGGAAGATTGACTTTAGGCATGCTTGAAAGAAGAATGGTTTTATCTTATTTATCTTTAGACGGCACTATGAACAGGACTGGGGGCATAGTAGATGCTCAAAGAACACTTAAAGCTGTGAGGTGGGGTCAGTTGGAATGAATACAGAGAGGGAGATACTTGGGCTCCGGTGCTGTCTCCAACGCTACTGAAGTGTAAACAAAGTGCGTCCCATTGCGCATGTGTCTGCTCATTCTGCTCGGACCACTCATTCCTAGTTTTTCTCTAACAAAACCCACTGCATGACAAGCTTAAGTTAAAGCAATCTACACGCACTCACTACAGCACACAGCTGAGGTCTTCCAGCTCCCGAGGATAGTTTCAGTCAAGAACGACATTAGGTGGCATGCTCCTGCTCCCTATGAGAGGAAGCAGTGCATAACCGGCTTGCAGACCACTGGGTTCCCTGTGCTTTCTGCTACAGCTCTTGCATGTGGCTCCACTCTCACCCCTAGCCAGAGAAGGAGACCATAGGAGGCAGCTTTGAAATATTGGAAAGAATCAGCAGGTGCCACTGTATGAGGACCAGCGGTGGGATAGCATCGTGATTACACCCTCCTGTCATGGCCGTCCTCACGTCTGACAACCACATCACATCTCGGGTAAAACCAGGAGAGCACCAGAAACAAGGGAGGAGGGGCCAAGTTAGAATAAAAGGAGGTGACCGCACATTTTAGAAACAGCAAGGAAGAATGCCCATCAAGATTAATTTAGGAATAATCTATTATAAAAGATAAACGTAAAGAGTGAGTAAAACTTTATTTAAATAAGCTTGGAACTTGGTGTATTTGGGAATTTTAGATAGAATTCAGAAATTCTTGTTTGACTTAAATGTGGACAAAAATTGTCCCTAGACATTGTTCGCCAACAGTTTTTTGTACCCCAATATTTATTTGTTGTGTTTCTTGCTTCATCCTCATCTCCTCTTCCAAATGATACACTAAATGGGTGCTTGGTTAAACAGCTAAAAGATTTAAATTTTACCAGACTGAGCCACATACGAGCTACCTAAAATATACTCTTACATCTCACCGGGGCCGTTCCTCCATGGCAGGACCACCCCACAGATGCTTCCCCGGTTAGGAAAGCACACAGGGTTTCTGGTCCCTCTCGAACCACTTTTCACTTCCCCAGCCAGGGCCTCTGCATGGTGAAGACTCATCTTCAGCAGCAACAGGCCAAATGTGCTTAAGATACAAAGAAAAATATCTGCCTAATTCTTGTTACAAAATATCTCCAGAACCAAGTTTAAAAGCTATCCTCAGAACCGTATTTAAAAGCCTCCAGGATGTGCATTCCGGTGTCTCAGGAGTAAAAGCATCCTTAAATTCTGGTCAGTGAGAGAGAGAGAGATGGAGCACAACTCTCTCTATGCGGATGAGACTTGCTATTGGAACTTCATCCTGTTTTATCAGAGAACGTCTTCTGTTTCCTTCTTAGCTAACATGTGGCCAAGGGTTAAACATAGTTAAAACTCAAACATGAGAACGTACACTTGGCAGAAAGGCATTTCACACAATGGATGGAGCAGATTCCATTTGGTGATTTTGGTGGGGCAGCTGCTGTGCCCAGCACACGCCCTGAAGACCCTTCCTGGTAAGGTTCCAGCCAGTTATTTTGCCTGGCAGTTGAGCATAGAGATTTCCTAGGGGCTGGAAGAGAAGCATATAACTCCCATAGGACCCCTTTTATTTTAGGGAAAGAGATGATCTAAGACCAGAAATTGCTTGAAATCATGGATTATGTGCAATGCTCTATATGTTGTGTGTCTCTATATGTCCAGAACAGCAATAAAGCTTAATTTGACCAGAAGACACAGTGAGATTAATAGTAATGGGTAGTGATAAAGTTCAACAATTATGCCAGTATGTTAGAGTAAAATTGCTGCTGTTATTATATGATGTTTGGCCATTGTCTTAGTCAGGGTTTCTATTCCTACACAAGCATCATGACCAAGAAGCATATTGGGGAGGAAAGGGTTTATTCAGCTTACACTTCCACATTGCTGTTCATCAGCAAAGGAAGTCAGGACTGGAACTCAAGCAGGTCAGGAAGCAGGAGCTGATGCAGAGGCCTTGGAGGGATTTTACTTATTGGCTTGCTTTCCTTGGCTTGCTCAGCTTGCTTTCTTATAGAACCCAGAATCACCAGCCCAGGGATGGCACCACCTACCAGGGGGCCTCCCACCCTTGATCACTAATTGAGAAAATGCCTTACAACTGGATTTCATGGAGGCATTTCCTCAAGGGAGGCTCCTTTCTCTGAGATAACTCCAGCTTGTGTCAAGTTGACACACAAAACCAGCCAGTACAGCCGTTATGGAGGGAAATTATGGTTCTGTGACCCCAAGTGCTCTAATGCCCTGACGATCAAACTGATGGTTGAGAAAGCTACTAAGTGACTAACATAAGGGTATTGTGTACCATAGATTCAAAGGACAAAAGAATGACCCACAATTTAGCCCCAGTGTAGAGACACACAACAGATCATCTTACAACTCACAACTGTGTATGGTTCCAAACTCGCAAACACTTGGTTATGCATTGTCCCATATAATAATATCAGATTAACACAGACTGTGAGTAACTGAAATGTAAAGTCACAGGCTGGGGAGACGAACCAGGCTTCTGATTCTCTTTCTGTTACCTCCTTTCAGGGACTTCCAAAGGTCTTTTCTTTCCCTGAAACAATGCCTATTTTATTTAACTTGATACTTAAAAGAACTGAAGCAGAGATCTTGAGTTTGTGACTATAGAGCTGTCTTGGGGTTTCATTGTAGTGAAGAGATACCTTGGCATAGACAAATCTTATAAAGGACAACATTTAATTGGGGCTGGCTTACAGTTCAAAGGTTCAGTCCATTGTCATAGCAGGAAGCACAGCAGTGTGCAGGCAGACATGGTGCTGGAGCAGGTGGTGAGAGTTCTGCCTCCTGATCCCAAGGCAGGCAGGAGGAAACTGTCTTCAGTACTAGGTGGCTGGATCATGAGCATAGGAGGCCTCGAAGCCTTGTCCACAGTGACACACCTCCTTCAACAAGGCCACACCTCCTTCAACAAGGCCACACCTCCTCCAACAAGGCCACACCTCCTCCAACAAGGCCACACCTCCTCTAACAAGGCCATACCTCCTTCAACAAGGCCACACGTATCCCAACAAGATGCACCTCTTAAGAGTGCCACTTCAAAAAACAACAACAACAACAACAACAAAAAGAGTGCCACTTCCCATGGGCCAAGCATACTCAGAACACCACAAGAGCTAAAATTGGTTGTCAGTAGATGATGAAAAAAATGAGTAGGTGGAAGTAAAAATAACTGTGTTTACCGACTAGACATCTACTATATAGGATTATTTGGCATGGTTATTTCAAAAATCACTCTTCTGTGATAAAAATCTCAGAGGAGTTTCCTTCCCATACTCAGTCTAGAAACTATAAACTTAGAGAGTGAGAAATGTTCACAGTGGATTCACCTGAGCTACTTTTTTTTTCCCATGTAAGATCGTAAATGAGCGTGTTAGATACAGACCAACGAGCCAGGCTTTCAGAACGCTGCATCTGTAACAACTACCCAAACCAAGAGGAAAGAAAGAGCCCCTGGGACGTTGGGCTAAGCATTGACCAGAGAGGGATGAGCTCTTCTCTCACCAAGTCATCAAGAAGAGAAATTCAATAGGCTAAGGTGGGATATGTGGATTTACACGAGAGCATCTCCAGTGCAAAACCCACACAAAGAACGGCTCCCACCCTTCCACTCTCATACATGCCTCGTTCTTGAGATGGCTTCTTTCTTTTCTTTTCTTTTTTCTTTTTTCCTTTCCTTTGCACAAATGTCTAAACACAATTCTTAATCTGTAGTGTGCATTTCAGGATAACAGCTAGCTGTATAAAGCACTTCCTTTCTGTGTGGAACCAATGTTACAAGGTAGGGGTTAACTGTTATTCCAGCAGCACAAGGACTAGAGAAAAACAAGGTGAACTGACCCAGTGTCTGAGAGATGGGGCACATCTCTATTCCATCCCATGACCATCTGATTCCCACCAGCAATCCCAACACTCACAGTGTGCTTAAATTACCACGACTTGACCAGATTCTCATTGAATAGCATTTCAGACAATAACAACAGAATAAATAGAAAAACAGTCCATTAAGGTCCCTTACCTTCTCTTTCTTTGCTTTGGCTGTCAGAGAGCACCTGTCAAAGAAAATTACAACTCTTTTAATATCTCAAAATTGTGCAGATTTTATAAAATTAAAAACCAAATTTGAAACAAACAAAAAAGTATCAGGTTCAAAATAAGCATCAAATGGCCTTCTGAAATAAGATTAAAAGGTTGACTGGAACATCCTTCTTAAATTATTTTAGAGTCCACACATCTCAGCATTGTGAAGGTAATTAAAAGACTCGTTTGCCGGGGAGACGTATTTAGTTTATTTTTCTACAACTTGTGTAAGGATTTGCATAATTCTGTTTGCCACTTTAGTAATTGAAAAGAAAATTGAATTCTAGTTCTGTTTGCTACTTCATTGCCCTGTGGGACCAAAATCCTGTCAGCGCTAAATCCAGTCTCAGTCTAAGTTCCGCATCACTCTCCGGTAATGCACAAGAACCAGTGCAGGCCCTCTCCCTCCCCCACCAATTCCCCACCCCCAAACCTTCCTTCTGTACGAAATCTAATCCTTGGGCTTCTTGGCCTCTACTCTGTAATTGTTGTGTGTTTTCTACCTCTCTGACTGTTCCTTGTTATTTTCTTGATGAGTCCCTCTCTCCTTGTGTCCTCTAATGGGCTGACTTCATTTATTTTAAAAAATCTATTTTTAATTTTATGCCCCTTTCCCACGTGTGCATCTGTTCCCTATGCATGCAGTACCCACAGTGGCCAGAAGAGGGCATCATATCCTGAGAACTGGAGTTGCAGGCAGACTTGAGCCACCATGTGAGTGCTGGAAATTGAACCCAGATTCTCTGCCAGAGCAACTAGAGCTCTTAATCTCTGAGCCATCACTCCAGGTGAAGTGTTAAAGAGTACATATGCTAATAATGATATGTTTGATACAAAATGGAGAATCTATTCAGATTGCTTAATTCCTAAACAAACCAGTGCAATCTAGTTGAAAAAAAAAAAAAGATTTCCTGAAAAATCATAATATTTGGCAAATGTTTGGTGTCTTAGTCAGGGTTTCTATTCCTACACAAACATCATGACCAAGAAGCATATTGGGGAGGAAAGGGTTTATTCAGTTTACACTTCCACATTGCTATTCATCAGCAAAGGAAGTCAGGACTGGAACTCAAGCAGGTCAGGAAGCAGGAGCTGATGCAGAGGCCATGGACGATGTTACTTACTGGCTTGCTTCCCCTGGCTTGCTCAGCTTGCTTTCTTATAGAACCCAGGACCACCATCCCAGGGATGGCACCACCCACTATGGGCCCTCCACCCTTGATCACTAATTGAGAAAATGCCTTACAGCTGGATCTCATGGAGGCTTTTCCTCAAGGGAGGCTCCTTTCTCTGTGATAACTCCAGCTTGTGTCAAGTTGACACACAAAACCAGCCGATATATATGGTTAAGTATAATTTTGTCTTAAACATTGCCTATTTCTTTTGAAGGTACACAGCATAGTGACACAGGCCTGTAGTTAGACACTCTGGAGGTTGAGGCAGAAAATCTTGAGTTCAAGGTCTGTCTGAACCACATTGTGAATTCCTGCAGGCTGAGTTATAAGACACTTTAAAAAATAGAGAAAGAAAAGAAATAAAGGATGAGGGATGGCACATGGGTTATAAACTGCACATACTCATCTATAAATGTATACGTAGTGAATATAAAGCACCATGATAAGAAACATGCAACTTAAAATAGTCAAAATCAAGTATTCAAAAAAAAAATTCCTGAAAAGCACTACTACAGTGAAGTGGAAATTTCTGGTTTCTTTGGAAACTCAGTTGTGTCACGTGATGTTTTTCTAGAAGCTGTCTTGTGAGAGGATGTTTTGCTGGAGTGGATGCTTGAGAGGGCAACCTGGTATTTGGAAAGAGTATAAATGGAACCTCATATACAGTGAGGGGTTGCTCTTGCATTGCTATGCCTTGCAACAAACTCTGGTCTTCTCCAGCTATGCAATGTTCTTCTGGTCTTCACTGACCTTTGCTTGTTTTGATTTCACAGAGAGAAACATGCCAAAGAATGTCTCATGGTATTCTCATTGATTCCTGCTGCTTCTGCCGACTCATGCCAATTTGAAGCCTTGCAGTTTCTGCTGAATTGAGCCGCTGCTACTGATTCATGTTTGGTGTATTCTATTGATCTGGACTGCTGATATCCTGACAACGAAGATTGAAATTGCCCCAAGGAACTACTTCTAATCATATCCACTAGCCCCTTCCGTCCTATCAACCATCTTTCTCCCCTACCTTTGATTGGTGGGCTAGAACGGAGGTTGAAGCATCCAAGAACACTAAACAAAGTAGGTTTAGAAAAATCTAAGCCTATGCTACAGTTTAAATATCTGGGAGACATTTAAAACTGTGGTAACTGATGCAATAACCTCTGAAGGTTGTTATAAGAAGATGAATTTCTAATATAAAAAAGATGGTTGTGAGAATAAGTGTACCGTATGTTAATTCTAAAGCAATCATATATATAGTGCCCAACATGAACTTCTGTTGTGACTGAGGAGCCTCTGGGCCAAGCATCTTGGGAATTCATCTTTAAAAGGATCGTTCCAGATGATCCGGCTGACTCTATGATGAGGGCTGGAGAGGGGAGGGTCATAAGACCCTCACGAGAGCATCCAGCATCCCTACCTTTTGTTGTATGCAACTCTGCCTCAATTGCACATCACCTAGGAGAAGGGCTCGAGTATATTTGTTGGGGAAGACTAGGGGAAGAGACTCCATTTATGAAGCTATGAGGAAGCCTTCACCTCTTCTGGGTAAAAGCTTTCCAGGGGCAGCCTGATGTTGGGGGAGATAGCCACTTCTCATCTGAGCTCTGTAAGGAAGCCCAATCACTCCTTGGTTCTCCCCAAGTAAACTTTGGCTCAATCACGCCTGAGTTTGTTGCTGGGACCTTAGGAAGAGGGGTAGACATTGCTTATGTCTCCCCCCAGGAAGACATTTTAGCAATACTTTCTTTATGTGTGTATCACCATATTTATAACATGATGTTCATTTCAAAGATTTGGAGGAGGTGTTACTGGGTAAAAGGAGTCCAAAGTTGAAGAGTGTTGACGGCAACACAGCAACATGAGTGTAGGTGATGTTGTGACATCATTGGGCATCTATTTTAAATGAGTAAGATGGTGAATTTCATGACAAAACAAAACAAAACCTTACTGAGAATGTGCAATCTATAGCCACTTCTTCTACTGAATCCTACTTCAGACTCCTCTACCTAGAAACCCAAATTACAGACTAGAAACTTCTTAGAACCAGAGTAAATCATCTGTGAATATTATAGTCTAAATGTGCTTCTGAGCATCCAAAAAGGTACCAATCGTCTTGAGGGGGATACTTAGTCATCTACATCTGATTACTGGGAGACTGTAATCAGCCCTATGAACATGAATGAAGCCACCTCTTGGAGCAGAGTAGATGATGATGCCAGATATCTGCTGGGGCCACTAGAATAAGATTACTTTTCTTGGGCTGGAGGGATGGCTCAGCGGTTAATCATGCTGGCTGCTCTTCCAAAGGTTGTGAGTTCAATTCCCAGCAACCACATGGTGGCTCACAACCATCTGTAATGAGATCCAATGCCCTTTTCTGGTGTGTCTGAAGAGAGCAACAGTGTACTCATAAATACAATAAATAAATCTTTTTAAAAATTACCTTTCTCCAGACCACCAATGGGTTATTTTTTGGAGGTATTTAAATCAGTAAATATCCGAGTGATTACTCAGCATATGGAAATACACATTGTGCCTGGCACAGTGTTTCTGTTGCCAAGGTGTGTGTGTGTGTGGGGGGGGTATACATACACGTCCAATGAGAGATTTATGAAACCTACAGTTACTGGACTATCCTCATGGGAAATTTGTAAGTAACTGTTAGAATCACCTCACGTATAACGTCCTGAAATGGTGACAGTCAATTTGCTTCTTCCTAAAGACCCCCAGTGGTGTGGAACACGCTTGAGTGGTCTCATTTCCTGCTTGATTAGTCCTGAATTCTGTGAAGGAATGGTAGGAGCCACTAGCCTCATTTGGTGAAATCCTCCTAAGGGTGTTTCATTTTGTAATACCTAAAGCCACAGTGATTCTAAACCCATGTTCAAACACAATATAAATACGAAAAACAATTTAAGTATTTGCTTTGTGCCGGGGCTGAATTTAAAATGCAATTGTTCTTAGGGTTAGATTTATCTTGATATGGAACTAGAGAGATGGCTCCATGGTTAAGAGCACTGGCTGCTCTTGAAGAGGACCCAGATTTAGTTCCCAGCACCCATATGGCAGCTCACAGCCACATGTAACTCCAGTTTCAGGGGCTTCTAATTTCCTCTTCTGATCGCCATAGGCACTGGATACATAGACTACACAGACATCCACGCAGGCAAAACATTCATACATATAAGTGAATATTAAAAGTCTAAACTAACACAAATCTTAATACATATCTACTGCTAAATTAAAATAGAGAGCAGTCTGTATTAAAAGAACACTGAGATAAATCATTATTGAGAGACTCTAACCCTCAGTGCTTGTCCTGCTCAACCAAATCAATAAATAAATTAACTACTATAGGACCAGTCAAACTCGAAAGCAGCCTCAACACCTGCTGCTCATGAAACACAAAGGACCCATTTGTCCCTAATGTCCTCATATAAACCTCTAAAGCCAGAAACACAGATAAAATCCCAGTGTAAACAAGATGTTGGGCAAACGCAGAAGCCATTTCTGTATTTACGCTCTCCTTTGCCCAGACCCCACCTGCCGGCTCAAACTCAATGGGTTGCATTCAGCAGTGACTCTGATTTAAATATTGCAGAACATCTCAATGGTAACCAGTGAAAAAGGCTGATCACACATCACCACCACAAACCCATTTCCTTTGGCAAATACAAGATACTAAAAATTACACATTGACTTTGGCCCAAGTAAGTTAAGTCTAACTGACTCTGTTGTGGGTGGATTATATTTCAAAAATATTTTTAAAAGGGTTTGCACAAGTCATACATGGGGAGAAGAAAGCATTTTGAAGCATTAAAAACTGTAATTATAGTATTGTTTTAAGAAGTAGTGCTTTAAAAAGAGTCTCAACCAGAATACAGTTGGTGGAGTAAATTTTTATAATATTTCCTATTAAACATTCTAAATTTTTATTATTGTCCTTGAATTAGAATTCAAAATAGTTTAAGCACAGCCTCATGGGAAGGCTCTGCCTAGCAATGAAGCCGTGTTTTCCCAGCATGAGTTCAGAGAAGGCTGGAGAAATTTTTAGCTAAAAGGTGTGCTATATGACAGATTTTCTCAAATAGCTGTGCTATGAAAGCAAAGTCTAGGAATTCTACAAAAGGGCAGAAGAAATATAGTATGCACTTCAAATCTTCCCTTTATTTTTACTTCCCTGATTTCTTATACATTTGACACATGTAATACTTATTTTTGTTGCCACAAAACATCTCAATAAACGTTGGACGTAAAGTTGTATAAAAACCTAATTTTAAACCCAGACACTATTGCAAATGCCAACAAGAGCTTGCTGACAGAAGCCTGATAAAGCTGTCTCCTGAGAGGCTCTGCCAGTGCCTGACAAATACAGAAGTGGATGGTTATAGCCATCCATTGGACAGAGCACAGGGTCCCCAATGTAGGAACTAGAGAAAGGACCCAAGGAGCTGAAGGGGTTTGCAGCCCCATAGGAGGAAACAATATGAACTAACCAGTACCCCCAGAGCTCCCTAGGACTAAACCACCAACCAAAGAAAACACATGGTGGGACTCGTGGCTCTAGTTGCATATGTAGCAGAAGATGGTCTAGTTGGTCATCATTGAGGGAGGGGCCCTTGGTCCTGTGAAGGTTCTATGCCCCAGTATAGGGGAAATGCCTGGGCCAGGAAGCTGGAGTGGGTGGGTTGGGGAGCAGGGGGAAGGTGAGAGGGGCTAGGGGATTTTCGGAGGGGAAACTAGGAAAGGGGATAACATTTGAAATGTAAATAAAGAAAATATATAATAAAAATAAAGATAAAAATAAAAATCTACTTTTGTGGACATGAACATTTTCATTTCAACCCAAGATGTTTAAGTATGGTTCTAAATGTACATTTTGGTTCATATATACTAGTGTCCAAATATTTGAAATACTGTAGTAATACATAACTTCAGCTATGTAATCTAATGCAAAAAAAGGTCATCTTTAGTACTTCAGTGAGTCTAGTAATGACGCCATTTAATAAAACATGCCATTTAAGTAAGTGTTCCTGACATCTGGTGTTAATCAAAAGAATTTTATGTTTTACAGTTGACATTTAAGAAAAAACCCCATGACTCTAGTTATAGTTATACTACTGTTCATCCCAGACCATAGATGGTATAGGCCATATTTGGAAGGCTTCCTTTTTTTTTGCTTGGTTGGTTGACACAAAGAAACGAGTTGCTTTGTGCATATGTTGTATATAGGATTTAGGCCAGTTCCTAGGAACGAATAAACAAAGAAAGAAACATTAAATAACAACACAGTTTCTTAATAACAAAAGTGGTCACAGTGTTTTCCTGGATTAAGTTTAGGGAATAGAATAGTCTACAGAGTGAGTTCCAGGACAGCCAGGGCTACACAGAGAAACCCTGTCTCCAACCCCCCCCCCACCCCCCACCCCCACACACACACAAAGAAAAAGAATTCATTCTAAAACGACAATCCTAGGAATTCTGCATCTGGGCAAACAGTTGAAGTGAGACTTCCAGGGCGTGGAACCCCATGAGGCCCTAAGAATGTCTATCTTGTGTGAAACTGTATTGTTGCTAGGCAGGTGTGAGCCATTCCTTATCCAAGGCAGGACTGACAGCGGCAGCTTGAGAGTGATACTCTATCAGCCCTGGGCCCAGAACCTGTGGGCGCCCTTTTAGTCTCTCCAGGCCTTTCCAACCAGGAGCTGAGTTGTTCTGCCTGTCTTGCAAATTATCCTGTGTTGAGTATCTTCTTCCATACATTATGTTACATTAGTTGTTCCTCAACTCTCATTTACCTCAACCTACAATGCCTATTTACTCTTCTGGAAATGTATTTATCTGGAACACCAATATAAATTCAATTATATATTAGATTTGTTTTTTTTTTTTAAGTAGAGTTTGTTAGACCATTTGAAAAACAATGGCCAGGTGTGCAAGAGCATTTGGCAGGTGTTAGCAACAGGAGGCAGCACACTATGAGACTACCAGAGAGTCAGACTGTGATCTTTAAATGTAAAGTAGGGGTGTAAATTAGCTCATATGTCAAATGCTGACCGCTTTATTTAGCTTAGAATTCTTTACAGATAACACAAAACTGCTGCGCTGAAGACCGGGATGAGGGAAGGCTGGGATGAGGGAAGGCTGGGGCAGAGGAGTGTATGCAGGCAGTTTCCCTATCTGTGCTTTTGTGGTGCTTGACTGTATTGTTTCATACTTACAAAGGGCTTTAAACGCTTCTCTCCGCCAGTGGATGTGAATTCTGGGAATACTGACTTGTCTGTTTCCTTAGGGTATTAACAGATTAGCAGAGGGCCCATGACCCCAAATCTGAAATTCTACAAGATCTAAAACTGCTGGAGAGATGGCTCACTAGTTAAGAGCACTGGCTGCTTTTGAGGAGGACCAAAGTTCGATTCCCAGCACCCACACGGTGGCTCACAACTGCCTGTAATACCAGTTCCAGGGTATCCGACGCCCTCTTCTGGCCTCCATGAGTAAGTACTTCTTCATGCATGCCCTGTACAGATGGCGTAGGTTTCAGCCATGGTCCTGAACTGTGCTGTGTGAACACAGAAAACAAAAAAAGGAGCTTCCTGCTTACTCGGAAGCAGTTTGCTACTTTGGACCAGAGATATAAGAACTTAATTTGAAAAAAACTTGCTTTGAGCCCAGGGCCAGTGGAAGACAGAAGGGAAGATTCACTACTGTCCATAAAGCAAGAATTTGGCACACTGACTACACACACAGAAGCCAATTAGAGTGAAAGAGCTCGCACAAAAACACGGACGCGGAGGACAGACTGGACTTTCAGCTGTAGCCTTCTCCAAAAGTGTCACTAGAGGAGAAAGCCTTGCCAACAATTTTTACTGAGGTCAAACAGTACTAGGAGACTGGGAGAAGTAGCGAGAAATCTTGGAGCTGTTCTGTGAGGCAAGAGTTGCCGGTGGGGAAGATCTGGGCAGGGTTGGGTGCCCTGGTACTTTCTGTACACTAAGTAAGGCACGGTGAAGAAAAGAGGGAGGTGATGGATGATCAGGTCTTAAGACAACGGCTTGTGATTCCCTGGGCATTTGCTATGACACTTTGACCTCTGCAATGAGGATTTTAACCCAGCTTGTCAGTCACATTTTATTCATGGCCTCTTTTGGCAATGTTTGGGCTAATTTAGAATGGCTTTTACATTTTCAAATAAGTTTTTTTTTAAAAAAAAAGAAAACTATTATGTGATCGAAGAAAATCAGAGAACATCTAATATCTTTTTAAACATTTTATTATGTTGTTATTTAGTGTGTGTTTTAAAAACATCATATTACTTTTTTGTTAGTGTGTGTATTTCTCTGGGTGTTTATGCTTGTTTTGTAGTGTGTGTGTGTGTGTGTTTATGTGCGCATTTACACCACAATAAACATGTGGAAGTGAGGAGACTCTGTGTAAGTTGGTTCTTTCCTTCAACCTTATGGGTCCTGAGGGTCAAACTCAGGTCACCAGGCTTTGTGCCAACAGCCTGTCAGCTTCCACATCATGGAGAGAAGTCTATTAGAATACAGTTGCCATAAGTTGTTTGTGATTGTGGGTGGTTCCTATGGTACAACAGATCTCCTACGTCTGTCACAACAAAAACCACAGACTAGAGTGGCTTAGACAACAGCCATCTACATGCTGGGGCTTCCTAAGATGCACTCTACAAGCTTAATAGCAAATGGGGTGTGTAAGGAGAAAAGATTAGAGAGTGAGTCTGATATACGACCCAGAATAAAGCATAAAGAGAAAAGAGTTGAGTATAAAATCCAAGTGACTTATATACGCAATTGAAGTCTCCAAGAGTGAAGCACTAAGCAAGGATCCCAGGCAGATCTAAACACAACGAGGCTGATGAGACTCTGATGTGTACACTAAGGAAAACCAAGTGTAAAGAGATGAGAGCAGCCACTGCATCCAAGGGAACAAAGATAAAATTAAAGTAAGCCAATGGTCTCCAAGCCTTGGGAGAAGCAAGGGAAGCTAGCAGCCAAGGTGATTCTCTGTGGTCAAGTACGTGGAGATCAGGCACATCCTTTTAGCTTCATACCCATAAAGTCCCTAGTTTTCCATTTCAATCTTCCTATGCATCACCTTTGATAGCTGCTGTATTTCTTCTATCTGTCATGATCTGCGGCTTGTGTTATGGTGGTTCTCCATAAATCCTATTTGTCCTATTCTTGTATTCCTACCACGCTTTATTCAAGACCAATCCTCAGAAGTGTGTACATAGGACAATATTGTTCTTTATTCTGTGCCTGTCTCTGATAGATTCTTACTGCCTTTTGGAGGAACAGCATAGGACCTAGCTTCTCCAATCAAATTCACACCACTTTTCTCTGCAGTCACTCCCCCAAATACTCACAGTCTACCTGAAGAACTGGCACATGCCATGCTATAGAATGGTCCAGGTTGGATATGGCAAGATATCTACTGAGAACTGTGTGGTCATAAATCATATTTCCATAAAGAAATAGCATCACACAGCATGGCCAGGCACTGTGGCCTGTTGTAACCAGATTACCATCCACTGTCAGGGAAATGTATTTGACACTAAGCAAAGGAGGATAAAATCTAACTGTGAAACACTCCCATGCTTCTAGCAAGGCCAGTATTTTCAGATTACACCATCTTCAGAGCAGCACACAGAACATTCATGTGCATACTCATCATTCATATTTTATTTTCTCACTTAGTCTTAGTTTCATAGGAACATGATATAAAAAGTCTAAAGGCTGAGAAACTAAATAAAAGTCACTATGTAAAAAGGGTAAACATTTTAAAGATCAACAAAGTAACATAAATTTATACATTGTTTCAAGGCAGAAAAAAAAAGTGGCATGAGTATAAAGTAGCCCAGGCCAGAGATGATTTTTTTGAATTTCTTCTAAAGAAGTCTTTAAAGCTTGAGACACAAATTTCAGAGACACAGAAGGGAAACATAATTCTTGTTATGTGGCCTGTATCACAGAACAAGTAAAATGAAATCTTTCCCCAAAGACACACAAGTGTGCTTTGGGTAGCAGATTCTTTCATGTTGAAAGGTGGCACTGAAAAGTGAAGATTTGCTTCTAGGGATCTGTCATTCAGTAGAGAACTGGACAGAAGTGTGTGAGGGCAATTTCAAGGCAGGCGTCACTAAGCACAATGGAAGAACTCTTCTCCTAGAAACTGGATGTGGGTCTAGCTTAACAATGGATGCCTTTGGCTTGTGTATTTAATCCAAGACCCCAACAGCAATAGTGGCAAACACTTGGAAGCTGGTGAGTCAGTCAGGTGAGAGAACCTCCCATCCTGGCCCTCCAGATCTGTGGGTTCTTCGTCCAGCAAGTCAGTCAATCACAGATTGAAAACATTATTTAAAATTGAGTCTGTACTGAAAACATACAAACTTTCTCTTCATTAGTCCCTAAGCAATACAATATGGCAACTGTTTATACTGTACTAGATATTATAAGTGGTGTTTAGGTGATTTAAAGTAAGGGGATGTGAATAAATTCTAAGCAAACACTATAGTAATATATATATATATATATATATATATATATATATATATATATATATATATAGCATGTGACTATCTTCACATGAGCCAAGCAGAAGGTGCTCACATGACAGAAGAACAGGTACGGTTGAGCCAGCCTAAACCCTAGGAAATCTCAAAATTGAGAATGGTAGTCTTGAGGCTAGCTTCCTTCCTGCCAAACTCCCTGATCTGGAACAAGTGACCACGACACTCCACTGAGGGGACCATAAAAACCAGTCACATAGCATTAAAAACCTGGAGTTCTCCATGCTAATGAGTTATCTATATAGACCCCAGTGTTTAGCCAATGAGCTTCCTGGGCATTTCTTCCTGCAAGAGGGAGGTATTTAATCCCTGAGTCACCCTGAGTAAGATGTATGCATTTATATCTGCCATCAAATAAACCAGTCTGGACAAGTAAGGACTGTTTCCTTCACAAAGGATCACTGCAGGGGCTGGGGGAAGCCTTCCACATAAAGAGCCATGCCTAGATCTCCCAGAGAAGGCAGTCTCTCTTCCAGCCACTCCTTAGTCTAGGCCTTCCACCCATGTCTGGGGCTCAGCCATCCCCTTACTACTTGGTGTGTAGGGGAAGCACGGACTCTCAGACCGTTCTCACCTCCCCATGGTACCCCAGTGGCATCTGGGTACACAGGAGACTGAGAACCAGGCATCCGTCTCATACCTCCATGTTTTTCATCCAGGGAACCAAAATAGGGCTGGAACCCCTATTATGGACCGTGTTCTGCCTCCCCTGAGCAGCTTGCCAGTGTCACTTGGGCACCCCAGTGACAAGGCAGACACACGGCTGACATCTTAAAGTTGGGTATCTACAAAAGTCTTATAAAGAACTCCTCAAGATACTAAACCGTATTTTAATCATCACAACAGTTCTAAGACAGATGTCATTAGCAATTCCACTTTGAAGATGACATATAGATTTGACATTATGAAATGGAGACAGTGGTAAAGCGAGAGCATGGGGGGAGGGGATGTATTTAATAAGAAGAGCTGTTCACACAGCTCTGTGAGGCAGACAAGCATCTCTTCTTATCCAGTGTTATTTAAGAGGAAATTAAGAGATTGGACTTGAGATTGCTCGAATCCAGGCAGTGGTTTAGGGACCGACACTGGATGTCCATAGATCAGAATTAATAACATTTTTGAATTGCTGTTTGAGGGGATGATTTGTGAGATATTCATGGCCCATACCTTTGGGAAATTCTGATTAGTCAGCACACTTTTATTACTTAAACAGAGCTGGTGGCAACTATGTCAGAAATCAGGCAAGTTAAAATTGTCACATCTCCTTTCTGCAGTTAATTGCATTTAGGGATAAACCATTCATTCCTTGAGAATGAGTCCTCTCCGATTCCTAGATTCCCCATTGCTGGAAAGGCTTTCCCATGCAAACGTTCCTTCAGGTTTCCAATTCTACATCCTGAGTCAAAATTTGTCATTCTCTCTCTCTCTGTCTCTCTGTCTCTCTGTCTCTCTGTGTGTGTCTCTGTCTCTCTCTGTCTGGCTTAGTCTTTCCCTCATGCACCAGATTCCTCACTGGAGAAATCCATCTCACCACAGGAACTCTTTTTTTTAAATGTCTTGTCCTTAGTGTTCATCTCTTACTGTTGTCTTCACCTACTCAATCTATTAACATTTAATAACAACTGCTATGGTTGGGTTGTGCTCCCCCACAGTTCCAGGTTAACACTTCTGCCTTTTTCCCTCAGCCTCACAATGGGGAATGACAAAGGGAGCAGACCCTCATCAGGTACTGATGATGTATCTATCCTTGAGGAATTTCAAGCATTCTGTTATAGCATCACAAAACACACCTCTCTAGCCTCTTTGTGTGACTACTTTTTACCAGGGGAAGGAGAACAGAGATGATAACATTGTTCCCAGGACCTGATTCTTCCTCCTGCTCTGGTGGTAGGACAAAGACATTGTAGGAACCTACACAAGGGCAAGGTATTCACAAGAAAAGAATTTGAATCATTGAATATTACAGAACAGGAAGCTACCAGGAACACAAGCCTTACACTGTTGTGGTTGGACACTATGTATTTGGACAATCTGTTTCTCACCACAGGCTTAGCCCACCAGGCATTGCACTAGGTATGTGCTATGGACTACCATATTTAATCTCTCTAGTAAAGATGGTATTGCTACTATATGGAACCTACAGAAAACAGGCTAGGCTAAGAAATTTGCATGGTATCACAATCACACTCCAGAGCCAGTGTGCAACCCAGGATTGCTCTGTTTTGATGCCCAGGTTTTACCTCATGTTATCTGACCTCTCCTACTTACAACCAGTCAGCTCAAGTGATTTTGAAGAGTAGAGCTCTAGTGCTGTTGTTCCCCAGTCTTTAGAGGAATTTTGAGGGATGTTTTCAAGATTTTAGTGCACCAAGTAACTGAAAGTTGAATTTATGTGGAATCTCTCTTATTCTGAATATTAGGAGAAAGAATGATAAAATGGCAATAGCTGATGCTTCATTCCATGGATAGTTAAAGGGTAGTGTTACTATCTATTCACCGAGATATTAGTTAGGAGCCATGAGATGGAGACAGTGGCAAAGAGATAGCATTTAATAAGAAGAGCTGTTCACAGCAGTTCTGTGAGCCAGACAAGCATCTGCTTTTATCCTGTTTTATTTAAGAGGAAATGAAGAGATTGGTCTTCAGATTGCTCAAATCCATGCAATGGCTTACGGACCGCCTCTGTATGTCTGACACTGCAGAGTGTCTGGTACCCCAAGGTGGGAATGAGGAAGGGAAGATGCTGGTCAGGAACTTGCTTTACTGTGTAGAAAGTCGTTGCCGGGAAGATCATAAAATACAAGTATGATGTTCAGCCAAGAGTGTGAAACTCCTCATGCTGTAATCACAGGGTGGAGAAGGTCTGCTTGAAGAGTTGAACTGTAAAAATCTCTGTGTGTGACACCCAATCAGAACCGGCCAGGCAGAGAACAGAACCCTACGCACAGAACACTACTGCAGTAGTGGCTCATTCATAACAGCTCATTCTTAGCTTTGAAGCACCCAGATCAATGTAAATAAACTCAAAATGCATTTTTATTTACTAGACTCACAATGCAAGCCTTATTTTCCCAAGTGGAAAGGAATGAATAACATTTCCTCAGATGCCATTTCCAAGCTAAGATGTAACACATGCATGGCTATGCTTCCGAGGCAATTGATTACCTAAGTGCGGTG
Organism: Mus musculus; assembly: GCF_000001635.26. Taxonomy (NCBI): domain Eukaryota; kingdom Metazoa; phylum Chordata; class Mammalia; order Rodentia; family Muridae; genus Mus; species Mus musculus. Next base: position 151,305,756 of record NC_000071.6, read on the forward strand.
TTCACAATTCGCTTGCATTACTTCCCTGGTTATTATTACTTGTTTTGACTCCTTTGGGGTGGGGGTGTCACATGACCAATTGATTTTATGCCTAGCTGCAATGCAGACAAATATATTTTCATTTTTTAAATAGCATAACAAAATGACCCTCCTGAGAAGTGCTCAAGGGTCCCTTGGAAATGGATACAAATCTTTGGTATTACAAGTCCAAATTACAGTACAGTTTCTTCCAAACCAAATTTACTATGTTTCTGGAACAGGAGATAAAAAAGCAACATCCTTTTATTCCAAATGCTTTATCTAAAGCCAAGTAACCAGGGGTAGATACAGTAATGATTTATACAGTGTACGGATTTGTCTAAAATAAAAACTGGCAAGTAAAACTGCATAACATACTCTCCTTGTGTTTAATCAGATTATAATCAGATGGTGCTTTTATTTCCTATGTATGATCTCTGCTGTGCCAACCAATTCACTATACCTATTGCCAACGCCTACACTTGGGCTGTCATTGCGTATTTCACAGTCACTAGCATAGCCCTGGAACACAGAGGAGTTCAGTAAGTAGTGGTTGGCTACTGGATGAATGAATAAGTCTTTTGAGTGTTTCCTCTTCCAGTAAGCTCTCACAATGCAGCTAGGGTGGCACTGTCTGAAGATGTCATACTATTGCAGGTAAATCTGCAGTACACACTTAAGTCCTTGGACTTCTCCCTCCAGTAAGTGGCTCCTGTTTCCTTCTCTTGACCCACCTCAGTCACTCTTCCGTACAAATGGACCCCTTGCCATCTTCATAGGGCAGTGCCTTCTAGAACCTTCACCCTTAAGCAGTTTGGTACTTTGTTTCCTCTCTCCAGAATATCTTTCACAATCTTGGCTTTCTCTGTTACTGATACTATGCGGTATCATTATCTAATTTAAATTTCTTATTTTTACTTGTGTGTGTACGTATACATGCACATGGGAGTGGGTACCATAGAGGCCAGAAGAGGGCTTTAGATTTACCCAGAGCTGGAATTAGAAGCGGTTGATGAAGGAGCTGGGAACTGAGCTCTAGTCCTTTGAAAAAGCAGAGTGTTCTTGAGCCCCGAGCTATCTCTCCAGCCCCTTTATCTTATTTGAGAAGCTTTCTTTGACTATTCAGGTAAGGAGTTCTATGAATCAGCCTCAAAGTGTCATATACTTTGTATACATTCATAATGCCCACATAATCAGCATGGAGATAAATAGAATACTAGCCCCCCACTCCAGCAAGTTCCCATCACATTTTCTCACATCCTCTAATACTCCCTGAATGAGATTGGAAATGCTTGGAGAAATGAGCATTTTTAGGTGTGGACAGATAATGTTTCAAATGTCTGGTCCTAATTGGGATCTAGAAGGAAGCTATCGTAACAGCAAGTACTATCTTCTCATCAGAAGAACTGGGAGTCAACTTCTTGAGGCTTCCACCAACCAAAGAGGAGAAAGTTTAAAGGAAACAATGTAGTTGGACACATGGGATCCTAGTAATACTAAAATGTGTCATGTTTAAGTCACCAGAGCATACTGGTGACAATGACAAAAGTCATTATCCTAACAAATTGTGAAGAAATAAGGGTTAATCTTTCTCTTTCTAAATGAATTGTACCAAAACAAATCTAAACATAAAGCAGAAGCCATTATTTACTATTTCCTTTGTGGCAACAAAATACTTGTCAGAAAAACAAGGTGAGAAGAATCCAGAAAGGGAGTCACATGACCAATTCTAATGTTTGTAATTTACTGAGATTCTGTTTTAAACAAACAACCAAAACATATGACTTGGATATAAGATCATTACTTGATATTAAAAATTATTGATGACTTTGGGTATGATCATCCCCGGAGACCTGCCCTGGCCCTTAGGGATAGGTACAGAGGTAGGACATAGAGTTGGAAGAAGGCCAAAGGCTGATGATCTCTGGCCTTGTAACTCTCTCATACTATTCTGGAGGCCAGGAGCTGCTAGCTTCCAGATTTAACTCTTTGCTATTTTATGGCCCCAAACTACAGGCTTCTGGTGATTAGCTCCTGCTGTTAATAGCAGAAGATTTAAAAGAATAAAAAATAAAAAAAGCTTGGTTAGTAGCTTACTAACTCAAGAGCCCCTGCAGCCAGGCAAGAGGATCAGAGTTCTTTAATTCTTTGTGAACCAGAGAGAAAAGAAAAGAAAAGAAAAGAAAAGAAAAGAAAAGAAAAGAAAAGGAAAAAAAGAAAGGAGAAGAAAAGAAAAGAGAAGAAAAGAGAAGAAAAGAAGAGAAGAGAAAAGAAAAGAAAGAGAGAGGGGGAAAGAGAGGGAGGAAGGGAGAAAGAGGGAGAGGGAGAGAGGGAGAAGGAGAGAGGGATATGGAGAGGGAAGAGGAGGGAGGGAGGGAGGGACAGAGAGAGAGAGAGAGAGATAGAGAGAGAGAGAGAGAGACTCATACATGCAGAAAAAAACATACTCTGGATGAAGCCAAGAAAGAAAAGCTCCAACAACTTTACATACATACATACATACATACATACATACATACATACATACATAGACACACATTTTGTGGAAGGAACAAACGTTCCAATGAGCGAGATCCTTTCTCAGTATTTATACTATCTATACAAAATTATAACATACAATATCAGGTAGAATCATTACTGCAGGATGACTGATTACATGATTTTCTAAATACTTTTACAACCTAATAAATTGATAGTAAGTTGAAGGCAATAATTCATGTCATAAATCTATATGATGTAAGGATGACAGCAGAATTGTTTACATGTCTTTCCATTAAGTGTAGAATCTGGTTAAACATTCATTACCTATTAGCCCCATAAATTCATTATAAGTTCAAAGCAATGATTTTTGTGGCACAAGTCAGCATGGTTTTGTCAAGAGACAAATCATCTGCTTTGTGTCTTATTATTTTGAAGTTTTGTATAGCTAAACTTGTTGATATTTTATTTTCTGTCCTTGCACCTACAATAAATTGTTCACTCCCAGTTTATGACTTTTTGTTACCAGATAACGGACTCACACCTAACCTAGAAGGAATGCTTTCCTTGATTGTAAATTTGTTCCAAGCCTGATTTCTTTTTCTAGTGCAATTAGCCAGTGACACATGGAGGTTTCCAGAGCTCTATTTGCAGCTTTTATACTATAAAGGGCTTGAAATTACTTGTATAAATTTAGGAATTCTAAAAAATCATTATTAAGAATTATGAAATCATCAACTTGTCTGCAAATCATTACTATATGAGAATACATGTTCATGTAGATCTGCAGAAAATCTTCCCAATGGGGTGGGCTAATACAGCCCAGGAATCATTAGGCTATGTAATAGTGACTGGATATGGCATATTAGCAGCAAGAAGCAATCCTGTGATGAAGCCTCTAAGGACCCTGCATCTTGAGCTCAGGCCATGCAAAATGGTGGGCCATCTCCAGTAAACTCACTTGCATGCCTTTAGCCTTTCCTAGATGGCTTTTGACAGATTATATTATGATTAGGCTTTTAAACTATAACATATAAACTTTTGAAAAGCATGGCAGTAGGCCAGAATTTATGCACACAGGAGATAAAAGTTCATGGCCAGCCTTCCTGTGTTACATAGAGAGTTTAAGGCCAATATGAGCTACATAATTAAGCTTCATATCACAAAACCAGAGGCTGAGAGTGTAGATCAATCATACAAAGCAGAAAAGAAAGGCTTTAAGTTTCTTCCCAGCATGGCTTAAGAAGAAGGAAATTCTGAGTTTTCTGAATTTTCTATCACTGACATGACTGACTGCTACAAGTTATTGATAGTTGCAAAATTAATGAAAAATTAAAAACGCACGATGCCCCTCAACAGAGGAATGGATACAGAAAATGTGGTACATTTACACAATGGAGTACTATTCAGCTATTAAAATGAATGAATTTATGAAATTCCTAGGCAAATGGATGGACCTGGAGGGCATCATCCTGAGTGAGGTAACCCAATCACAAAAGAACTCACACAATATGTACTCACTGATAAGTGGATATTAGCCCAGAAACTTAGAATACCCAAGACATAAGATACAATTTGCTAAACACATGAAACTCAAGAAAAACGAAGACCAAAGTGTGGACACTTTGCCCATTCTTAGAATTGGGAACAAAACACCCATGGAAGGAGTCACAGAGACACAGTTTGGAGCTGAGATGAAAGGATGGACCATCTAGAGACTGCCATACCTGGGTATCCATCCCATAATCAGCCTCCAAACACTGACACCATTGCATACACTAGCAAGATTTTGCTGAAAGGACCCAGATATAGTCTCTTGTGAGACTATGCCGGGGCCTAGCAAACACAGAAGTGGATGTTCACAGTCAGCTATTGGATGGATCACAGGGCCCCCAATGGAGGAGCTAGAGAAAGTAACCAAGGAGCTAAAGGAATCCTCAGCCCTATAGGTGGGACAACAATATGAACTACTCAGTACCCCCCAGAGCTCGTGTCTCTAGCTGCATATTTATCAGAAGATGGCCTAGTTGGCCATCAGTGGAAAGAGAGGCCCATTGGTCATGCAAACTTTATCTGCCTCAGTACAGGAGAATGCCAGGGCCAAGAAGTGGGAGTGGGTGGGTGGGGGAGTGGGTAGGGGACTTTTGGGATAGCATTGGAAATGTAAATGAAATAAATACCTAATAAAAAAAACAAAATAAAAAAGAGTTAAAAAAAGTACATCACAAGTATTGATAAATAGTTATAAAAGATGAGAGTAAAATTTAACACACTTAATATATTGAGTAAGATAAGTCTATGAAGACTTGACTAAGGAAAGCTTGGCAGTTTTAATTGTCCCTTTGTTTCGTAACCCAGACAATATATTAAGTGGAGGCGAGATCCAAAAAGAAAAAATTTTCATATAAAAATTTCTGAGTATTTTGTATTTAAAGAAGATTGTCTTTCTTTTCTTGTGTTGATTAAACAGATGGGAGAGAAACAGAAAATGAGATGTGGGGGGGAAGGAACCACAGCCACACAGCTGACATAATAAATATGAGCCTTGTATAGGCTTGGCGACACACCAATCTCCAGCCTGGTTGGATCTAGATTTGAACCAGGTAACTCGCAGGTTGTGCTTCCCTATGGAGCCCCCACCCCATCCCTGTAAGTCATAGGATTGTGAAGTGAGTCAGGTGGTCAAATTTGTGAGTTGTTCCAAAGCAAGTTCCAGTAAGAGTCACCAGGAACTTGCACTCAACATTTAGAACATCAATAGTTGGAAAGAATTTTAGCTAGGCATAAGAATCCAAAAGAGTTGTTGATTGCTGAAGACCTGTGGTCTAACTCTGTTGGGTAGATAGACTTGGAAGTTAATTGAAATTAGAACACCATAGGTATCTTCAGTGTTGGGGCAATCTGAAAAAGAGATAGGCAAGTAGTTGGAGAAAGAAAGTGGGGTTTGAAAATAATTGACTCTTAAACTGCACATGGTAGCACATGCCTTTAATCCCAGCACTCAGGAGGCAAAGGGACACAGATCTCTGTGAGTTTGAGGCCAGTCTGGCCTACATAGTGAGTTCTAAGACAGCTGGGACTACATAGAGAGACCCAGTCTAAAAAAACAAAAAAACAAACAAAAAAATTGATACTCAATATTTTCCATGTCTCAGATATTAAAATGTTGCCAGAACATTTGACCGTGGGAAGAGGAAATTAAATGAAACTTTTAAGTAGTGTTCACTGTGTAAACTATAAAATATTATCAAAGTTTCAGTATTCCAGGATCAGTATACAGTCTATTCTTAAGTATAGAGTCAAGAGGGAAAAAAAACCCAAGAAATTAGGATTATATGACAGATAATACTTCAAGATGTAATTTATTGTTCATTATTAAAGTATGTAAACTACAAAAACATCAAAGAAAAGTCACCTCAATAAACACTTATTGTCCAACCCTGGGACTCTCCCTCTTCATCAGCTGTAACCATCAATACTGTAAGCAGACAGTAAGATACTTGACTAAGATTCACTGCAATAGAAGAAATAGAAAGTTACAGACTCACATGAAAAAAGATCCTGTCTCTATTATTGAAAATCAATTACCAGGAAGGATTTGTTCAATACAGCAGAGACTATTTCCCTCTAAATTCCATTTGGAAAGCTGCAAATGAATTAGTGGAAGTACAAGAAGACTGGATGATTGTCAAGAAAAGTACTAGCTAATAATAGTTTATGTTCAGTTCTGAAAATCAAGCTTTGTTAATTACCAAAGTGAAATGGTCCATCATGCCACCAAATGCTTTCAAGTGAGGCCAATTCACAGCACAGCACAGCACAGCACAGCACAGCACAGCACAGCACAATAGCTTTGGAAGACTTCTGACTTTCAAAATGCTAACAGAAATGACAAAATAATGTCAGAGTATATAACAAGTCACCAATATTTAGTTCCTGCAGTTTAAAGCAATGCTTTGTTGGCATTTTTTTTCACTAGAAAAAAATTGTGAAGGGGGAGTAAAATAGGTAATAACAGAATTTCTACCCATGGAGCATTTCTTGTAATGTTACACAATTGTAGAAATGGCTTGGTCTCAATAATATTCTGAAAAATAGCCTGGAAACTGGTCCCCCAAGGGCAAAAAAAAATCCCTATTATTTACTTTGTAAAGATCAAACAAGCTAAATGTATATGGAATTATTGAATTATATTCATGTCTATAAAAATATAAGGTCACAGTTATTGCTAAAAGTTGAATTTTTCTGGAACTTTCCAGTTTCATATTACTGGAAGGGAAAAGAAGGACAGAGTCCAAAGTGAAGCCAAGGCAGAGCGGGCTCCAAGAGAGCAAATCAATTCTCAGGTATGCTTTCGTGAACTGGATATGTGTGTGTGTGTGTGTGTGTGTGTGTGTGTGTGTGTGTGTGTGTGTGTGTGTGTGTGTTATGTAATTCAGTGTTGAAGATTAAGACCATTTACTGTGGATCCTTGACTATGCTGTTTATACACCAAGATCCTGTGCTTCTAAGCAATTCCACCTATGGTAAACCCCGTCCTGTGGATGGAAAAGTCTAGAATGGCCTTAAAGCTCATCTGTAGGAGGTGCAGGGATTCCCAGTGTGAACAAGATCGCCAGTCACGACATCAAGGGACAGCAAGGCAGGACCCAGAAAGCTGCCAGCTGCTTGGCTAATCTTTATATTATTTTCCTGCATCTTATTTCCATCTTTCCAAATAAGATTTACATCTCCAGGTATGTTATCTGCATGGTTTTGTCTTCCATAAGGCTGTTTATCAATAGATTTCTTCACCTCATCACGGCTCACCCCTTCTCCTGAGTACCATCCTTACTTCATCCCTTCCTACACACTGTCTGCCAGAAGAGTATCAGGACATCTGAACAGCCCTCGTGGTGAACTGAACGCTCTGATCTTTGAGACATTTATTCCATGACAATCTGTTCAGACTGTTCTAATGGCGTCATTGAACACATGAGGCTTTCTGCTGGGGAGCCAGTTACTAAAGCAAAACCACTTTATTTTTGCACTTGCTTAATATAATCACTTATTATTGTGATGGTTTGTTTGTATATGCTTGGCCCAAGGAGTTGTACTATTTGGAGGTGTGGCCTTGTTGGAGTAGGTTTGTCACTGTGGGCGTGGAATTAAGACCCTCACCCTAGCTGCCTGGAAGTTTGTCTTCCACTAGCAGCCTTCAGATGAAGATGTAGAACTCTCAGCTCCTCCTGTACCATGCCTGCCTGAATGCTGCCATGCTTCTGCCTTGATGATAATGGGATGAACCTCTGAACCTGTAAGCCAGCCCCAATTAAATGTTGTCCTTTTTAAGACTTGCCTTGGTCATAGTGTCTGTTCACAGCAGTAAAACTCTAAGACAATCATTTTTTAAAAACGACCTTTTAGGAAATAAAACACTTATCTCCTCATATCGTTTAGCTATGTGACTTTTTGCAAGTTATCTTCCCTAATACTTGGTGCTTCCACTCAGAAAATGTAAATACTGATAGTCTGTCTGTCCCAGGCTGGTAGGAGAGATCAAACAGCTAATCCACCAGACTCTCTTAATCCTCTCCAAGCACAGTGTTGGGGATCTTTGCAGCTGCTCTTTATAGTAGAGATGCTGTTTCAACAACCCTGGGCTAAAATCATCTGACATTGGCAGTTATCATTTCATTGATGTATGTGAAAGATCATACGAAGGTTAAAAACATTACCAGTTATGTTTTCTACATGCCTGATAGCTGGAGGGAGATAGTAACATATTTTAAATAGTCCATAAGGATGAAAGAAATAAATAAAATTTGGGTATGTTGATATAAGGTACAGAGTGGCTAAGAAAGAAGAATTCACAAGACCCTGGGCAGGGACTGTGAGCATCATCTGTGAGGGTCCATGGATGCAGAACCCAAGGTATGTCTCACTAAAACTTTAGGTATTTAACGATAAGCCCCTTTCTACCACAGCTGTAGGGCTTTCTGCCAGCTCAAGCTGACAATGAAGATTAGTCATTGCAATTCTGCCATCTGTCAATGTGGCATACAAACACACTCCTTTAAACTTTACAGTCCACCCTTAGGTTCTATAGTCTTGTGATCTTATCACAATACAAATGCATGGTCCATCTCTAAGAATACTCAAAACCTAAACTGTTTTAACACTGTTCAATAGGCCAAAGTCACTTCAGAGACTCATGGTCATATTTATTCTGGGAGCCCCTGCAAGATAAAAGCTTAGGCTATGTAATTCCAACATACAAGAGTCAACATTTTCACCCCAGAATGAGGGAGAGAGATCAAGTTAGCCACACTCCTGTAAGTAGCCCCTTGGCCATGCTCCTGTAACTGCCTGCCTGTGTCCCTGTAAGTCATCTCAGGCATCTCACTCACTCACTAGGCTCAGGGGAAATAATTTCTTTGGTTTGCCTTTGGGGTCCTCTCTGGGCTAATTTGATGTTTGTCTCCACAGGAAACATTTATGCAATAGGGAAAGTCCAGACTCAGTTCTTCTATACTCAAGTATGTCTGTGTATGTGTGATACAGTATTCACAAGAAACCACTTGTGATGGTTTGTATATGCTTGGCCCAGGGAGTGGCACTGTTGGGAAGTGTGGCCTTGTTAGAGTAGGTGTGGCCTTGTGGGTGTGGGCTTTAATACTCTGGTCCTAGCTGCCTGGAAGTCAGTATTCTGCTAGCAGTCTTCAGATGAAGATATAGAACTCTCAGCTCTGCCTGCACTATGCTTGACTGGATGTTGCCATGTTCCTGCCTTGAGGATAATGGACTGAACCTCTGAACCTGTAAGCCAGCCCCTGTTGTAGGAAATATTTAAAAAGTTGCAATATTTTGTGTTACACCCAGCTACTAGACTAGCCTCTGTGAGGTAGTCTTCCCAGCTCCGTTTCGTCTGCCTTGGAGCTGCCCTCCTGTACCTTCTCGGCCATCCACCCTCTGTGGTCGGCAGTCTCAAATCCCAGTAACCCAGTAAATCAAAACTCTAGAAGCTTAATCAGTCATATTTATATAACAATAAATTCTCAATTCACAAGATGCCTACACAGTAATTTCAGAGCCAGTTGATAATGATAAAAGCTGCCCACCTACATTAGACAAGCTATCACAACTATTCTATCCTTTTATGATATTCATAACTATCTGTGGCTACTTAAAACCTCAAGGAATCTGGATTGTCTTCCTCTCCCTCCATCTTCCTTCCTCCCCCTTTCCTTCTCCTCTGTCTCTGTCTCTGAAACTCTTCACCCCACCTCCCTTTTCCCTGTCCAATCACAGGCTTCTTGTTGTATTAATATTTAAAGTGATTGGACAGGGAAAATTCTGCTATAAGCCCCAATTAAATGTTGTCATTTATAAGACTTGCCTTGGTCTTGGGGGTCTGTTCACGGCAGTAAAATCATAACTAAGACAACACTATTATATTGTTATATTGCAAGCCAACTGCCTGACTCTGGCTTGATTCGCCCCCAACCCCTGTGCATTTGCTATTCAGCATTGTGTATATTTGCTTAATTTATTTATGGTTTTCTCCCTCATCTAGTCTAAATTTCAGGAGAGCAGGAATTCTGTTCCTAGTGCTGTATCCTTGGTAACAGCACCCATGTTTAGCAAGCCTCTGATAGACACAGAGAATGCGTAAAGCAGTGCTCAGAGGGCAGGTTGTGTGACTATGACTCATGACATTCCAGAGTTTAAGGACTCCCCAGCTTTCTGCATTGGTTTTTACAGCTTACTTGTGACACGCAGCCTTGGGTCACTGACTGTGACCAGTGGGAAAATCCCTACAGGGATTGGCTAGTAAGATGCACAATGCAACTGAATGGAGGAGACTAAGCAAAAATCCCCTTCGGTTAAAGATGGAAGTCAATGCTTCTCCATCACACACACACACACACACACACACACACACCAAAATAAGAGCGACCAACTGGCCACTGAAGGCAGTTGTCAAATAGAGAGCTCTTGATGTACTCTAGCTGTCGCCACTCATATTGCCACACCAATAAATATCGCTAAACCATGTACACACAGCAGGAAATCTGAGAACTAACATTCCCATGAGTGACTCTCCTTTAAGTTCCCGCAGCAGAATCTTCCAGCGTCCACAGTGCTGCGTAACTGAGCATCGTTCAGCCTCATAGGCAGGGACTCTCAGGACATGACTAAGTGACTCTCCATTTTCTGACTTCCTTCAGCTTGGGGCCTCCCTGGGAGCCTCCCTTTCATGTGTAACCATGTCAGATATTTTTAGCACAGCCCTGCATAAATCAGACAAACTGTTTAAAGAGTAATGAAAAGATAAAAACATAATAAAATCTAACTATTCCCACATTCCAAAGACATTATAATTGAGTATGCTAATTTAGAAATACCACATATTCCATCACATTGTATTTTTTTTATCATAACCCTAACGTTTGGATATCTAGAAGGAATGCCTCTCTTGGGCGTTAGCCTTCTGACAGAAATAATGTATCCGATACACGAAACCCTCTGTGTATGGTGCTGTTGAGGAAACCCTCAAAGACATTCCAGGGAGCAGAATGACCTAGGCTATGAATATTGCCAGCTGGTGTATTACTTGCTTTCCTATTTTTGGGTAAAATATTTAAACATTTGTATTTCCTTGTTTCCATCTTTTAAACAGGACCTTTGGCAGGAAGGGGAGGAAGAAGTTCTAGACAACTTTAACTTTTAATTTTATTCTCATTTTCCTTTCATAATGGATAATTTACATTGGTTTTCATCTTGGGAAAATAATCTTCCTATATTAAATATAATGCGTTTTGATTTCAGATAAAGATACTTGTATTTGACAATATTATAAAAATTGTAATAGTGTAGTAGTAACTTAGTCCTTCATGATATAGTTATTATTGTTGCCACTATAACTTTAATTATTTAGATATTTTCATATAATAAATTATATGTATTTATATGTGCACATAATATGAATAAATATGTATATAGTAGTACACACATATAAATACTGTGGTAATATATATGAGTCTAATGTATAGTTATGTGTATATGTATATTTATGGTGCAAACTTCCCCATAGTCTCATTACTAGTGTACAAATATATCCTTAACTTATTAGCCCATCAATTATATAATTGCTCTTCTTTAATATGTTATATTATCATTGAATTATTGTTTCATGTACGACTTGTTTCACAGGAATGTTTCTGAATCATCTGCAAGGATAGGCATATGAAGTGTGGCTCTGAGGGCTGATCACTCATACGCCTCCATGTTAGCAGCTTTCTCTGCTTATCATTAGGGTAGTGACATACAGGCTACAGACAAGAAACAAGAGCCATTTCACCCAGTACAAAATAAAGAATCTCTAACTCTACTAAATCTTTGATTTGTGTGTGTGTACATATATGCATGTTCATATGTGTGTATGTGCATATGAGCATGTCAAACCAGAGGATTTCGGCTGCCATTATTTAGGTGCTATCTATCTATGCTGACTTAGGCTCATTCACTGGTCTGGAACACACTGGTTTAAATATGTTCTGCTGCCCAGGGATACCAGGGATCTGTCTTTCCATAATCTGCTATTATCCCAACAAATATCATTTTTCTCAACTGAGCTACAGATTTGTATGAGACAGATGTTTTATAAGGGGAATCTGCCTTGGCTCAATTTTCACATTTTTTATGGCAGGAAGAATAGATCTTGGCTAAGCTTACAGATTCTGAGATGGATAAAAATCACTGTCCTGGAAGGGCTGACATATATCCTCCATACTCACACATGTGCCACTTATGTCATGTGCCAGTCACTAAGGTGTAGCAAGAAACACACAGTCTGCTTCCCTCCCGAGAAGACCAAATGTGCTGAGTGTTTTCTGATTATCAGTCCTCTGACTTCTTGCCTGTTAGACTATTCTCAGAGAACAGAACTGAGGCTACCATCATCATACCAACCTTGGCCAGGGTCTCTCTTAGTAGAGAAATGAAAAAGGTTCTTCAAGATCATAAAATCAGTCAGCCAATAGGTGGTAAAACTAGTCTTAGTTCCTAACCACAGCTCAGTCACTAAGCTCTATCTGTCTTCACTGTGATGTGTTTATCTTTCCTTTATCATATTAACATATGCTTGGCTCATTTGGTTGGCAAATTGGCCTATTTATTTTATCTACCATCTGGTTTAGATCACTATCAGTCTTTTTTCTCCTATTCAGACCTAATTACCATAGTGTGAACATCGACCGAGTTTACGTATAAATGCTGCCGTGTCTTCTCTCACAGGTCCTGTGGCTCTGTACACTGTGGAAGAATGAAGCCTGTGAGGACAGAGTTAAGTGGGTGAGTGTATCCTGCTGTGTGTAAGCCTCCCAAGGGCCCAAGTCTCACCACTTGGAGGGCCATGTCTTTTTTTTTTTCTTTTCATTGATTTTATTTTTTTAACATATATAAAAATAAATGTAATAAACCAAATACATGGACATAGTAAAGGTTATGTATGACAAACCCATGGCCAATATCATCCTTAATGAATAAAACCACTAATAAGCCCCATTAAAATCAGGAATGGGAGAGGACTGCCCACTATCCCTACTGCTCATCCATAATGTGATTGAAGCATTAGCTGGAGCAATAAGGCAAGAGAAGGGATACAAATGGGAAAATATTAAGTTAAATTATTTTCGATTGAAGATTATATTATCTTATACCCAATGTTGCCAAAATTTGACTAGAAAAATTATAGAAATTATCAATAATTTCAGCAAAGTGTTATGATATATGATTGACTTACAAAATTTACCAGTCTTAATACATATGAGTAACAAGCATTCTGAGAAAGAGATCATGGGTACACTTCTCTTCCCAGTTTCTCAAATCAAATAAAATATTTAGAATATACCTAATGAAAGAGGTAAAAAACCTCTACAATGAAAACTTTGTGTGAAGAAAGAGATTAAGAAACACTAGAATTTGAAGACATCCCAAGCGTATAGCTTGGTAGAATTAACATTGTAAAAAAAGACTATCCTACCAAAACAATTTACTGATTCAATGAAATCACAATCAACATCCCCATCTCATTCTTTACATAAATAGAAAGAAAATCCTTAAATTGATGTGGAACAACAAAAGACCCAGAATAGCCAATTAGTCCTAGATAAGTGTTTATTTCTATACATTCTGCTCATTATAAGTGCTAAGTGCATCTGTCTATGACCCCAACTTTTATACATCTGTTTCTATTGAGTCGATTTTGTTTGATATTAGAATGGCTACTCTAACTTGTTTCTTGGGACCATTTGCTTGGAAAATTGTTTTCCAACCTTTCACTCTGAGGTAGTGTCTGTCTTTGTCACTGAGGTGAGTTTTCTATATGTAGCAAAATGCTGGGTCCTGATTATTTATCTTTGTCTTTTTATTCAGGAGTTGAGTCCATTGATGTTAAGAGATATTAAAGAAAAGTGATTGTTATTCCCTGTTATGTTTGTTGTTAGAAGTGGAATTATGCTTGTGTGTCTATCTTCTTTGGGGTTTGTTGTAAGATTATTTTCTTGCTTTTTCTAGGGTATAGTTTCCCTTCTTGTGTTGGTGTTTTCCATTATCCTTTGTAGGGCTGGATTTGAGAAAAGATACTGTGTAAATTTGGTTTTGTCATGGAATATCTTGTTTTCTCCATCTATGATAATTGAGAGTTGTGCTGGGTATGGTAGCCTGGGCTGGCATTTGTGTTCTCTTAGGGTCTGCATGACATCTGCCCAGGATCTTCTAGCTTTCATAGTCTCTGGTGAGAAGTCTGGTGTGATTCTGATAGGTCTGGAGGGCCATGTCTTAGACACATGAGTTTTAGAGACAGGCAACAGCCATAACAGTGACTTTATACATTCTTGGTTTGTATATAAATAAGGACCAAAGCCAAGACCTTCAGAAACCCCAGGGAGTCACCTTTTTAGATCAATAGAGTCAACCTAATTTATATCACTTATCTTTGAAGATTGGTTATGTGTTTTTACAAAGCAAACTGAAATAAAGGCAAGGATGATAAATCCAGCAGAGTACAGGAAATAAGGTTGACATTTTCCCATGGTTCTGGATAGTTACATGTATAAGACTTTTCCTGTGGCCTCTGGTGCCTATCTCAGAGCATTTTGTTATGTGCATTTGAAATTATTTCTCTTAACAGCACCAAAACAGGCTATTTTAGAGATGGTCTATGGAATATATATTCTTGCTTTTAAATAAATCTGTTGTGGGTGCCATTCAGGTTGTATTTCTTCAGGCACAATCGATAGAGTGTTTGCTGAAGTTCTGCCTCTGTGAGGACTCCTAACATTTGTTTATATTCTTAGCAGTAAAGGGAATAAAGGTTTTCTGGTAATTGTGAAGGAAAAAAAAAAAAAAGACTCTTCTAGCCTTCTGTAGTGCTCATTCCTGAGGCCAGCATCACTAGGGAGTATAAGGGATGTGAGAGAAGATGCTAGCCATTGTTCTTGTTTCTCGTTCTTTATGGAATGGAAAGTCTGAGTGTGTTATAAATGACAAGTGTTATAGATGACAAGGCTAACACAATGGCTTGGGGCTTAGCACACTGTGGATGTCATACATGTGGAATTCTTGCTTTTTAAGATAAATGATATTAA
Source organism: Mus musculus (assembly GCF_000001635.26). Taxonomy (NCBI): domain Eukaryota; kingdom Metazoa; phylum Chordata; class Mammalia; order Rodentia; family Muridae; genus Mus; species Mus musculus. Next base: position 151,320,884 of record NC_000071.6, read on the forward strand.
CTCTTAGACAAAACCATACAGTATTTAAAAAACAAAAAACAAACAAACAAACAAACAAACAAACAACCAGACAGAATAGGTGTTTTACAGACTTTTGTTTTAGCATCTCTTCAGAATACCCTCCATCTATGTGGCTGCTTTTCATCCTTAATCCAGAGGAGGTAAACATGCATTGCAGGCTCACTCTTGCTTGTGTCCCCCTAAAAAATGTTCAGGTAACCCAGAGAGATCCACAGAGGAACCCACATTGATTATTCATTATCCAGAATGCCTGCAAAATGGAATGTCTCGGATGTTTGGTTTTAAAAATATTTATATCTGCACATAAGATTTCCTAGAACTCAACCCAAATCTAAATACAAGATTCATTTATGTTATATTACTTGAAGGTCATTTTAGACACTAAGATTTGTTTTTGTGTGTTTTGAGTGTGACTCATCACATGAGTGCTGGTATAGAATTGTTAACTTATGGCATCACACTTGATGTTTGAAAAGTTTTAGACTTTGGAACATTTTGGATTTTCAACTTCTGGATCAGGGGTACTTAATCTGTATTTGCATTTACAATTGTGTTGTGTTTCAAGGTCAGAGAATGATGTGAGTGTCAAAACCATGGCCTGCAGCCAGAGCAGACAGTAGGGAAAATGGGAGACATTCCCTATGCCAGTGAACCTGTATATAATCAGTATGTTTCAAAATGACTGTATCTCTGGTTTTTATAATCACAGAAGCCAGCAAATTCCTTCTTTTAAAGAGAGTCTCAGTATGTAGCCTTGGTTAGCCCAGAACTCACTATGCAGTAGACCAGGCTGGCCTAGAACTTAGAGACATCCACTTGCCTCTGTCTCCCAGGTGCAGGTTTGTAGTTGAACACTGTGCCAGCTATATGTAAACTTTGAAGAGCTAGATTTCTATGATCCACACCAAAGTCAAAATGTCAGAATAAAGCGTTTTATATCTAGAAATAGAACATTACAAAACCAGACTTTCAAAGGTGTTCTTTGTAGAGCTGGGATGACTTAGTTCCAGGTTAGAAAACTATAATGGCCAAGGACTGAGGTAAATACTTTCTGTATGTTGGAACTCAGATTGCCCAAATATCGAAGAAAGAGATTTAAGGAGCCAGGAAAAAGTGTCAGAGTCTTGGGATGTGTTGATTAGCTTTTGACCCAACAGCAGTGTTCCTCCACAGCCTCTGCACCAGTTCCTGCTTCCAGGTTCCTGCTTTGAGTTCCTGTTTCCAGGTTCCTGCTTTGAGTTCCTGCTTCCAGCTTCCTGCTTCCAGCTTCCTGCCTTGAGTTTCTGCCCTGACTTCCCTCAGTGATGAACTGCTATTAGTATGTATGAGCTAAATAAACTCCTTTCTCCCCAAGTTCCTTTTGGTCATGGTGTTTCATCACATCAATAGCAACCTGACTATGACATTCAAGGTGACAGTTCATCCAATCTTTAATAAAATCATACAAGAAAAAGATGGTCTTCAAATTAAACCAATAATTCTGAAAGAAGATGGAATCAATCAGTTATCACTAAGTGTCACCCTTCCTGTCACCACTCATAAATCTCAAAATGGTCCAAACTAGTAACTTTGGCATGACAGGTGTCCCAGGGCTATAGCTGGTATAAAGGGACATGCACTAATAAGATAGATAGTGTACTAGTAATTAGGGAAGTTGGAACTATATCCAAATATTTGTCTCTATCTGCACCCCTCCATGGCTGGCAGAGGAAAGGATGGAGATTTTTGCAGAACCCATGCCCAGGACTTTTACTCTTAGGGATTAGATGGTAGCCCACTGTCTCCCACGATGGGGTTCAGATAGCCAGAAGGAATGGCAGAACATAAAGACCAACAACCAAGAGTTGGACAGTCAGTTAGGGTAGGGATCAGATTGCAGGCCTCTGACTCTAGGACAACTCTGGTTTTGCTGTCATTCCAAGCAATATCCAAGAAACCAACAGACCAACAAATAGCTGTCAGGTCCATCATATAAATGCAAAAGTACCTGTGACAGGAGCCACAGAGCTTCCGAGGAAGCCCCCTTTTCAGGCCCCAGACATCCGGGCACCTTCCCAGCCAGAGGATTGGTGTCCGCCCGTGCCGGGAGGGCTTTGCCTGAGCATCTGCGGCAGATATCTTGGTTCTGGGACTCTGCCGAGAGTATTCTGCACAGATGAGAGTGTGGACTACAGAAGCTAACAGCTTCTGTGACAGGCCGAAGCAACACAGCTTCTGGGACAGGTCCTGTTTTGGGCCTTCATCTTTGGCCAGGAGGGAGGTCCGAACACCAGATATCTGTGCGACTTCCCTGTAAGAGGAGAGCTTGCCTGCAGAGAGTGCTCTGACCAATGAAACTCAGAGGAGAGAACTAGTCTCCCAGGTCTGCTGATAGAGGCTAACAGAATCACCTGAGGAACAAGCTCTAACCAGAGACAACTAAATCAACTAACTCCGGAGATTACCAGATGGAGAAAGGTAAACGTAAGAATCTTACTAACAGAAACCAAGACCACTCACCATCATCAGAACCCAGCACTCCCACCTCGCCCAGTCCAGAGCACCCCAACACACCCGAAAACCTAGACCCAGATTTAAAAGCATATCTCATGATGATGGTAGAGGACATCAAGAAAGACTTTAATAACTCACTTAAAGAAATACAGGAGAACACTGCTAAACAGGTAGAAGACCTTAAAGAGGAAGTACAAAAGTCCCTTAAAGAATTGCAGGAAAACATAACCAAACAGGTGATGGAATTGAATAAAACCATCCAAGACCTAAAAAGGGAAGTAGACACAATAAAGAAAACCCAAAGTGAGGCAACACTGGAGATAGAAACCCTAGGAAAGAAATCTGGAACCATAGATGTGAGCATCAGCAAGAGAATACAAGAGATGGAAGAAAGAATCTCAGGTGCAGAAGATTCCATAGAGAACATCGGTACAACAATCAAAGAAAATGGAAAATGCAAAAGGATCCCAACTCAAAACATCCAGGAAATCCAGGACACAATGAGAAGACCAAACCTATGGATAATAGGAGTAGATGAGAATGAAGATTTTCAACTTTTTAAAGGGCCAGCAATAAAATTATAGAAGAAAACTTCTCAAACCTAAAGAAAGAGATGCCCATGAACATACAAGAAGCCTACAGAACTCCAAACAGACTGGACCAGAAAAGAAATTCCTCCCCGCACAAAATAATCAGAACAACAAATGCACTAAATAAAGATAGAATATTAAACACCGTAAGGGAAAAAAGTCAAGTAGCATATAAAGGCAAGCCTATCAGAATTACACCAGATTTTTCACCAGAGACTATGAAAGCCAGAAGAGCCTGGACAGATGTTATATAGACACTAAGAGAACACAAATGCCAACCCAGGCTACTATACCCAGCCAAACTTTCAATTACCTTAGATGGAGAAACAAAAGTATTCCACGACAGAACCAAATTCACACAGTATCTTTCCACGAATCCCGCCCTTCAAAGGATAATAACAGAAAAAAAAAAAAAAAAAACAATACATGGACAGAAACCACATCATAGAAAAAGCAAGAAGATAATCCCTCAACAAACCTAAAAAAAGACAGCCACAATATCAGAATGCCACTTTAACAACAAAAATAATAGGAAGCAACAATTACTTTTCCTTAATAATTCTTAATATCAATGGACTCAGCTCCCCAATAAAAAGACATAGACTAACAGACTGGCTACACAAACAGGACCCAACAATTTGCTGCTTACAGGAAACCCATCTCAGGGAAAAAGATAGACACTACCTCATAATGAAAGGCTGGAAAACAATTTTCCAAGCAAATGGTATGAAGAAACAAGCTGGAGTACCCATTTTAATATTGAATAAAATCGACTTCCAAACCAAAGCCATCAAAAAAGGCTAGGAGGGGCACTTCATACTCATCAAAGGTAAAATCCTCCAAGAGGAACTATCAATTCTGAATATCTATGCTCTAAATACAAGGGCAGCCACATTCATTAAAGAAACTTTAGTAAAGCTCAAAGCACACATTGCACCTCACACAATAATAGTGGGAGACTTCAACACACCACTTTTACCAATGGACAGATCATGGAAACAGAAACTAAACAGGGACGCAGTGAAACTAACAGAAGTTATGAAACAAATGGATCTGACAGATATCTACAGAACATTTTATCCTAAAACAAAAGGATATACCTTCTTCTCAGCACCTCATGGTACCTTCTCCAAAATTGACCACATAATTGGTCACAAAACAAGCTTCAACATATACAAAAATATTGAAATTGTCCCATGCATCCTATCAGATCACCATGGACTAAGGCTGATCTTCAATAACAAAATAAATAATAGAAAGCCAACATTCACATGGAAACTGAACAACACTCTTCTCAATGATACCTTGGTCAAGGAAGATATAAAGAAAGAAATTAAGGACTTTTTGGAGTTTAGTAAAAATGAAAACACAACATAACCAAACTTATGGGACAGAATGAAAGCATTTGTAAGAGGAAAACTCATAGCTCTGAGTGCCTCCAAAAAGCAAATAGAGAGAGCACACATTAGCAGCTTGACAACACACCTAAAAGCTCTAGAACAAAAGGAAGCAAATTCACCTAAGAGGAGTAGATGGCAGGAAATAATCAAACTCAGGGGCAATTTCAACCAAGTGGAAACAAAAAGAAGTATTCAAAGAATCAACCAAATGAGGAGCTGGTTCTTTGAGAAAATCAACAAGATAGATAAACCCTTAGCCAGACTCACTAGAGGGCACAGGGAAAGCATTCTAATTAACAAAATCAGAAATGAAAAGGGAGACGTAACATCAGATCCTGAAGAAATCCAAAACACCATCAGATCCTTTTACAAAAGGCTATACTCGACAAAACTGGAGAACCTGGATGAAATGGACAAGTTTCTAGACAGATACCAGGTACCAAAGTTAAATCAAGATTAGGTTATTGATCTAAACAGTCCTATATTCCCTAAAAAAATAGAAGCAATCATTAATAGTCTCCCAACCAAAAGAAGCCCAGGACCAGATGGGTTTAGTGCAGAGTTCTATCAGACCTTCAGAGAAGATCTAATCCCAGTTCTTCACAAACTATTCCAAAAAATAGAAACAGAAGGTACTCTACCCAATTCATTCTATGAAGCCACAATTACTCTGATACCTAAACCACAAAAAGACCCATCAAAGATAGAGAACTTCAGACCAATTTCCCTTATGAATATCGATGCAAAAATACTCAATAAAGTTCTCGCTAACCGAATCCAACAACAGATCAAAACAATCATCCATCCTGACCAAGTAGGTTTCATCCCAGGGATGCAGGGATGGTTGAACATACGGAAATCCATCAACGTAATCCAGTATATAAACAAACTCAGAGACAAAAACCACATGATCATCTTGTTAGACGCTGAGAAAGCATTTGACAAAATCCAACACCCATTCATGATAAAAGTCTTGGAAAGATAAGGAATTCAAGGCCAATACCTAAACATGATAAAAGCAAACTACAGCAAACCAGTAGCCAACATCAAAGTAAATGGTGAGAAGCTGGAAGCAACCCCACTAAAATCAGGGACTAGACAAGGCTGCCCACTTTCTCCCTACCTATTCAACATTGTACTTGAAGTCCTAGCCAGAGCAATTTGACAACAAAAGGAGATCAAGGGGATACAAATTGGAAAGGAAGAAGTCAAAATATCACTTTTTGCAGATGATATGGTAGTATATATAAGTGACCCTAAAAATTCTACCAGAGAACACCTCAGCCTGATAAACAGCTTCAGTGAAGTACCTGGATATAAAATTAAATCAAACAAGTAAATGGCCTTTCTCTACACAAAGAATAAACAGGCTGAGAAATAAATTTGTGAAACAACACCCTTCTCAATAGTCACAAATGATATAAAATACTTTGGCGTGACTCTAACTAAGGAAGTGAAAGATCTGTATGATAAAAACTTCAAGTCTCTGAAGAAAGAAATTAAAGAAGATCTCAGAAGATGGAAAGGTCTTTCATTCTCATGGATTGTCTGGATCAAGATAGTAAAAATGGCTATCTTGCCAAAAACAATCTACAGATTCAATCCAATCCCCATCAAAATTCCAACTCAATTCTTCAATGAATTAGAAAGGGCAATCTGCAAATTCATCTGGAATAACAAAAAACCTAGAATAGCAAAAACTCTTCTCAAGGATAAAAGAACCTCTGGTGGAATCACCATGCCTGACCTAAAGCTTTACTACAGAGCAATTGTGATAAAAACTGCATGGTAGGGCTGGTGAGATGGCTCAGTGGGTAAGAGCACCCGACTGCTCTTCCGAAGGTCAGGAGTTCAAATCCCAGCAACCACATGGTGGCTCACAACCATCTGTAAGGAGATCTGACTCTCTCTTCTGGAGTGTCTGAAGACAGCTACAGTGTACTTACATATAATAAATAAATAAATCTTTTAAAAAAAAAAAAACTGCATGGTACTGGTATAGCGACAGACAAGTAGACCAATGGAATAGAATTGAAGACCCAGTAATGAACCTACACCCCTATGGTCACTTGATCTTTAACAAGGGAGCTAAAACCATCCAGTGCAAAAAAGACAGCATTTTCAACAAATGGTGCTGGCACAACTGGCGGTTATCATGTAGAAGAATGAGAATTGATCCATTCCTATCTCCTTGTACTAAGGTCAAATCTAAGAGGATTAAGGAACTCTACATAAAACCAGAGACACTGAAACTTATAGAGGAGAAAGTAGGGAAAAGCCTCGAAGATATGGGCACAGGGGAAAAATTCCTGAACAGAACAGCAATGACTTGTGCTGTAAGATCGAGAATCTACAAATGGGACCTCATAAAATTGCAAAGCTTCTCCAAGGCAAAATACACCATCAATAAGACAAAAAGGCCACCAACAGATTGGGAAAGGATCTTTACCTATCCTAAATCAGATAGGGGACTAATATCCAATATATATAAAGAACTCAAGAGGGTGGACTCCAGAAAATCAAATAACCCCATTAAAAAATGGGGCTCAGAGCTAAACAAAGAATTCTCACCTGAGGAATACCGAATGGCTGAGAAACACCTGAAAAAATGTTCAACATCCTTAATCATCAGGGAAATGCAAATCAAAACAACCCTGAGATTCCACTTCACTCCAGTCAGAATGGCAAAGATCAAAAATTCAGGTGACAGTAGATGCTTGGGAGGATGTGGAGAAAGAGGAACACTCCTCCATTGTTGGTGGGATTGCAAGCTTGTACAACCACTCTGGAAATCAGTCTGGCAGTTCTTCAGAAAATTGGACATAGTAGTACTGGAGGATCCAGCAATACCTCTCCTGGGCATATATCCAGAAGATGTTCTAACCGGTAAGAAGGACACATGCTCCACTATGTTCATAGCAGCCTTATTTATAATAGCCAGAAGCTGGAAAGAACCCAGATGACCCTCAACAGAGGAATGGACACAGAAAATGTGGTACATTTACACAATGGAATACTACTCAGCTATTAAAAAGAATGAATTTATGAAATTCCTAGGCAAATGCATGGACCTGGAGGTCATCATCCTGAGTGAGGTAACCCAATCACAAAAGAACTCACACAATATGTACTCACTGATAAGTGGATATTAGCCCAGAAACTTAGAATACCCAGATATAAGATACAATTTGCTAAACACATGAAACTCAAGGAAAACAAAGACCAAAGTGTGGACACTTTGCCCTTCTTAGAATTGGGAACAAAACCCCATGGAAGGAGTTACAGAGACAAAGTTTGGAGCTGAGACAAAAGGATGGACCATCTAGAGACTGCCATATCTGGGGATCCATCCCATAATCAGCTTCCAAACGCTGACACCATTGCATACACTAGCAAGATTTTGCTGAAAGGACCCAGATATAGCTGTCTCTTGTGAGACTATGCCGGGGCCTGACAAACACAGAAGTGGATGTTCACAGTCAGGTATTGGATGGATCACAGGGCCCGCAATGGAAGAGCTAGAGAAAGTACCCAAGGAGCTGAAGGGATCTGCAATCCTATAGGTGGAACAATATGAACTAACCAATACCTTCCCCGCCCCCCGGAGCTCGTGTGTCTAGCTGCATATTAATCAGAAGATATCCTAGTCGGCCATCAGTGGAAAGAGAGGCCTATTGGTCATGCAAACTTTATATGCCTCAGTATAGGGGAACGCCAGGGCCAAGAAGTGGGAATGGGTGGGTAGGGAGTGAGTGGGGGAATGTGTGGGGGACTTTTGGGATAGCATTGAAAATGTAAATGTAATAAATACCCTCCCCCCCAAAAAAGTACCTGTGAATGGCAGAACTTTCAATCTTCCTCCCCAAAAGTTATACCTACTGGAAGAAGGAACTGATTTGTTTTCTCACGTGTTCTAGGACCATCTGTTAACTGGCTTTGCTGGACAATGGAAAAGATAGTCCTCCCAGAAAACAGGGAAGGGCCACAGGCCATGTTAAACAAGCAACTCCCTGCTCTTCTTGCCCAGAAGCACTTTGACAATAGCTATAAAAGTAAGCTCATGGCTTTACCTGTTCTCTCCCAAATGGCTGCTTTATTGCTGTGATGCCTCTGTGAAGTGTCAGTGTTACAGGGACTCTTTAGCTAAAACTACATTTAGACCTAACAGAGAAAAATGATTCAACTTAGAGATTCTGTAAATAAAGTGGAAAGAGGGAAGGAGGTGATCCTTAAGAGTAATCTGTTTTCAAAGGGGACAAAGAGAAGGCATTCTGCAAGGTAGATGGATATTTGTACTTTATTAGTAAGAGCAGTTCTTGAAAGTTTTTGGAAATACATTACAAGATGTTAATGAATGTCAGGCAGTCAAGGGGTAGAAACAATGAGAGAGGTATTTAACTCATATTTTGTTCAGCCTAGATTCTAACTGGAAACTCTGTTGTTGTTCTTTTTTTTTTTTTTTTCTTCAAGAATGGGCACCTAATTGGAATATGTCTGGGTACTGTTTCTTCAGTCCTATTAAGGCCAAGGAAGGTCACATGGCCAAAGCCAACCAATAAAGGCTCTGGGAAGCTAGGTTGGGGCTACTGAAAAAATGCACTTCTGCATTTTTATTTAACTAAGAATTTCAGCTTCTGATATAACATAAAGCCAGAACCGCTGCTGGTCGCCTTTGCTGAATGGCCTTCCCTAAATGGAGCCAACATCCAGCTTATTGAAGCAGAGAAATAATGGAAAGTTTGAGTTCCTAGATCTGACTCATAGCTTTAGATGGGTTGGGATTAGGGAGAACTGGAGAGATGTCTCAGCAGTTAAGAGCACTGACTGCTCTTCCAAGGGTCCCTGAATTCAATTCCCGGCAACCACATGGTGGCTCACAACGATCTGAAATGGGATCCGATGTCCTCTTCTGGTGTGTCTGAAGAAACCTATAGTGTACTCATATACATAAAATAAATAAATCTTAAAAAAAATAAACAACAAAGACTAAAAAGAAGAGAAATAATTGGGGGAGTCACTGTAGCCTGGAATAGCATTAAAATATGGCAAAAGTTGTGAAGACCTGAATTAGGAAGTAATCTGCTTGGATCAAATGATGGGGGACCATAATTTGTTATTTGTAATTGTATCTAGTTTATACTCAAAGAGCTCTACATTTCTTAGAAGTACCAAGTGATAAAACCTGAAAGAAGTTAAAAATTAAAAGGTCTGAATAGTAATAATAAAGGAATGGGATCAGAAGTCGAATGCAAGTCTTAGGTTGGATTTTCAATCCAGTGCAATAGAGGGTTTGTCTTCATCTGCTGAAATAAAAAAACAAAATGGATATTAAAGAGTTCTTTGGTGTGCTTATATTAAAAGAAAGGCTTTGCCAGGTGATCCTGCTTCTGATAGTAAAGTCCATCTAGCTCTTCATCCAGTATAATCAAGATTCCTCAATAAAAGCATCACAACATGCACACGGGCTCTCTTCATGACAGAGAAAAAGCTGACTCTTCACAAAGCTTCTATCAAGGCAATTTGGAAGAAGACTTTGATGGAGTGGAGAACACACAGACTTTTTGACTCTCAGTTATGAAGCTTGATATTTGAGAATGCTTTGGAGATTACAATCCAGAGCTCTCAACCTGTGGGTCATGACCCCTTTGGGGTTACATATCAGATATTCTGCATATCAGATGTCCTGCATATCAGATATTGACATTATGATTAATAACACTAGCAAAATTACAGTTATGAAGTAACAGAATAATTTTATATTTGGGGGTCACCACAACATGTGGAACTATATTAGAAGGTCATAGTATTAGGAAGCTTGAGACCACTGGTTTAGAGGGAGGGTCTCATGTCTCTTGAGATTCATCCATCATTAACAGTAAGATGGTTTGGTTTACAGTTAAAATTGCACAGTGGATTAGAATAGTGGTACACAGCTATAATTCTTGCATATTGGAGACTAGGGTTGATGCTGTTTGCAAATTTGAGTTCAAGATTGTGTGTGTGTGTGATGTAAAATCACTGGCAATTAAAACCACACAACAAACTACCATCAATTAACCACCAAAACCAACCAGGGACAACTAAGAATTGCAGTTAGGGAGCTGACTGAAAGAACTACACTAAAAATTTTCATTTGAGGTCTACTTTGCTCTAAGAATCAAGGTTTTACCTGAAGAATTATGTGTACCATATGAGCCTACAAACAATAACTTCTAGGAACAAGAGATTCTTCTTTCTTTTAAATATTTATTATTATAAATAAGTACCCTGTTGCTGTCTTCAGACACACCAGAAGAGGGCGTCAGATCTCATGGGTGGTTGCTGGAATTTGAACTTAGGCCCTTCGGAAGAGCAATCAGTGCTCTTACTGGCTTACAGCCATCTCACCAGCCCAACTCTTAGACAAGAGTTAGAACTCTTAGAGAGAGAGAGAAAAAAAAAAAGAAACAAAACACAAAAGATTTTTGTTGCTGTTTTAAAGCGTTGTTTTCCTCCTATACCTTCCATTGCAGCCCAGATGTTCCTAGCTGCCTGGACTTCTGCTTTGCCTTCTGGTTATAATGCCTACAGAGGGATTTATTTCCATGCTTAATCACCATGATCCTGCTAATTTTTCTAGGGTGACCTGAGGCTTTTAATTAACCTTAAATAAATCCAGTGTGTTGTACTTTCTTCTCCATTCATAAGTTTCTTTCTTTACCTCTATAATTTTGTTTTTTTTTTTCTTACTACACTCACATCTGCCATTGGACCACTTCATACACAACGGAAAGTTCTGGCCAATGCCTCCCACCGAGAATAGGGCCTCCCAGCTGGCCAGGGTCCTCTCAACTCTCTGACAGGACACATTTAGTATTCCAGTCTTCACATCCCCACTGGTATTTGTCTCCTTAAAGGTAAGTAAGGAATGGATGAACACTTTTGGCTCCATTTCAAAATCTGTGCACTAAAGTCCTAACCACAAGCAATTCAAAATGTGAGCTGAACTTTTAAATGAACCATTGTAACCCATAAATATTAGTCACACTAAAGTAGGCTTCTAATCCAGTATGACTAGTGCTCACATCAAGACAATACTAAAGAGAACACTAGACACAGGAAGAATGGCAAAATGTAAGCAAAGGCAGAAATCTGCAGGATGATCCCACAAGCCAGGGAGGAATGGAAATTACCCAGGAGCTACAGAAGCTGGAAGAGGAGTTCAGGGAGGAGTCTGTCTTACTTCTCAGAAGGAACCAATCCTACGTGTACCTTGCTCTCAGACTTCCAGATTACAGAAGTATGGATCCATCCGTTTCTGTTGTGGAAGCCAGCTAGGCTCCAGAGTTTTAGTTGAGGCAGCTCCAGCAGAATAACCCAACAGCTACCTCTGTTCCTTACATGCATCATATTCACAGCTGGTTCTCATGCAACCACTGTGGAGCTAAGAATAGGGACAAAGAACATAGTCTAAAATATTCAACATTTGGCTCTTTACAAAGAGTTGGCTAATTAATTTGCAGCTTATCTGATGGACGGGGTGGGGAACAGGCATGAGGGTCATTCTGTCTGTTCCTTCTCTGAAAACTGCTTGCTGGTCATTTATAGGTTTCTCCTTCTTCCATAGAGACTTGACTTTCTCCTGCTGATTTGCCTAGGACCAGAAAGTTCTATTAAAAATTAAAGTATAGTGAAAATAAGAAGGCAATTTGGGATCCAGGACATGTTCTTCAACTTAATATTTTTGCTATCAGTGGAGTGTTTATTGTGATATCTTTCCTGCGCTTGTATATATTTCTCAGTTGGTCTCAAATCCGGAAGTGGGAGCTGTATATAACTCATCACCTTCCACAAACCTCAGCTTCTTCCTCTTCATAGCAAAAGAGTATTGGAAACACAATTTCCTTCTTGAAGTCTCTCCAAAAAGGAAGTGAGTGCTGACTTTTTTTTTTCAATTTGGTCATATCCTCTCTGAAGATGCAATTCTCATGACTCATTCTTAAAATACCACATGGCCACATAAAGCTACTTGCACTAATGTTCAGAGTTCAAATTCTTTTTCCAGGTACCTCTGTGTGTTTACAAGTATCTATATTTCCTTTTATGGACTAAACTTAAGTTACCATAGTGCTCTCCAATGATGAGTTTCCAGCATGGAGTTTTGCTTGAGGTCTGGTTGGTTAAACATTAACTCCATGCTATTATAAAAGCCTTTGCTTCTGTAATAATGAACACTCTCTTAATCCCCTGTCAGAAATGTTACTCATGTTGAGAAGGAAGAAACTTTTAAAGGTGAAAACAACAGGGATAACAAGTAGCAGCTTTGGAGCTTAGAAAAAATATTTTACTTAGTAATAGAAACATCTAGAAAGATACTAGGAAATATAATCTTTTCCCCTTAGTTTGTCATTCACTCAAATAACTTAATGATGCTTGTAGAAAATACCCATAGTATCCAGCTATCTCTGGTGTCCAAAGTGGGAGGCATGAGAGGGAAAGATTGAGTCAATAGTTAGCAAAGAACTTTGATATTCAGACAGAACAGTCTGGTTTTGACTCAATAGATATTCACAAAAGGTAACTGAGAAAGAATGGGTCAGTGTCAACTTTGGAATTCTTGTCTTGATCATCTAAAACTCTAAACTGCAGATTTGTCTAGCTGTGGGAGAATAGGTAAGGTGGGTCCAGTGGAGTCTATGGATATAGTTAAAGATATCCAGAAAAATAACTCACTCTAAAGAAGGTCACCTGTGTTTGAACATGGGGTCATTGGGAGGACCTGGGTTTTCTGACTTGATTGCTGGAAGAGGAGGCCATGAGAGAAAGCAAAGAGAGAAGAGCAGTTTCCTAAGGACTTTCATGAGAACGCTGTTCAATAGCACATGGAACAGGGAAGCTGGGTGCTGGGTGCTGGGTGTGGGGTAGAGCAGAGGACACTTTCCCTTCTTGGGCCTTTGTGGGTGGATTCTTTTTTTTTTTTTCCATTTTTTATTAGGTATTTGGCTCATTTACATTTCCAATGCTATACCAAAAGTCCCCCATATCCACCCACCCCCACTCCCCTGCCCACCCACTCCCCCTTTTTGGCCCTGGTGTTCCCCTGTACTGGGGCATATAAACTTTGCAAGTCCAATGGGCCTCTCTTTCCAGTGATGGCCGACTAGGCCATCTTTTGATATATATGCAGCTAGAGTCAAGAGCTCCGGGGTACTGGTTAGTTCATAATGTTGTTCCACCTATAGGGTTGCAGATCCCTTTAGCTCCTTGGCTACTTTCTCTAGCTCCTCCATTGGGAGCCCTATGATCCATCCATTAGCTGACTGTGAGCATCCACTTCTGTGTTTGCTAGGCCCCGGCATAGTCTCACAAGAGACAGCTACATCTGGGTCCTTTCAATAAAATCTTGCTAGTGTATGCAATGGTGTCAGCGTTTGGATGCTGATTATGGGGTGGATCCCTGGAAGCCCAGGACCAGATGGGTTTAGTGCAGAGTTCTATCAGACCTTCAAAGAAGATCTAATTCCAGTTCTGCACAAACTATTTCACAAAATAGAAGTAGAAGGTACTCTACCCAACTCATTTTATGAAGCCACTATTACTCTGATACCTAAACCACAGAAAGACCCAACAAAGATAGAGAACTTCAGACCAATTTCTCTTATGAATATCGATGCAAAAATCCTCAATAAAATTCTCGCTAACCGAATCCAAGAACACATTAAAGCAATCATCCATCCTGACCAAGTAGGTTTTATTCCAGGGATGCAGGGATGGTTTAATATACGAAAATCCATCAATGTAATCCATTATATAAACAAACTCAAAGACAAAAACCACATGATCATCTCGTTAGATGCAGAAAAAGCATTTGACAAGATCCAACACCCATTCATGATAAAAGTGTTGGAAAGATCATGAATTCAAGGCCAATACCTAAACATGATAAAAGCAATCTACAGCAAACCAGTAGCCAACATCAAAGTAAATGGAGAGAAGCTGGAAGCAATCCCACTAAAATCAGGGACTAGACAAGGCTGCCCACTTTCTCCCTACCTTTTCAACATAGTACTTGAAGTATTAGCCAGAGCAATTCGACAACAAAAGGAGATCAAAGGGATACAAATTGGAAAAGAGGAAGTCAAAATATCACTTTTTGCAGATGATATGATAGTATATATAAGTGACCCTAAAAATTCTACCAGAGAACTCCTAAACCTGATAAACAGCTTCGGTGAAGTAGCTGGATATAAAATAAACTCAAACAAGTCAATGGCCTTTCTCTATACAAAGAATAAACAGGCTGAGAAAGAAATTAGGGAAACAACACCCTTCTCAATAGTCACAAATAATATAAAATATCTTGGCGTGACTCTAACTAAGGAAGTGAAAGATCTGTATGATAAAAACTTCAAATCTCTGAAGAAAGAAATTAAGGAAGATCTCAGAAGATGGAAAGATCTCCCATGCTCATGGATTGGCAGGATCAACATTGTGGGTGGATTCTGAGATGCGTGTTGGAATAGCCTGGAGCTGGATTAGACGTGTGTAACACTTGATCTGCTTCAGTATGTTTGGAGTAGTTTTGTGCATCATGATGGGGAACAGGGATAGATAACACCATAGAGTCCCACCTGGACCATTAAAAACAAGAGAGAAAGAAACACCAGTGCCTGCCACCACATACCCAACAAATCCATGGTCCCCATGCCCTACCCTTACCAAGATTCCTAGGGCATAAAGACCTTGAGACTTACTGTGGTCTGAAATTGTAAGGATTGCAGTTCCTAGAACTGGGAGCACACCCATAAAGAGAGGATATAGTTAAAGTTATAGCTTCTACTTGTGAAGATGTCACAGAGAGATGAACACTGGAGGATGGTTATGTTAGGTATCAGCTGTGTGGCCTGGATCAAGTTATTCAAGTGTTCTGGCTTTAGTTTTTGTATTAGAAGAATATGATCTTTCCAATAGCCCAGCAAGGTCACCATGGAGTTAATAGAGAATTGGTATGTGGGAAACCTTCTTCTTTAATAAAGTCTTCTATTTGCATGGAATATTGAGGAGTCAGTATCCATAAAAGGATTTGAACGCACTGATATTTATAGGCTGTATCATCAAATAACTATTTATTTTAGTGTGAAATGCTTTTGTGTCTTCCTACACTACTCCTAAGAAATAATTTTCCCATGTTCACAATGGTCATAGAAAAGCCTAGACTGCTTGAAACAGCTGATTGAGAGGCATCCATAAATGCCTTGGAAAATGAAGCAATAGCTGACACACACACACACACACACACACACACACACACACACACACACAAATGAAGAGTAGAAAAGAAAGCCTTTGGGGGTAGTGGGAAGTTGGGTCATAAAAACACTGGCCTAAAATTAATATGTTTTAATAGAATATGGGACAGTCAGTGTCCAATCTCCCTGGTGGTGATGGCACTATTGGGGAAACTTAATTTTAAATTGTCTACCAATCTCTGACTTGCATGTCCAATGAGAGCCATGTTCACATCTATGAAGCCACTGGAAGCCCATACTCATGGTAAAATAAAAACAAAACAAAACAACAACAAAAAAACTGAATTATGGAACATAACATGTACTCATGCTAAATATATAACGAATGAGATGGCTTTAAAAATGAGTAATACATATTTTGATAAAAGAATCTGATTGTCCCCCAACAGGAAGGCAGATGTCCTGGTGTGCACTAAGTCCCCTTCACTCACTGAGGGGTCAAGTTTTCAACATTAATGATACTGTGAGATGAGGGATTTCCTCCCTCCCATAGCTCATCTTCACAGTCCTTTCTTTAAGGAATAACCCATGAATGTTTATGAGCCTGACAATGAACAAAGCACTTTATGTACACAAAATTCTTTCGTTTGCAGAACAGTGGCTGGGAGTGAGCTCAAACCCAGGAAGTCACTATGCATATTGACTTCAGAGTCTGCCTTTCCCTTTAGGGTTACACACTCATGGGAGTTAGAGTCACCTTTGGCTTTCACCTCTATTCCTATCCTGCTCCAGGTTGGAGCTGGTTTTCAGCTTGGAAAACCAAGACTATTCTTTTATTTAATTCCATGTTTGTCTTTTAATAAAACTTGACTAGCTTATATCTACCTGAATCCTCCTCAGTATTCTTCCCTATGCACGGGGAATCATCTTTATCTGGTCTATTCCCTGGAAATCACCCCAAAGTTAGGCAAGTCTCTCCATCTCTATTATTTCCTTCAGTCTTTTTAATTGCATTTGTTAATTTGTGTATTTGCAAGTGTAGGTGCACATTAGGAGGTTAAAGAACAACTTTTGGGAATTAGATCTCTCCTTTTCCCATGTGGGACCCAGATATTGGATTCAGGTCCTAAGGCTTTGAGGCGAGTACCTTTATAGGATGAGCCATCTTGCAAGCCTTCCCTTGTACTTTTAAAATGTCCTCCCTGATGTTGTGTTTATAAAAGGATAAAGAATAGCAGGAATATGTTTTGGTGGATGTGTAGTCAGGTAGGTATGGCAGAAGGGGGTGCCTTCTCGGGCCCATGCTAAAGCATCCCTTCCCCTAGAAGGACCAGCCACATGATGGTATAGTATAGAATAGTTAATTCAGGGCATTCGGGAGGGGAGTTGGGAGGGAAGGAGAGTCAGAAAAAGGGCAGAGAGAGAAGTGGGTGGGCTAGGGGAAAGGTAGAGAGAGAGAGAGAGGGAGGGAGGGAGGGAGGGAGGGGGAGGGAGGGAGAGAGAGAGAGAGAGAGAGAGAGAGAGAGAGAGAGAGAGAGAGAGAGAGATGAGGGGACAGAGCAGGAGCAAGAAGGTAAGAGCAAGTGAGAGTGGAGTGAGCAAGTAGCCCCTTTTATAGTGAGTCAGGCACACCTGGGTGTTGCTGGGTAACTGTGGGGTAAAGCTCAGACAAAATGCTAACACCTGGTACTCTGGAAGACTAGCTCTCCTAGAAACTCTCCTTCCTATGCTATCCCAGAGAGCTTCTCCCATACATGTGCTGCATGTGGCTGTGGAACACTTGGGATATGCTGAACACACATTCAACTGTAAAGTCTTAGAATTAGGAGAAGAAAATATCTTATTAATAATTTTGTGTAGTTATTTGGTGGAATTATAACTTTTATTTCACCTGTTGTTTTTCCTTTTTAATTTTTTTTGAGGCAAGATCTCACTTTGTAGCATAACTGGCAATTATAACTTTTATTTTACCTGTTGTTTTTTCTAATTTTTTGAGGCAAGATCTCATTTTGTAGCATAAACTGGCCTTGAACTCATAATTCTTGAATGTCGTCTCTAATCATAGAGGTGTGCCACCCTAACTAGCCTTTTTGAAAAACATGTGTGCTAGAAATTTTTCTTTTTCTTTTTTTAAGATTTTATTTTTAATTTAAGTATATTGGTACACTATCATGTCTTCAGACACACCAGAAGAGGACTTCAGATCCTATTACAGATGGTTGTGAGCCACCATGTGGTTGCTTGGAATTGAACTCAGGACCTTTGGAAGAACAGCCAGTGTTCTTAACCGCTGAGCCATCTTTCCAGCCCTGAAAAATTTCAATATCGTGAGTAGTTCTACTTAAACTCCCATGGGTAGTGCTGACATAGTGCCTTAAATTCTGAATTGCAGGTCTTCATCAGAGACTCCATCCCACTCCCAAGTAAATTCCAATGAATTTTCCTGGCTTGCATTATTTTTCACAGTGGGAATTAGTACTACCAATGCACTAGTTAAAAGTGGTACCTTTTGAAGATTTCTGTCTGAAAAAAAAAATTCTCAGCTCACAAAGAGTACTTGGTCCCTCACAGGAAGCATGCTGGCCCCAAAATTATTCCATTAGGATTAAAAGAAAAGTTTTCCTTATTCTCTGAGGAATTAAAACAAAATAGGTGGAGTAGGGGTGGAATATTCACTGACTGGATAATTACACCCAGTGAGACAGTTCTACATGAAGTGGAACAGGATTCAAGGGAGTATGTAAAGGGTCCTCTGAGAATGCAGAGTTAATAAAAATGGATGGTAGGCAGGATGTGTTTTTCCTGAAGGGAGTTCACAAGCAATATCAATTTAGCCCAAGGGAGCGATGGGATTGGATGCCATTCAAAATGCTTATAGATCAATGGCTCAATGGCTCGAATTGTCTCTCAAATGTGTTCCAGTGCAAACACAGCCCCCCCCCCCACTTCCTCCATCCCCAAGTTGTAGCTCTGGGATTCATTATTTAAAGAAAATACATTGAGTTTAAAGAGACTGGAATGGGGACTGGAAGTAGGAAGCACAGAAGCCTGAAAAGAATTAGGGCCACTTAGCAAGGTCCAATCTCCAACTGGGGCTGCTCAACCTTTATTTTGCTTATTGTATCCGGATTACTTTTTCTTTGGGGGGGGGGGGCACTGTGTGATTTGTTTTATTTTGCCCTATAGGTTTTATAGCATCTCCAGGATTAACCCTCTCTATGGACTTATTTGAATCAAGAGACAGCCTTTTCCAAATGTAAATGCTACTGAGTGTTAAAGAGCTTTTGCTAATTTACACATTAGTGTGAATTTATTCTAGCAAATTGCCTTGCTGCCTCGAACTTACTGCTTTGGCAATCTCCTTTCAAAATGAAGGCTTGGAAGGTGGCCTGGATGCCTGCTCCCTTAAATCCATCAAGCTAACATTTTAGGGACCAAACCAATCTGTGTCAGCTCTTGGAAGGCATTTCATTTGAGGGATGAAAAGTTCAGAGTTTGCTTTACACAGAGGCACCTCTCAAATTTCCCCCAGTCCTGAAATGATGTTTATGACCAGGCCCATGGTTCTGTGCTGTGGCTCTTGGGGCCCATCCCCTCCAGAGAATCTGTGGTCATTTAGCAGTGTCTGTGGGAGAGAACTGTGTTTCTTCAGTGGTATGGTCATCCTGCTAACTTGCTCCTGAGAAAACAAAACAAAATAAGATCCTCTCTGATCCTGTAAACAGCCCTAAATAAACTCATTGGAGTTACCCCTCTCCCCATGCACACACACTATAAAAAGCAAATCAAACTAAACCAATCAAACAAACAAACAAACAAACCACACTCAAACACACAAGAATGGAGGACTATTTGGGAAGAGGAATATCAGCAGGGGTGGAGGGGGAACAATGAAGAGTGATGGGGTAAATAGGAAAATGTCACAATAAAAGCCATTTGTCTCAGTTAGGGCTACTATTACTGTGATGAATGCCAGGACCAAAGGTAACTTGGAGAGGAAAGGATTTATGTTGCTTACATATCCTGAATCCATTGAAGGAAGCCAAGGCAGGCACTCATGCTATGGAGAAACCTGAAGACAGGAGCTGAGAAAGAGGCCATAGAGGAGGCCATGATCAGTAAGCACTATCAGCTTGCTTTCTTATAGAACCCAGGACAACCAGGCCATGGATGGCCCCATCACGATGGGCTGGGCTCTCCCCCACAACCACTAATATCAAAATGCCTTACCGGCTTGCTTACAGCCCCATCTTTTTTTGTTTGTTTGTTTTTTTCGAGACAGGGTTTCTCTGTGTAGCCCTGGCTGTCCTGGAACTAACACACTTTGTAGACTAGGCTGGCCTCGAACTCAGAAATCCGGCTGCCTCTGCCTCCCGAGTGCTGGGATTAAAGGTGTGTGCCACCAACGCCCGGCTTACAGCCCCATTTTATGAAAGCATTTGTTTCCC
This sequence comes from Mus musculus, assembly GCF_000001635.26. NCBI lineage: Eukaryota > Metazoa > Chordata > Mammalia > Rodentia > Muridae > Mus > Mus musculus. The sequence continues at coordinate 151,341,064 of NC_000071.6, forward strand.
TCTTCTTAGATGGTTTTAGATTGTGTCAAACTGACATAAAACCAGCCAGAAAACCATTACTATATGTGATAATTATGTATGCTAGTAGAAAGGGGTCTTTTTAAATGTGAAAACTAGAAAGCTTGCTACTCAGAGGTGGGAGAGAGGGTGGAATACCAATTATGATCTTCTAGTCTGGGCTATGGGGAAGGATGTGCCCCCTTTGCCTCTGGCTATTTGGGCAAGGTGAGAAATGATTCATAGTGGATTATCAGTTCTGCCCACTCTGTGTGAACCACTGTGCAATTCCTGAGCAACCTGAATATCAGGACCCTTGTGATGAGAAACTCTCCAGTCACCTCTGCATTCCATTCACCCCACCGGAAGCTTTCCTGGCTGTCTGTGTCTATGTTCTCATGGGAGCTACAGCAGTGTTCTTGGAGTAAACCTGCTTCTGCCACTTCATCAGATCCCATCCATGAGTTGTGTCATCCTAGGGTAAGCCATCCCCTAGGTCACTTGAGGTTATGGAAAATGATGATAAAGACATTTTGTTGGACCCGTGTTAGTTGGGCTTCTGAAATTTCTCCTAAACCCACATGACTGAGCACTTCTTTGTAAAATCCAGTTTTAGAAAGAACCCTGCCTTCTACCCTTTTATCCAACATCCTCTCCCACCCCACAGAGACTCTGATTTGTGTCTCTTCTGTCAGCCTCCACCAAGGATGTCACACCAACCTGGCCTGACTCCAGCAAGAATCCCATTACACTGTTTTGTACTTTTGATGTTTCTTCTTCTTGGTAATCTTTTAATCCACAGACTTTGTACATCTCTCTAGCCAAGGACCCCTTTGCCCAGACTGTTTTTGAGGTTGAACTGGCTCTGCCTTCTGCTAAAAAATCTACTTGCTCTAGTCCTAACATAAGCTTTATTGAATCATTCTATTGAATTTTTTTCCCTGTGTGCATATGTGTTTGACATAAGTATATGAGGGCATCCATGAGCCAGAGAGGCCAGAAGTCAACCCTATTATTGGTCAGAGCCAGAGCCTTCTACCTTGTTTAAGACTCTCTCTCTCTCTCTCTCTCTCTCTCTCTCTCTCTCTCTTTCTCTGTATGTGCATGTGTGTGTCTGTCTTTCTGTCTCTCTCTGTGTCTCTCTGTCTCTCTCTTTATGTGTGTGTCTGCCTCTCTCTCTGTGTCTCTGTCTGTCTCTCTCTTGTTTGCTGCTGTGTAAGTCACACTAGATGGCCTCCAACCTCCAAGAGAGTCTCATGTTCCCTCCTCTCATTTCACAGCAGGCACGCTCAGATAGAGATGCACACTATTTCCCAGCTGTACCTGAATTCTGGCGATTCATATTTAAGTTATTTTACTTGCATGACAACTGTCTAATCCACGAATCAACATCTCTAGCCCTCTCTGGGAATGTTTTAAGGAATGTCCTGATGAAATGCAGAGATGGCTCAGTGATCAAGAATGCTTGTGCTCTGCTAGAAGACTTTAAGTTTGGTTCTTAGCACCCATGTCACCTAACCTGCTATAACTCAAGAGAGACACCCTGTTATAGCCTCAACACACACACACACACACACACACACACACCAAACACACATAAATGTTTACATGCACACACATGCATGCACACATGCACATACTTACTAAATCTTAAAAAAAAAATCCTAAAAGAATTGTTTTAACCAAAATAATCACAGGAGGTAGAGGGAGAGACCTGGAAAGGAGAGAGGAGGGGAAGGGAAAAAGGGAGTCAGGATCAGGTATGGGAAGAGACAGGAGAAAAATACAGAGGATCAAGAAATAGAACAGAAATATATAGCAGCAGGGGATGGGGAACTGAGGGTAGCCATTAGAAATTCCCAGATACCAGGGAAGCAAGAGGTTCCCAGGACCCAACAGGAATGAAATTAGCTGAAACACCTAACAAAGGAGAGATAGAACCTGTAGAGACCATTTCCACTGGATAGGTAGGGCCCCTAGTTGAGGGATGGGGCCACCTACCCATCTCAAAAAATTTAAGCCAGAATTGTTCCTATTGAAAGGAAATGCAGGAACAAATAATGGAGCAGAGACTAAAGGAAAGGCTATCCAGAGACCACCCTACCTAGGAATCCATCCCATTTGCAGACAACAAACCCAGACATATTGCTGATGCCAAGAAGAGCTTGCTGACAGGAGCCTGGTACAGTTGTCCCATAAGAGGATCTGCCAGAACCTTACCAATACAGATGCAGATACTCACAGCCAACAATCGGACTGAACCTGGGGAGCCCAATGGAAGAGTTAGGAGAAGGACTGAAGGAGCTGAAGGGGATTGCAACCCCATAGGAAGAACAACAATATCAACTAACTGGACCATCCAGAGTTCCCAGGAACTAAACCACCAACCAAAGAGTACACATGGAGGGACACATGGCTCTAGTTGGATACGCAGTAGAGGATTGCCTTATCTTGCATCAATGGGAGGGGAAGCCCTTGGTCCTATGGAGGCCTGATACCCCAGCATAAGAGGATGCTAGGCCAGTGAGGTGGGAATGGGTGGGTGGGCATCCTCATAGAGGCAAAGGGGATGGGGGATGAGATGGGGAGTTTGCGGAGGGGAAACCAGGAAGGGGGACAACATTTGAAATGTAAATAAATATAATAACCAATAAAAGATTGTTTTAGCACTGCCCAATTCAAAAGCCACAGAAGATAATGTTCAACAGTGGCCCAAATGTTCTTAATCATTGGTTCACTGGTTCACAACCAGAAGATAAACAGTGAAGAAACTTGGAATGCAGCAAACCATTTCTCCAATCTTCTTGGGTAACTTATTGATAATGTTTGTAAGTTCTACACTGAGGACCCCATCAGCAGATCAGCAACTCTTGAGAGGTTCCATGCAGAGCAAGTATTCAGTAGATTTCCGCAGGCGGACTCCAATGTATTAGAATATATATATATTCTCCACTTTACTGTATGCATGTAAATGTCTTCTTCTTCTCAGATATATTTGATCTTTGCCAGTTGCGGTTTGGAGCGTGTCTTTTGGCTTAGGCAGGTGCTGTACAAGTCTAGGGTGTGGAGAATTTATTACAGTTATTGGTGCTGCTGTCCAGTCAAAAATGGAGGAAAATTGTACAATCAGCAAGGGGTATAAACCAAACCAGAATGAAAGCCTTTTGCTCTTCCGATAGGCCTGCCAGGAAGGCTTGATGGGTAAAGCTGCCTGTTGCCAAGCCACATAATGGGAGTCTATCTTAGGACCCATGTGGTAGGGGAGAACTGACTCCCATTGGTTGTCTGCTGACCTCCACAAGCACATAGGATGAAAACACACTCAACACATGCATGCATGAGAGAGAGAAAGAGAGAAAAGGGGGGATTTGGATTTTCTGAAATATTATGTTTGGAATTCTTTTTAATAATTCAGAGGCAAAGTATGTTTGGCAGCTGGGCTGATTTCAAGGGAAAATGTACCTAGTACAGAGGCTCTATGAGGCTTGTGACTGCATATCTTTGATCACACTGTACAAGTGAGCTGTGCTCCTGAAACAGATGTTAAATTGTTTCACACAGCTGTGGCTCAGTGCATCTTAGCTATGGCAACAGTCTCAAAATCTGCAGGCAACAAGCAGAAGAATTTGTTCTAGAGCAGCTGGTCATGATTTGATCATAGAGCACAGTATCAAGTATGACGTTCTGTCCTTGAAGATGGTTACCTTTTAGAGAAACGGAGTTTGCCCTTGTCTCAGACTCCTGGGCCATTCTGTAGGCACAGAAACATTTCTTCAGAACCTCTGCCTTACCTGGCAGCCAAAGCAACCCTGCTTCCTCTGCCGAGGAGATATGTTTCACTCTTCCTCAATTATGCGACCATTTGACCACACACAAACCATCTGAACTCCATGACTACAGAGTCCAGGCAGGGACTAATGTGCTTAAACCACAGGAAGTGAAAAGAAAGAAGTAACAAGAGGCAGGAGATTCTCACAGGGTAAAACCTAAGGCTTCCCCCTGCTTCTCCCTGCTCATTTCTGGATCAGCCTCTCTTGTAGATAAGACACAGGGTCTTTTGCCCAGTCTCTAACTCCCATTTCATCACAATGCCAAACAAGACGGTAAGCCTGAATGCTTCCTTACCATCTCTGATCAGATCCCAGGAAATTCCCTAAACAGAGGAGGCCTCCAGTGTACAGAAAAATCATCGCTCAAGACCTGGGCCTCTCTGTCCAAGCTTCCTCCAACAGTACTGGAGGAGAAAATAAGAAGTCCTAATGGAAAAGCAGTTTGTGAGGTCTTTCAACTCCACCTTCTGCTTCTTAAAATCACCTTAGACATTCTGTGGAGGGGGGAATTTTTTCTTACTTCAGAGAAGCCAAAGAATGCAAACCTGTCAGGAGAGGCAGGAGAATAAGAAGAGCAGCCAGAAGTCTGAGCAAGGTATACATTCTTGTAGACATTTAAGCTGAACCTTGCCAGCGAGGATCAGTGAGCCAGAGAGAAGATGGGAAATGCCAGGTCAGAGGTGCAAAACTGATGCAAATAGGAAGAGGTTTAGTAAATAGTGTTGTGGTCCAACAATGTCCCACAAAGTGCACAAACACTGACCTCAGTCACACAGGGATTGTTTATTGAATGCACACCCTAAGTCTGACTGATCAGGGCCACAGATCAGAATTTGGGGGCTCAGCTAGGACCCTGAACATTTCTCAGGGCCGGCTTATAAAGGCTAAAACAGCAAAACCCATGGTGAGCCCATATGCAGGTGCAGGAAGTGCTGCCTGGTGGTTAGCACTGACTCAAGCCATTTTAGGCATAACAGTTCATATTGTCCTATGTAAAGCTTTGTGGCATTTCTTACGATTAACAAACCTCATAACAGGATATGTAATCAGCATGACCTTGCACTGAATCAAGTTATTTTTCTGTGTCAATAACTGGTCCACATATTACAACAACAGTATGAAATAGCTGGCAGGCATGGAACAAAATGACTACAGCTATCAGAGGTGGGGGCGAAGGGGCAGGCCTCAAAAATACCTAAGGATCCAAACACAGTGTGGTGTGGCTGAACCACTAAGTCAAGTCAGAGTCAATTTGATTTTCCACCAAAGGCAACACAATGACATGGAGGGACTTTTCCATAGAACAGACCTGGGATCAGATTTAGTCTCCTTATAACCAGACTGACTTCAAAATTACTGTGGACTACTAAGCGTTCTTTCTCCTTTTTCCAGGCATTAGGGTGACATGTGCAGGCCATGTGGTGGAAAACTACTTTAAGGAGCTGCAATTTCAAGGTGGCGGGGGTGGGGGTTTGGGGGTGGGGTGGGGTTGGGGGCTCAGGCCAAGGTGGTGTCAGGCAGGATACCAAAGGATGGAATTAACAGGAGATAAGGTTTTAAAAATGAGCATGAGATGGATTTGGTGACAGAAAACGCACATTTAAGGGTTAGGGCACCCCTGTCCCCCCGCCCCCCCCCCCCCAGTTTGGAGGCTGAACGATGAGTTGACCAAAGGCTGAACCAGGAGAAGACTGGATGAGCTGAGGTCATCACACGGTGTTCTTAGAGATTTGAGCATAGCCAGATGGAAGCTCAGGACTCAGGTGCATGCATGCAGATGCAGGTTCTTGATGGCAGTCGGCACTCTCCCTGTCTTCGATGCCCAGAACACGGCTCCCCATTTCACCTGGTCCTACCCACTCTATCCTCATGAGTAAGTGAACAGAACATTAGTCCAAAGCTACTCATGAGTCACGGTCCTGACTCTGTGCCAGGGCCGCTCTTCCAAGTCAAGGACACGGGGCCAGGCCAAAGTGGCATTGTCACACGCTCAGCCAGAAACCTCTTGGCTTTGGCTTCTGTGACTCAAAAAGTTCACAGGCCAAGAAGGCTAGGGAGATGGCTCAGTAGATAAAGTGCTTCCTGGTTGATTGTAAGCACCTGAGTTTAGGTCCCTAGGCGTGGCAACAGGTATCTGTAGTCTCACTGCTGGGAGGCAGAAATGGAAAGATCTCTCGGGGTTGCAACTACCAGCCTAGCTCCAGGCTCACAGAGAGACTGCCTCAAGAAGTATAGAGAAGATCTGTAACTAAGTGCTTGTATTCTAATGCTAATGGGGTCCCCAAAATAAGTTTGCATGAGAAGGTCTGCATGTAGCTGTGGGAACCTGCCCCCAATTAATTCTGATTAGTAAATAAAGATGACAGCCAATAGCTAGGGAGAAGAGAAAGCTAGGTTTTAGGTTTCCCCAGCTTGGGACCACAATGAGGAGAAGGAAGGGAGAGATGCCAAGCCTAGGATGTGGACAAGAGAGAGGAGCAGAGCTGCCATGTAAGGGGGCCAGAGGACCAGTCCAAAGGGCTGCTCAACTGGGTCAAGATCAGCCAAGATAGAACATAGAAATTTATAAGTAGTAACTCAGAATTATCAATGGGAGGTAGATTCTAATAACAGGGAGGTTAGGTAATTGCCAAGCTATTGTGCTGCTTAAGGCATATTACATGTAAAGGCTGTGTGTGTGTGTGTGTGTGTGTGTGTGTGTGAGAGAGAGAGAGAGAGAGAGAGAGATTTGGAAACATAAACCATTGAGATAGGAAGCAACCCCATGCCAGGATTTATTTATTAAAATATTTATTAAAATTATTTCAACAGAGATCAACTCAGAAAGATACCCTATATCGATCTGTAGCCTCTATGTACACAAACACCTATACACACACACACACACACACACACACACACACACACAAAGCACAAACCTTGGACTCTCTTTTGTTTCTGTCAACATGGTCTGGACTGTCTGTTAGCCATTTTACAGCCTATAACAGCCCATGTAATGCACTTCATAGAGACTTGAACATGACTTGTCTGATGTCCTACCTTCAGGACTCACCCATTGGTGAGCAGAAGATGTCTTTGTCCCTTCTAGAAAAGTGGGCCCTGTGCCAGGCACACACGGTGCAGGATATCTCTAAGCTGTCATCTGTTGTTTGGCAGAAGTGTTTAAGCTCAGTTTTAGTCCTGATCTACTCTGTATCTCATTTATCCTTCTAGCTATTCATCAGCTACCACCCTTCAATGACACAAAGAGTGTTGAAAACTAGAAGTAGATATTCTTCACTCTAGACATGATCTACTGAAAGTATATCAAACTCTGAATATCAATAGACCTGGGAAGAGTGCTCCCCAGTGATCTGTGTAATTAAGTCTTGGCCTCCAGGATGTGGTGCCCTGGAAGTTGCTGGACACTTTGAAATGTAGGGCTTCATTGGGGGAACTTAGAGTCATTTGAAGGGCATGCCCGGGAAGGGAATGTTAGGACCCCTGGCTCTTCCTTTTCACCTCTCTTCTGTCTATAAGGCAAAGATTCATGTACTCCAGGGGACTAACACATGTAAAGTAAACCTTCCTTCTTTTTTAAGTTGATGATTTTGTAATGGTAACAGAACTCTGACTAATACAAGTAATAAAGACCGAACACCTATAATCTCCATCCTCCCCAGTGATAGCTTCGTGGCAGCACTGCCTTGGCCTGTCAGAGGTATTTGGATGGAACAAGGAGCCCTTTGTTTGGCAGCCAAGGCTACATTCAGAAACAAGTACGTGATCATCAGACATGCCCTATAGGGCAGTGGATTCTACACACCAGATACACTGCAGGTGAAATATTGCAGGCTAGCTGAGAAATTAAGAAAATGGCAGTTATACACACAAGTGAGCTCACATAAGGCTTGTAATCACCCTGGCAAGAATGAAGATATTCTAAGGATACTTGTATCTTCCTCCCTTGGGCTATTAGATTGATGAAACAATAGACCACCCCCCAATTGGGATTTCCCCCACTTGTCTTGGTCTTAGCAAAGGAACAGACTGGGTCCCTGATGCCAACCAGAGTGAGCTTGTCTCCAGAAAGAGACTTCACAGAGTTCTGACACTGTCAAACCAAGAGACACGACCTGAGAGGTTGCTGATTAGCAGAAGCACACCTCACTGGATCTCATAGTCATTCCTATGCCCTTCCCTCTATTCAAACACTAGACTCACATCCCAACCCCAAAGATAAGCTTGTGCAGGGGTAGGGTGCTGAACCTCTTTGATCCTCTTCCTAATGTATTACCACATTGAATAAATCTCCCTTTTCTGCTTTTCCCTATTACTTTTCCTTTGAATTGGCTTGTTGAGGATGGGTGGCCAAGCCTAATTTGTTGGGGCTTCTAGAACCTCGGCTCTGATCCTAACAACTGTAGGAACAAGCTGATGTAAATCACTGAGGAAAAATTTGTTTCCTGTCTTTAAAAAATTCTAGGCAGTTGCAATCTTCTCTCTCACAAAAGCCTTGAGCTCATGTAGGGTCAGAGCAACCAGAAAGGAGCTGATTCAAAAGAAATTATCTTTGAAATAGGAGAAACAGAAAAGGAACCTCTCGGGATCCAAATCTTCAAAGATTGACAGGCAGAACCACACTGAAAGTGTTCATTTGCCAAGTCTGCCTACCTGCCTGGTGCCTGCTTACAGATGACAGTCTTGGCAAGATGCTCAGGACACATATTGGCAATAAATAGAGAAGAGTAAAATGTTTGCATAAGCCACATAGATTCCCATGTCGTCTGTCTGTCTGTGAATACACATAGACACACACACAGACACACACACACACACACACACACACACACACACACACACTTTCCATTACTTGTGTCAAGAAGAATTGATTGAGAACCTGGGCAAGGCTTTCAATTAATTACAAGATCACATCTGCAATCCCATACTCCAAAGCCTCAGGCAGACAGCCATTCAGTAGTACAAAGCAAGAACCTGTCTTATGAAACAAGACTAGCTTTCAGTTGTTTTTCTTAGGAGCTAGGGAATTTAAAACCTTTTATTTATTTATATATATAATAACCTATAAAGCTACTGTTCCCATCCTGAATTAGCTGATTTAGAAATAATTAATTATCTGCCTCAAGATAATGAAGAGCTTACTGTGAAAACAAGGGAACATTTTCTTTCCTTTTTTTTTCTTTTTTCTTTATAAAGCTATTCGGAGAGTGGCTAAGAGAGGTGCCAAGTGCTGCTTTAATAAATTACATTCCCTTAGGAGAGAGTGAGGAGTGGACTCAGCATCACACTAAAGATAATGACTTTCTCCTTTCTAACTTTCATTTTGTGTCTAAATAAAAAGAATGAATGTGCAGCAAATGCTTTCTTTTGGAGCTAGGAAAATTCCAAGAGGGAAACTAAATGTAAAAGTTGACATTATTACACCAAAAAGCAAGGAAGCACGGGGTCACGGCGAATATATTTCAAGTGCACTGTCTTAGTTGTCTTTCCCTTTTAATTTAGAAAGCACTTAAGAAATAAATTATACATTTCAAAACCCTTTTTCACACCAAACCGAGAGGAAGATACAGTTCTTTCCCATATGCTCCCAGTGGCTCCCTTAGCCTGCCTTACCATCCTTCTCTTCCAACAAAGTGGCACATTTGTTTTGTATGATGAACCTACATTAGCACATCAAGGTCACAGAAGCCCATCGTTCACATCTGGGTCCCTCTGAGGATTCTGAGAAATGTGTGACACATTCCATAACTGTACAATCATGCCCCAAAAATCCTCTGTGCCCTGACTACCAGTCCTTGTCTTCACCTTTTTTTTTTTTTTTTTTTTTTTTTAATTCTCCCAATTTGGCCAAAATTTCCTGACACTGGAATCGTATGGTCTTTTCGAATTGGTTTCTCTTACCATAGCATGCATTATCTTTTTCAAGAGGAATCAGAAAAATCCCCCATGCCCTTTGAGCTGGTGTGGTGGTGTGGGGAGGATCGCACACCACAGCCTCTGCTATCTGTATACCTTACTTCCCGCCTGCGCAAATTGCTTAGCACAAACTGCTTACTAAGTCTTGATTTCTCATCTGCTAAATGAGGATCACAGTGGTTAGTTCCTATCCCACAAACTCGACTATGTTGCTGTGAAGATCGGGTTTTTCTAGAAGAAGAAGGAAATAATCCTTCTCAGGGTTGTTGTGGGGATTAAATGTGCAGGAGGTGCGGAGAGCTGAGATCATGCCCAGAACATCCAGTCCTCCGGCCTACGATATGGTTTTTTATTGTAATGTGTGAGCCAAGCGGTTTCCATTTGACTACCTGAAGTCTCCACTCTTATTCCGAACCTTGCTCTGGGCATGATTTCTGTAAAGTGAATCGGTAGCGAGCTGTTTTCTTCATAAACCAGTCAATGAGAGGCCCTGGCTGATCAGAAGGTGGGACAGTTGGGTTCCTTCTGTTTCTTCTGTGCCCATCCACACTTTGCTTATTCCCACATTTACCTGTGAAGGCCAAGAAACCTCTTGACAAACGACTGAACAATTGACCATTACAGAATGACTGGTTTCCCTTAACTTCACTTTGATCCATATTTTTGCAAGGGATCTCTTAAACTATCCCTGAAGGTAATTTTCAGGGTTTTTCTTGTCAAGAGAATGTGTGATGTCTGACCTTCACATTAACTCATATTTTTATTTGTATATTATTCAGCATGTCAGGGGTCGAGATCATAAGCAACTTTATAAAACCCTACAGATTGTTACTTAACAACTTTCTACATCCAAACACTGCTCAGGACTTAAAAAAATCCACTTTCTGGCTTTTTTTTTCCAGTGAAAAAAAGCTTAATTAGTCAATCTGAAAATTATAACTCTGATTAAAAGATGGAAACTGTAAGAAAGGCTGGCCATAGGGCTGTGGAGAAGGTTCAGGAACAAAACTCAGATCCTTGTCATGTAAACATGAGGTCCTGTCAGTATACACCCACATTATCAGTGCTGGGGTATCAGAGACAAGGGAGGATGCTCAGGGCTTTGCTTGGCCCTTAATCTAGCTGAGTAGACAAGTTCCAAGTTAGTGGAAAGACCCTGACTAGAGGAAGACCTCACCACCAACCTCTGGCCTCCAAACATATGCACACACATTTACATCACCTGCACACACATATGAACCCATACACGAGAAAGGATGTCAATATTTCCTCGTGTCTTATGTAACAAAAATGCAGCAGCAACAGTATCTGTAGGCATTGCTTATTGTGGGAGGCCAAAGGCAATACTTAGTTTCTCCTGTATGTATTACACAATCTACCTACCACGTTAGACTAACCTTTTTACTCTTTTAGCAAAATTCACATTTACAGATTTATAAGTAATCAACAATAACATGTGTTTTGTTTGAACTTTTTGCACTATAATTTATAAGAACAGGCCGCCTCATTGTTTAATTTAAAAACCAAGAAACAGAAGAAGGAGGAAGAGAAGGAGGAAGAAGAGGAAGAGGAAGAAGAAAAGGAGGAGGAAAAGGAGAAGGAGGGGGAGAAGAAGGAAAGGTGGAAGAGGAAGAGGAGGAGGCAGAGAAAGAGAAAAAGTAATAGATAGATGTATGTGGAGCTTATTTTGGTGGTGGTGCCGTAAGGCTGTAAGGGGGTGTGCTCTTGGAAGCATATTCTGCAATAAAGTTACCTGCCTTAGGGTTTGACAGAACTCCAGCTGACATTTGGTTTGGTACACCATGAAGATTCTAGATGCTTCCAGAGCTGTTTCTACAAATTCCTTCCTTTTAAAGTTATATTCTCCACGTTTATAGTACTCTGGGAAAAAATTTAAAAAGTTTTAAATATAGCTAAGCATCCCTACATAGTAATTTATATAAAGTACAGTATGTCAACAAAAATACATTTCAAAATTAGAATGGTTTTGAAAACTAACATAAAATTTAACGTAAGGGCTAGAGAGATGGCTTTAATGGTTAAGATTGCTCAGTACTCTTTACAGGGGACCTGGGTTCAGTTTCTAGCACCCATGTGGCAGCAATCAACCACCTATAACTCTAGTTCCAGGGGACCTAGCATCCTCTTCTGGCCTCAATGAGTGCTGTAGGAACATAATGCCCAGATAGATATGCAAGCAAAGACTACTGTGTATATGAAAGAAAGATGAAATTTCAAGACCTGTAAGTCATATAAAGTACTCAGAAATTGCTGGTTGTTTGTGAGCCTAGAGGCTGCCTGGGGCTGAGAAAAGAGAAAAACAAACCTGGGTATGCCTCGTAGTTAAAACATTCCTGGGAACATCTTGACATAAGATAAAGGGGAATATGAAGACATAGCAGGGCTATATTATCTAAGTCAACACCATCTGGCCGGAATCTCCCCTCTGTCTATTGCCCCTTGGCGCCAGGTAAAAGTCATACATCAACTGGTTGCTATGTGAACAAAGATAAGCCCCCAGCCCACAGGAACAAAGTCCTGATGCACTGTGTTCTTTCTGTTAATGTTTGAATAAGCCAATAGTGTGTCGCTATGCTGAATTCCACACCCCTAAGCCCCTTACCCCATAAAAGCCCCTGGCTTTCGAGCCTCGTGGCCGACATCCGTTATCTCCTGTGTGGGATGCATGTCAGTCCGGAGCTCCGTAATTAAACGTCCTCATGTAATTACAGCGAGTGGGTCCTCGTGTTTCTTTGGGTGCTCTCACACTCCCGAGACTAGAGTGGGGGTCCCCGAAAGGGGGTCTTACATATAGAATTAAAAAAAAAAACCAGGACTCAGCAGATCTTAGGAAATTAGTCTGAACAGGTTAGAGGGTGCGCCAGAGAACCGGACAGCTTCTGGGACGGGCAGAAGCACAGAGCCGCTGAGGCAGCACCCTTGGCGGGCCGCAGACAGCCGGCCACCATCCGGACCAGAGGACAGGTGTCCGCCTGGCTTGGGAGGCGGCCTCAGCCTCAGCAGCAGCGGTCGCCATCTGGGTTCCGGGGCTCCGCGGGACCTAGGAAATTAGTCTGAACAGGTTAGAGGGTGCGCCAGAGAACCGGACAGCTTCTGGGACAGGCGGAAGCACAGAGCCGCTGAGGCAGTACCCTTTGCAGGCTGCAGACAGCCGGCCACCGTCTGGACCAGAGGACAGGTGTCCGCCTGGCTCGGGAGGCGGCCTCAGCCTCAGGAGCAGCGGTCGCCATCTTGGTTCCAGGACTCCCTGGAACTTAGGAATTTAGTCTGCACAGGTGAGAGTCTGCACCACAGAAGCTGACAGTTTCTGGGAACTGCCAAAGCAACACAGCTTCTGAGAGAGGCCCTGTTTTGGGCCTTCTTCTTCGACCAGGAGGAGGTCCAAAAACAAGATATCTGCGCACCTTCCCTGTAAGAGAGCTTGCCAGCAGAGAGTGCTCTGAGCACTGAAACTCAGAGGAGAGAATCTGTCTCCCAGGTCTGCTGAGAGACGGTAACAGAATCACCAGAAGAACAATCTCTAAACAGAGTCAACTATAACTACTAACTCCAGAGATTACCAGATGGCGAAAGGTAAACGTAGGAATCCTACTAACAGGAACCAAGACCACTCACCATCATCAGAACCCAGCACTCCCACTTCGCCCAGTCCAGGGCACCCCAACACACCCGAAAACCTAGACCCGGATTTAAAAGCATATCTCATGATGATGGTAGAGGACATCAAGAAGGACTTTAATAAATCACTTAAAGAAATACAGGAGAACACTGCTAAAGAGTTACAAGTCCTTAAAGAAAAACAGGAAAACACAATCAAACAGGTAGAAGTCCTTACAGAAAAAGAGGAAAAAACATACAAACAGGTGATGGAAATGAACAAAACCATACTAGACCTAAAAAGGGAAGTAGAAACAATAAAGAAAACTCAAAGTGAGGCAACACTGGAGATAGAAACCCTAGGAAAGAAATCTGGAACCATAGATTTGAGCATCAGCAACAGAATACAAGAGATGGAAGAGAGAATCTCAGGTGCAGAAGATTCCATAGAGAACATTGGCACAACAATCAAAGAAAATGGAAAATGCAAAAAGATCCTAACTCAAAATATCCAGGAAATCCAGGACACAACGAGAAGACCAAACCTACGGATAATAGGAGTGGATGAGAATGAAGATTTTCAACTCAAAGGACCAGCAAACATCTTCAACAAAATTATTGAAGAAAACTTCCCAAATATAAAGAAAGAGATACCTATGAACATACAAGAAGCCTACAGAACTCCAAATAGACTGGACCAGAAAAGAAATTCCTCCCAACACATAATAATCAGAACAACAAATGCACTAAATAAAGATAGAATACTAAAAGCAGTAAGGGAAAAAGGTCAAGTAACATACAAAGGCAAGCCTATCAGAATTACACCAGATTTTTCACCAGAGACTATGAAAGCCAGAAGAGCCTGGACAGATGTTATACAGACACTAAGAGAACACAAATTCCAGCCCAGGCTACTATACCCAGCCAAACTCTCAATTACCATAGATGGAGAAACCAAAGTATTCCACGACAAAACCAAATTCACACATTATCTCTCCACGAATCCAGCCCTTCAAAGGTTAATAACAGAAAAAAACCAATACAAGAACGGGAACAATGCCCTAGAAAAAACAAGAAGGTAATCCCTCAACAAACCTAAAAGAAGACAGCCACAAGAACAGAATGCCAACTTTAACAACAAAAATAACAGGAAGCAACAATTACTTTTCCTTAATATCTCTTAACATCAATGGTCTCAACTCCCCAATAAAAAGACATCGACTAACAAACTGGCTACACAATCAAGACCCAACATTTTGCTGTTTACAGGAGACACATCTCAGAGAAAAAGATAGACACTACCTCAGAATAAAAGGCTGGAAAACAATTTTCCAAGCAAATGGTATGAAGAAACAAGCTGGAGTAGCCATCCTAATATCTGATAAGATTGACTTCCAACCCAAAGTCATCAAAAAAGACAAGGAGGGGCACTTCGTTCTCATCAAAGGTAAAATCCTCCAAGAGGAACTCTCAATTCTGAATATCTATGCTCCAAATACAAGGGCAGCCACATTCATTAAAGAAACTTTAGTAAAGCTCAAAGCACACATTGCACCTCACACAATAATAGTGGGAAACTTCAACACACCACTTTCACCAATGGACAGATCATGGAAACAGAAACTAAACAGGGACACACTGAAACTAACAGAAGTGATGAAACAAATGGATCTAACAGATATCTACAGAACATTTTATCCTAAAACAAAAGGATATACCTTCTTCTCAGCACCTCATGGTACCTTCTCCAAAATTGACCACATAATAGGTCACAAAACAGGCCTCAACAGATTCAAAAATATTGAAATTGTCCCATGTATCCTATCAGATCACCATGCACTAAGGCTGATCTTCAATAACAAAAAAAAAATAACAGAAAGCCAACACTCACGTGGAAACTGAACAACTCTCTTCTCAATGATACCTTGGTCAAGGAAGGAATAAAGAAAGAAATTAAAGACTGTTTAGAGTTTAATGAAAAGGAAGCCACAACGTACCCAAACCTTTGGGACACAATGAAAGCATTTCTAAGAGGGAAACTCATAGCTCTGAGTGCCTCCATGAAGAAACGGGAGAGAGCACATACTAGCAGCTTGACAACACATCTAAAAGCTCTAGAAAAAAAGGAAGCAAATTCACCCAAGAGGAGTAGACGGCAGGAAATAATCAAACTCAGGGGTGAAATTAACCAAGTGGAAACAAGAAGAACTATTCAAAGAATTAACCAAACGAGGAGTTGGTTCTTTGAGAAAATCAACAAGATAGATAAACCCTTAGCTAGACTCACTAGAGGGCACAGAGACAAAATCCTAATTAACAAAATCAGAACTGAAAAGGGAGACATAACAACAGATCCTGAAGAAATCCAAAACACCATCAGATCCTTCTACAAAAGGCTATACTCAACAAAACTGGAAAACCTGGACGAAATGGACAAATTTCTGGACAGATACCAGGTACCAAAGTTGAATCAGGATCAAGTTGACCTTCTAAACAGTCCCATATCCCCTAAAGAAATAGAAGCAGTTATAAATAGTCTCCCAGCCAAAAAAAGCCCAGGACCAGACAGGTTTAGTGCAGAGTTCTATCAGACCTTCAAAGAAGATCTAATTCCAGTTCTGCACAAACTTTTTCACAAGATAGAAGTAGAAAGTACTCTACCCAACTCATTTTATGAAGCCACTATTACTCTGATACCTAAACCACAGAAAGATCCAACAAAGATAGAGAACTTCAGACCAATTTCTCTTATGAATATCGATGCAAAAATCCTCAATAAAATTCTCGCTAACCGAATCCAAGAACACATTAAAGCAATCATCCATCCTGACCAAGTAGGTTTTATTCCAGGGATGCAGGGATGGTTTAATATACGAAAATCCATCAATGTAATCCACTATATAAACAAACTCAAAGACAAAAACCACATGATCATCTCGTTAGATGCAGAAAAAGCATTTGACAAGATCCAACACCCATTCATGATAAAAGTTCTGGAAAGATCAGGAATTCAAGGCCCATACCTAAACATGATAAAAGCAATCTACAGCAAACCAGTAGCCAACATCAAAGTAAATGGAGAGAAGCTGGAAGCAATCCCACTAAAATCAGGGACTAGACAAGGCTGCCCACTTTCTCCCTACCTTTTCAACATAGTACTTGAAGTATTAGCCAGAGCAATTTGACAACAAAAGGAGATCAAGGGGATACAAATTGGAAAGGAGGAAGTCAAAATATCACTTTTTGCAGATGATATGATAGTATATATAAGTGACCCTAAAAATTCCACCAGAGAACTCCTAAACCTGATAAACAGCTTCGGTGAAGTAGCTGGATATAAAATTAACTGAAACAAGTCAATGGCCTTTCTCTACACAAAGAATAAACAGGCTGAGAAAGAAATTAGGGAAACAACACCCTTCTCAATAGTCACAAATAATATAAAATATCTCGGTGTGACTCTAACTAAGGAAGTGAAAGATCTGTATGATAAAAACTTCAAGTCTCTGAAGAAAGAAATTAAAGAAGATCTCAGAAGATGGAAAGATCTCCCATGCTCATGGATTGGCAGGATCAACATTGTAAAAATGGCTATCTTGCCAAAAACAATCTACAGATTCAATGCAATCCCCATCAAAATTCCAACTCAATTCTTCAACGAATTAGAAGGAGCAATTTGCAAATTCATCTGGAATAACAAAAAACATAGGATAGCAAAAACTCTTCTCAAGGATAAAAGAACCTCTGGTGGAATCACCATGCCTGACCTAAAGCTTTACTACAGAGCAATTGTGGTAAAAACTGCATGGTACTGGTATAGAGACAGACAAGTAGACCAATGGAATAGAATTGAAGACCCAGAAATGAACCCACACACCTATGGTCACTTGATCTTCGACAAGGGAGCTAAAACCATCCAGTGGAAGAAAGACAGCATTTTCAACAATTGGTGCTGGCACAACTGGTTGTTATCATGTAGAAGAATGCGAATCGATCCATACTTATCTCCCTGTACTAAGGTCAAATCTAAATGGATCAAAGAACTTCACATAAAACCAGAGACACTGAAACTTATAGAGGAGAAAGTGGGGAAAAGCCTTGAAGATATGGGCACAGGGGAAAAATTCCTGAACAGAACAGCAATGGCTTGTGCTGTAAGATCGAGAATTGACAAATGGGACCTAATGAAACTCCAAAGTTTCTGCAAGGCAAAAGACACCGTCAATAAGACAAAGAGACCACCAACAGATTGGGAAAGGATCTTTACCTATCCTAAATCAGATAGGGGACTAATATCCAACATATATAAAGAACTCAAGAAGGTGGACTTCAGAAAATCAAATAACCCCATTAAAAAATGGGGCTCAGAACTGAACAAAGAATTCTCACCTGAGGAATACCGAATGGCAGAGAAGCACCTGAAAAAATGTTCAACATCCTTAATCATCAGGGAAATGCAAATCAAAACAACCCTGAGATTCCACCTCACACCAGTCAGAATGTCTAAGATCAAAAATTCAGGTGACAGCAGATGCTGGCGAGGATGTGGAGAAAGAGGAACACTCCTCCATTGTTGGTGGGATTGCAGGCTTGTACAACCACTCTGGAAATCCGTCTGGCGGTTCCTCAGAAAATTGGACATAGTACTACCGGAGGATCCAGCAATACCTCTCCTGGGCATATATCCAGAAGATGCCCCAACTGGTAAGAAGGACACATGCTCCACTATGTTCATAGCAGCCTTATTTATAATAGCCAGAAGCTGGAAAGAACCCAGATGCCCCTCAACAGAGGAATGGATACAGAAAATGTGGTACATCTACACAATGGAGTACTACTCAGCTATTAAAAAGAATGAATTTATGAAATTCCTAGCCAAATGGATGGACCTGGAGGGCATCATCCTGAGTGAGGTAACACATTCACAAAGGAACTCACACAATATGTACTCACTGATAAGTGGATATTAGCCCAAAACCTAGGATACCCAAGATATAAGATACAATTTCCTAAACACAAGAAACTCAAGAAAAATGAAGACTGAAGTGTGGACACTATGCCCCTCCTTAGAAGTGGGAACAAAACACCCTTGGAAGGAGTTACAGAGACAAAGTTTGGAGCTGAGATGAAAGGATGGACCATGTAGAGACTGCCTTATCCAGGGATCCACCCCATAATCAGCATCCAAACGCTGACACCATTGCATATACTAGCAAGATTTTATCGAAAGGACCCAGATGTAGCTGTCTCTTGTGAGACTATGCCGGGGCCTAGCAAACACAGAAGTGGATGCCCACAGTCAGCTAATGGATGGATCACAGGGCTCCCAATGTAGGAGCTAGAGAAAGTACCCAAGGAGCTAAAGGGATCTGCAACCCTATAGGTGGATCAACATTATGAACTAACCAGTACCCCGGAGCTCTTGACTCTAGCTGCATATGTATCAAAAGATGGCCTAGTCGGCCATCACTGCAAAGAAAGGCCCATTGGACACACAAACTTTATATGCCCCAGAACAGGGGAACGCCAGGGCCAAAAAGGGGGAGTGGGCAGGTAGGGGAGTGGGGATGGGTGGGTATGGGGGACTTTTGGTATAGCATTGGAAATGTAAATGAGCTAAATACCTAATAAAAAAATGGAAAGAAAAAAAAAAACCAAACAAGTCTCTAAAATGTGAGAAAAGCCTTAGATACTAAGAATGTTTTAAAACACTGATGTTTAATGAGATGAGCACTGGTCAAGCTAGAAGATTTGCTTAATGAAAACTAATGGTACTGCATCAAGGCAGACTATAGTAATACACTGCTACATTTTACAAACCTGTTAAAGCAAAACCGAGCCTGGCATCGGGCTTTATCACCAGTTGGGTGTGAGGCTGAGGCAGGTGGAGAGTGAGTTCAAGGCCTGCCTGGGATCACAAAGCCTGGGAAACTGAGTCAAACCCTATCTCAAAATAAGACATTCAAAAAGACGCTAGAGAGAGTTCAGTGATAGAGGGCTTACTGGGCATGCCCAGACCTTAATAATTAGTTGAGATATACAAATAGATATGGATGATATGGAGCAGTGTTTTAAAATATTATTGTAGTCAGGATGGATCAAGGTAATTAGTGTGTGGCTATCCTCTCTGAGCAGTTTCCCATCATGCTAAGTATTCACTATGGCCACTGAGTTACACAATACAGTTTTCTTGAACTTATTCCTTCGATGAAATGGCATTTTTGCTACCTCTTGACCAGTTACAACTGAAATAACCATATCTGGGCCCTTTAGTACTACAGTGTTCTCTTAATTTCAGGATCTGTGATCTCAGACCTCAGACCACGTGTTGTACTAGTGGGGAATAAATTATGTATTTATGAAGGTTAGCTATCGAAGGAATATTATTAAAAATAAATTAGCACACTTAATGAGAATCCTAAATTTGCCAAGTCCAAGAAAAGTATTCAGTAATCTTGAGTCTGTTCTTATCAAAGTATAGTTACTGCTTCTATAAGGATCCCCACCACTTGGAAGATGTACTGTACCCTCTATTCCACTGGAAATAACCTTGAATTTTTAAAATTTTATGTATTTTTTTCTGGGTCTTTATCTGTTTCTTGCTTTTTGTAGTGCAAATACTGTGTAAGTGATGTTCCTTCACCCGTGATGCTTTTAACTGAAGCATCAGCATCAGAAAAGGTTATTAAATGTTCTCCTTCAGCCATTCTCCAAGGTCGTCCTAACAAGAGCCCAAGATCTACAATTTAGCTGCACCAGAAAATCAGCTAATGAAGTACAAGAAACTGACAGTGCAATTTTCTTATTAAGCCATAACTTTCATAAAAAGAGATTGGAATTTTTTCTAAGATGTTTAAACATAAAAAATGTACCAAAAATTAGGCATTACTGAATGCCCAACTCTACAGGGAAAGCAAGGCTAGATAATTGTTTAATTTTGAGATATTCTGGAACATTTAAGAACACACACACATTTTAACACACAATTGATAATTATATAGTCTCTCTGTATTTTTTAGCATCCTTGCTTCACTTAGAATGTAACCCACACGGTTCCCACTCCCTGCAGTGAAGACTCTGACCCCTCAGCATGTGCTTTCTAATTCATACACCTTTCACCTTTGTACATCTTTGCAGCCATCATTCCTAGGCACCATCAGGGTGTCAGATGAAAATCCTTATTCTACTTTGAATATACTGGGTTTTTGTGCCTTCATGCCTTCCTCTGGAATATGCCTGTCCTCCCTTCATAACTGGTATAAGGCCCATCCTCTCTGAACTCTTGCTCTTCCTAAGAACATATGTCTTTGCTCTTTTTTATCTGTAGCCACATACTAATCTTGCAAATTCTTTTGTTTTAAAACCTTGTGCTAGTATCTTCCTAACTCTCCCTTCATATATATATATATATATATATATATATATATATATATTTTTTTTTTTTTTTTACAGAGTTGTGTATTTGTTTTCTACATGCTTGGCCAATGCTTGACAGATGAAGAGATGGATGGATGGATAGATGGCTGAAGAGATGGATGGATGGAAGAATTAAGCATGTAAAATAGCCACCAATATTCCAACATTTCTTAATTTGTTCTTAACTCCCCTCCTTTTGAATACTTTTGCCAAACGTTATTGTTTATAATAATGAGATATAGAAAGACACCCAAATGTTGTTTCCCCACTGACAGGCTTCCCAAGCAGTGAGGACAACAGAGATGAGTGTGTGAGAACTGGGCATACGCCACACCTTAACAAACACTGGCTACCAAGCTCTAAGCTACACAAGGTTACTGCACACTTTTTATGAATTATCTTATGAGCAGTTCTTTCCCCTTCAATTACACTTAAAAACCCTATAAGAGAAGGTCATGTCTTATGCTTTCTTTAATCATTACTCTGTTAAGGTATTTTTAAATTGGTAATTAAGCAGCTGTACATGGAATAACCATAGGACTGTGGGAGCAAGAAAGCCCTCTGTAGTCATCTGTTGCTAAACTGACTGTGATGGTTTGTATATGCTCGGCCCAGGGAGTGGCACTGTGAGTGGCATTGGTGAAGGTATAGCCTCAGTTGTAGTTGACATCTCATGACTGAAGGGGTCATGCAAAGGTTTTGAGGCTTGGTACCATGAAGAGAGCCCATGACAGGCTATTGGTGAAGCCTAGTTGCAGTGGAAGACCCCATTGTATTGGAGATGCCAGCACCATGGATGATCACCAAGAACAGCAGCAGCAGTGGAGTGGATCAACCTGAGCTTAGAGTGCTACAGAGGGCAGAGCTAGAGAAGTGGCACCAGTCCTTTGAAGGAACCCAGAAGATCATGTGTGGATCCCAGACATTGAAACAAGAAGCTGTAACATTAAAGTTGCCTTGGAGACCCCAAGATTTTTGAGATGCCATAGCTGTGGGCTATCTGCTGAGGAAGGCTGCTAACAGGGAGTGGAACCAGCCCAAGAGAAAGAAATTTGTTGCAGTCAACAATGATGAAAAAGGAGTTGGAGATCTGAAGACCACTTTGACATCAGCCATGGAGATACAGAGTTTAGAGTTTGCCCAGCTAGTTTCCTATATTGCTTTGGGAATTACGGTATGGCCCCTATAGATTCATGTTTCAACAAGCCTATGGGGGCCAGGGAGTGGAATGTGATTTGTATATGCTCTGCCCAGGGAGTGACACTATTAGGGGCTGTGACCATGTTGGAGTAGGTGTGTCAATGTGAGTGTTGGCTTTAAGACCCTCATCCCAGCTGCCTGAAAGTGAGTATTCTGCTAGCAGCCTTCACATGAAGATGTAGAACTCTCAGCTCCTCCCGCACCATGCCTACCTGGATGCTGCCATGTTCCTTCCTTGATGATAATAGACTGAACCTCTGAACCTGTAAGCCAGCCCCAATTAAATGTTGTCCTTATAAGAGTTGCCTTAGTTGTGGTGTCTGTTCACAGCAGTAAAACCCTAACTAATACACTGATTCCACTATCACTATCAGGTTTCTCTTTGTGAACAGAACATTTCACAAATTTAGGTCCCACCTAGACCACTTACCACAAAACTTGGGGCTTTAAAAATATCAGACTTTGGAATGCTTTCCTTTAGTTCAGTGTAATAAGAGCCACGTGACTTCAGGGGTGGTGTGTATGTGTGTGTTTGTGTGTATGTCTTTCTCTCTGGAGCTGCCTCAACTCCTATTAAGAATAAAATGTATGGACAAGAAGTAAGACAGAAGAGAGATTCCCATATTTTAAAACACACACACACACACACACACACACACACACACA
This sequence comes from Mus musculus, assembly GCF_000001635.26. Classification (NCBI taxonomy): domain Eukaryota; kingdom Metazoa; phylum Chordata; class Mammalia; order Rodentia; family Muridae; genus Mus; species Mus musculus. The sequence goes on from NC_000071.6 coordinate 151,363,707, forward strand.
CACGCACACATGCATGTGTAGGTCCCTAAAGATACAGAGGCATGGGATCACACTGGAGCTAGGGTTACAGGCAGCAGTAAGTGGTCCCCTGAGGGAGCAGCAGCTGAGTCATCTCTGCAGCTCTTGATCTGCTTCTCAATGGAGCTTAAAAGGTTGACTTTGAAATTCAGCATTTTAAAAGAATCTCTTGTCATGGATCCTTGTTTTAAGGATATTTGAAACATGTTTTATGTTGTGATTACATTTTTTTCATGCCTGCAATTGCGACCACATCTAACAAGAAAAACCATTTCATTTTCATTACAGTTCCTTTATACATAGAATACCTGGCTAAACCAACATTAAAAGATGGCTATTTAACAACAGCAACTAAAGAAAAGGAGATCATGATAAGGTAATAAAACCCCAATGGTCTCTGGACACATTCCCCTTCTTAATCTAGTCATTCAATGTAGCATAGCCATGAGAATAGGACTGAGTACTTTTACACTGCCAGAGAACTTACTGTTTTTTGGTTATTTTACAAGTAATAGCCTTCCATCTTTCAAACTATTTACCACAAGCAAATTATTAAACCAATATACAAATCAGAGAAAATTTAAATGTATTGCTCTTGATACAAAGACTCCTTTTTTTCCAAATTTCCAAGTGTGAAGAAAGACTAGGAAAAGCCAAATGAGTGTATTACATAAACTAGGATATGACTGGCTAACAATAAATGGTAAAAAGAAATATTATGTGAAAACTTCAGTCCATCTTCATTTGAATTTAATGCCTATTTTTGAAGAAAAAAAAGCCTCTTGGAAGAAATTATTTTTGAATAATTTAGTATTAGTACACTTAAGCAAATTCATGTTTCTACCAGAAAAATCAAAACAAAACTTCAAGAGAGAGACAATTCAGAGAAAAATTTTTATTTATTCTTTCTAAAATAGCTCAACTATAACATTCACATAAAGAGATGCCTTAAAGGCTCTAGAGAGGGAAGAGTCCCCTAAAAGTACCAAGACCAGTTTTTACTTTGAGCATAAGAAGTCATATTCTTTCTGTTATCAGAAGAGCTGGTGCTTGTGTGTCCAGCCCTCAATATGACTGTGTGTTGGGGACAAAGGGGTCTTTGCACTCTTATTTATGGCTTCTTCATATTTCTCCACAATAACTCCATTCAGAGAAAGAAAGGCATATTTGTTTTCATCATTCTGTGTAACACACTATGAAAGGCAAGAGAACTGCCAGAAAAATCTACACAAATTATTGGAATGCAGGGCTGAGCAACTCTTTAAGGAACATGTTGAGGTAGATGTAAAACCCCAGTGATAAGATCAACTGGTGACTCTACATAACACAGGGGAACAAGACTTTAGAGTTGACGCTTACTCCTTAAGGTTTGATATGATGACTGAAGTACAGTGTCATAAAGAACTGGTAACTCAAATGGGGGATATACAATGCTGCAGAAGGATAAGGCACATAGGATGAGTAACTGTTGTGATTATATACATTGGTTGTGTGTTTCCAGACAAAGGCTCAGGAATGTCAATGACACAATGCCATTTGAACCACTTCTGGTCAATACGTGTGAAAAACTATCCTTTTTAAAAAATTTTATTTTTATAAAAGCTGTATTTATTTAATTCTACCAATTATGAAAATTAAAAACAAACTACCAAGTAAGGAAAGTTGGGGTTTTGATTCTGAAACATGCCTTCTTATTGGGCATGTCCTATGGATCTGAGAATGGTGTCCATTACTCAGGCCACACTCATTGCATAATTAACATGTCTCCTTGGTGAGGGAGGGATGAAATGGACACTAGGGTTGGCATGGTCAGAGCTGACACCAAGTTTCTGGTATTTAAGGAGCTTTAACTTTTTTCATTTGGGCTAGGGCAATTCTAGATGTTCACAATAAAAATTCAGCAGTTTTTTTCAATGGACACACAACTGAAATATAGCCTGTTTTACCTCTTTAAAGAAGGCACTGAAGATATGGCTCTGTCATTAAGAGCACTAGCTGTTCTTCCAGAGGTCCCAGGTTCAATTTCCAGCACCTATAAGGCAGCTTACAAACATCTATAACACCAGTTTCAGGGGATCTGCTGTCTTCTTCCAGCCTCCAAGGTCATTGGGCATACATGTGGTAAACATGTACATGCAATGCAGGCAAAACAGCTGTACACATACAATAAAAATAAAAAACAAAATTTTCTCCTAAAATTGGATGACTGTCAATCCATCAGTACCTGTAATTGTGTGATTCATCATGAACACCACAGACTTCCAGTCTCTTTTGCTACTTTTAATGTGTGTGGAACTGCACATTACACAGCTCTAGTTTGTCAATAATGTAATTGCCCATGAAGATGCTATCTTGGAGCTTCTTCCTATTATGTTTTGCTGTGGGTTAAACAATCAAATTTCATTTTGTTCTATGATAGTAGACTTTACTTTAGGTTTCAAAAAATTATTTCAGCATGAAATAAATATTAGCAAGAGGACAAACACTACCAAGTCGAATACATGAATAATATGGATGACAAAGTTATGGAGGATATGCTTGGGATAGTTTTTGATAAAATGGACAAGTTAATTTAGGGCAAGTCACTTCCCCAATGCTTTTCATCCTAGCCCTTTAGGGTCATGTTTAGCATTTAACAGAGCCATGCATTGTCAAGGTTTATTGAATTAAAGTGTGAAGTGCAGAAAGCTGGAAATTATATGGGTTCTAGGAGACCACTGACATGAGGTCAAGTCAATCTCTCTTCAGATCTATCAGGGGTAGTCTCCACGTAATGAAGATTTTGAAAATCGAGTATAGCTTCCCTCGGGCATACGGTCTCAACCTTTTCCTATTTCTGACCTATTCTGAGTGACCTACAATGCTGCCCATATTTTCTACTTGGCCCTTACATAAATGTAACATGGCACCATTCAAATGAAAATAGTGAGACAGGGTAAGCAGATTCTCCTTGGGTGCCAGAGTAGCATGTTATTGTAGAGTTAAGCAGGAGTCTGACTCGCAGGAAAAAAAGGACAGGAGGATGAGAATGAGTATGATGATGATGATGATGGTAAGGAGGAGGAGGAGGAGGAAGATACAGGCATAGAAAATGAAGGCAGAGTTACCAGGTTCTCATTTGCCTACAGCAGATCATCCACTTTTCTCCACTCATGATGCCACACCTGTGCAATTTCTACCTTAACGTTTCTACTCCATTAGCTCACTTTAAAGAGCATTTAAAAAAAAATAGCATCATGCAGACACACCAAGGCTGATATGTGTATAAACTCACAGAGACTGTGACAACACACACATTACCTACAGAGTCAAAGCAGAAAAGAGTGCTCATCTTAAAGGGAATAAAAGATAGTCTATTTAGGATCCATTTTTAGTGACCATGGCCCAGGAACACAAATTTTATGCTCCTACATGGAAGCAGTTTTAGTTTTACAGAACAGAGAAAATAATGAATCGAGACATGTAAAACACATCTGTGGGAATACCATAAAGGCAATTCAGGAAGATGGGGCAGGTTTTCTTACAGGTCTCATCTGATGACTTTCTTGTTTTTTAGGTTGGTAGAAGCTAGTATCAGCCAACAGATTTCATTCTTTTTAAAAATCTCTCATGGGATTTTAGTTCTGACACAAAGCTGACTAAGGAATGGCAGTTGGAGTACATAGGAGACTAAAACTAGACTAAGATAAGGTAGTTAAACTCTGGACCTGCAACATTCCAATTTTGCTACAGCACTAAAATTCTAATCAGTCTCTGCCACACCCGGCCCCCCACCCCCAGGAGTTTTCATTCACAACAGGTTCAAGCAAGGGGGAAAAAAAAAAAAACAGTACAAACTAGGGGTTAGAGATTACAAAGTTCCATTCCTAACCAAAAGGCATGTACAACTGATAACTGATAATACTGGGAAAGGTAAAATCAATTTTCCCCTATGGAGTATCAACCACACTTCTGGGAAGGCCCCATGCCCAGAAGTAACTGGCCAACACAAAATTGTGTGTTTGTGAGTGTGTGTGCGAGCGTGCATGTTTTGTTACTTTTTTATGTTTGACTTTATTTAAATCTTTGACAGCAAGGACCTCTGAAATTCCTAAAAGCATCTACCAAAAGCTGAAGACATTCCTGGGAAACTCGGGAGCTTTGGGAAACTGTCTTTCAGCCGAAAGTGTTATGTATATTTAAAGGTGGACACTAATACTTTCTGCAATACAAGTTCATAGTCCTCACGATACAACTAAAATAAAAACAAAGCCCATGTACCAGGGTAAAGTACTGTCCAGCTACTTAAAAATGGGTTTGGATCAGACACAGCCAACGTGGGAAAGGGGCGGAGTTTTCCCCTGGCAGCGTTCAAACCCTCAACAAACGGTTCTGTGCAAAGCCACACCGCAGAATGCAGAGTGCCAATATCCTGACAAAAATAAAGGGTAAAGCTCAAATTAAGCGCTTTAAAAGTCCGTAATATAAGCCTTTCCAAATCCTTAGATGCCATTAGCTGTCACGGGTAGCCTCGAGTGGGTAACGATGCAAGGACTGACACTGGCTGGGAATCAATGGCGAGAAAGCAGCTCGAGACTACCTTGTACATCGCTAACGTTCCAGAGATTTCCAGAAACTGAATTTACAGCCAGAAACCAACTCCTGTGAGAGGGAAGCAACAAAACAGACAAAAACCTGCTAAGACACCAGTTTAATGTCCGCCCGGCGAGGCCTGCAAGCGATCAAAGATGGAGAAATCAGCACATGCCTCCCGCAACAACGCCCTCCTAGTACGCAAGCGCTCGCGCGCCCGCGCGGAGGCCCCGCCCCTCGCGTGCACGCCCAGACCAGGCGCGCGCAGCGGAAGTTACCGCCTCCAAGGCCCCTCCTGGCTCTTCCGCCACGAGGCCCCGCGTTCGCAGTCCGGTTCCGGTTGTAGCTCCGCCCCCGCGCGGGAACACGCTAGAAGGCTGGATATCCGGGCCAGGAGGCTCGCGGAGCCCTCACTTCCGGTGGTGTCTCAGCCCAGCTCCCTTGAGGCGCAGGTTCTGGCTCTCGGTGCGGTAGCGCCATCTGGCGCCGAGTGTTCCCCGGACTGCGGAGGGGCGCGCTTCCTCCCTTCAGAACATTCCAGAGACACCGCGGCGGCCGGGGTAGGCTTTATGCGCTCCGCCAGAAGGGCGGGACCCAAGACTCCTCCTCCACCGAGTTCCCGCGCGGGAAGGGTTTTGCGGTTACCCTGAGCGGAAATGGTTGGAGTCTGGAGCGGGAACGGACCTCACGCGGGAGGAAACCGGCCTTTTCCCGTCTTTTCAAGTCCTGGCGACACAGTTCCTGCCCCACTGGCTCTCCTTTTTTGTTTCCTCCTTTCTGGGCACTGTGCTTCGGTTCTTCACTCGGCGTGGACCGAGGTCCTCCATGTCCCGCTTTGCAGAGAGGAGGCTTTACTTTGTAGCCTTTCGTTAGCCTGTGTTGGAGAAAAGCTTTTGCTCCATTACGTCTGTTAAGCTGGGGTGTTGCGAAAACGAGCAGTATCGGGGATTAAACATTAGAAGAATGATAATAGGTTTTTAAAACAAGACAGTCTCACCAGGTTCATCTCAGAACTGTGAAATTAACGCTGTGGCTGTTATGCCGTATTTCCTTTAGATAAGGGAAAACGAGTTTCCACCAGAGCTAGAAAGTGAACATAACTTTCCTCTTAAAAGAATTCATGTTTAAAAAAGTCCAGATGTAATACACTTGGAGCACTGTTAGCTATTGTGAGTTATTGTGTATCAAGATGCACAGTGCGAGCCAGTGAGATGTCCCTTAGAAGTCAGAGATCTGCGGTCACTTGTCTCTGGACCTTTCTCCCCCACTACAGCAGTATTTTCCCTACCTGTGCATGCATTTGAGTTCAGAAGGCTTTTAAGAGGCCAGTTCACTAGAGTTTAGAACTGGGAGAGGTGATATGGAAGGAGAGCTAGGTGACTAAGGCCCACAGTTGGAATAGTTTAAAGAGTTCAGGAGAGCTCTTCGCTGTTATTGCTGTTTTGACACATTAACCCGACAGATTAGTAGCCTTTCTAGCAGGTGCCAAGGGAGCAAACTAAGCGCTAAAACCATAAAGTTTGTACAGTCACACATTCGGGAAGCAAGTTCATATAATATACTCTGTTGTAGAGGGTGCTGTAACACCAGGTATACAAAATTTCTCAATTATGTCATCTCTGTTCTTCAGAGTTTCTTGAAAATAGTAACTCAAAAAATCACTTCAACAGACATTTAAATTTTTACACCCAGGAAGGTAACATTTTAAAAATCCCTTTCCTTTTGTAACTTCTTTATAGTTTCTTCTTTTCACTAAGTCATTGCCCTTTACCCCTACTGTGTCATTTAAAATGTACAGAATGCTTTAATGCTTTCTGTTTGTGTGTGTGCGCGTGTATGTGCGCGCGCGTAAATAAGTTTTTGTATTCTGAGTTTGACAATGGCATTTGACCCTAACCATCAGTAAAATGCATTGCTCTCTGTAACCATTCCCTTTGTCCCCAATAGAAATACAGATATTCCTAGATAGGCTTGTCGTGTTCATAGCTATGTTGCTCCTAAAAGTGATTTTCTAGTACTAAAAAGGTTAGATTGTTTACTGAAGTGTGAGTGAGTACTATAAAGACTGTATTACCTTTAATTACAAGTTAGTGTATCTAACTGTGAAGATAAGTGAAATAGTATTTTTATAATGACTCAGACTTCCATTACAAGGCACTAGAGAGATGGCTTGGCTAAGTCTGGTCTCCAATGGCACCAGGCATGCACATGGCATACAGACATATATGCAGTCAAAAAACGCATATACATAAACTAATGATAAAACAAAATTGGCTGTTCTAACTCCATTGTTTTTACTAACAAAATAGAGGAAAATTCAGATTCAGAGATCCCTCCTTCCCTCTCTCTCTCTTCTTTCCTCACTAACCTGAATGAGTCGCCATTTAAAGGGTCAGAGGGAGGTAGCAGGGGAGAGCGTGGGGCTTAACCTATTTTCAAATAACTATTCATACTAATGAAACAAAGCACACATCCTTTTCATTTTAAACCAGTCTTGTAAAAATGGAGCACATACATGTTCATTAACATTACTTGCTGTATTTTGAGTCCTTTATTATAGTTGTTAGTGAATATTTATTTACTATGGCTATTAACATCACCATTTATTCAGGGTAATTTTGTCAGTAGGCATTATATGAAATGATACTGAAATTTACTTTCAATATTGTTTGGTGATATTTGACACAGAAATTAGGACTTCTTCATCAGGCTTTCTTTGAACTGAAGTTTCCAGGCTCAGTGTGGTGGAGCACATCTGCAGGCTAAGCACCCAGGAGACAGAGGCAGGGGGATCATGTCTCCAAAAGCATTTTTAAAAAGTAATTTCTAATATTAATTTCTTTGTGGTTCCATTTTTCTTTAGTTCATGTTTCTTAAATTTTCTTGTGTAATGAACATCTGTACAAGGAAGCAGTTTTTAAAAAGGAAAAAAATAAGCTTATCCACCAATGTTTTAACGATTCTGTGCTATGGTCAGTGGTCTGTGCAGCTGTTTAGATTTTTATTTTAGGTGGCAGTGCCTGTGTTTATGTGTGACTCACAGTGTGGATGAGCTTTTTTTTTTTTTTTTTTTTTTTTCTTCTGAGATTTTCATCATTTTTCTGGTTACTTTCAGTGGACACTGTTGACTTCACACTGTCTAATAATGTGCTTAGTGGCTCTCAGACTCTCTGGTCTTTTGTTTTGGTCCATTTAAAAATCGCATTGAAGTTGTCATTTCAAGCTGTTTTTTGGAAATAAATCAGAATTAATACTGCTGAGTTCATCTTAATGGCTATGTTCCCCTGTGGTGAATTAAATTTATTACTGTGTTTTCAGAATGATTTTTTTTTTTTACTCATGATTAGTAGGAAGCTATATGCTGTGTTAGCTGATGTAATTGAGTACATGAATAAATTGTAGCTTTTTTTAGGGGGAGGTTGAGAGGTCATCCTTGAACTTGTGATTCTGCTGTCTCAGCCTCCTGAATGCTGGGATTCCAGGCCTGTGACCCTAAAGTGAGAAGACTGAAGCAGATGGTACATTTTTCTGTTTGGTGATCATCACATTTTAAGATTTCCAAACTTTATATGGATAGACTTATCCCATACATTTTGTAAAATATTAAACGTATCCATCTGCCAGATTCAGCAGTGGCACATGCCAGACTGCTATGGTCTGATTTCCATTGCTGTGATAAATATCACAGTAAAAGCAGCTTGGGAAGGAGAGGGTTCCTTTTATCTTAAACCATCATTACCTAGACCCGAGTGTAGTTTACCATATTAAACACCATAGGGTCTCTAAAGATGACTCTGGTTAAATCAGAAGGACTGTAGCTTGGATCCACAGGACCCACATAAAGGCTAGGTGGGTGAGGTGACCCACCGGCACGTCTAGTCTGGGAAGATAGAGAAAGGAATCTCAAAATAAGCTGTCTAGGGAGCCCAGCCAATCAGTGAGCTCCGATTTTGACTTAGAGATCCTGCCTTAACTGAAAAAGGTAGAAGATTGCCTATACCAATCAAGGTTGAGTTTCAGATGAAGAATACAGGTACATACACACTCACACATGTTGCTTACACACTGATTTAGAGGTGTGTATGCACACATGCACAGTACACATAATACAAATTGGAAACAAACACAGTTCATCTCTTACAGATGGGCAATCAGAATAGAATGAAAAATTACCTATCTCAGTGAACCATTGGATAAATGACTACAGGTATAAACTTAATGGAGACCCTAAAAGAAGAGAGAAAAAAGTAGAACTTTGAAGAGATGATGATCATTAAAACTGCTGGTGCATATACTTTGTTTATATCTACATCTTAGAAGAGAATCATATTCATTATGGCAACAGCAGTGTAAACCTTAAGAAAACCTTTACAATATCTGTGAGTCACATTATAGTATTAAAGCTAGAAATAAGTCATCAACTTGTTTCTATTAACAGCAATGCTTACAAGATACAATGACCTTCAGAATCCTTCATAGAGTTAGTGAAATTCTGTGGGAAATCATGAGAAATTATTTCAAATCAGCAAAATCCATTCCATATTTAGCAGTACTTTAAATATCTAAAACATCAATGTTTTGTGGAGAAAAAGAATGAATTTTCTATATGCTGTATTAGACATTGAACCATATAATATTTTGCTTTTTTTCCTTTAAGAAAGGATCTTACTGTTGTAGCCCAGGCTAGCCCCAGCTCCAGAGCCTCTGCCTACAGAATGTTGGGATGGTAGATACACATCAGCTTCTGGCTCCAAAGCTTATTCTTCAAAAATGTTTTAATTGGCCATTAAATACATGTTGTGTTATGTGGTACAATATGGTTGTTTGTTTGTTTGGTTGGTTTTTTCGAGCCAAGTTTCTTGGCTGTCCTGGAATTCATTATGTAGTCTGGGCTGGCTTTGAACTCACAGAGTCCTGGGATTAAAGGCGTGCATTACCACAGTGCCTGGCTTTGGCACTGTATTTTAAATCTACCACAGCTAAGATAATAATGAAACAGGAATACAACAAATACATTACATTTTGTAATTTTAGAACAATTAACATTACAAAATAATTTGACAACTCAGTAATAATTAATCAATTCTGTTGTTAACTTCTGGGTCCAGTAGCCCCATGTGGAATGAGTAAATGTTACTGAGTTTGTCACAGATGTCCTAAGGATAGTCTTGTATCCCTGTTCTTCACACAGCTATATACACTGCTGAATTATACATATAAGCAAGACATCACATCTAGGACAACATTAGTTATTAACTTTAAATCTTTTCCTTCTAATGCAGCCTCAACTAATATAAATTCTCAATTCTTGGCTTTTTAAGAAGTCAGATGGTCCTTACTATAGAGTGCTGAGAGGCAAGATATTTTATAAAACATATAAAGATTTTATAGACAAGAGAAAGTGTCTAAGAGAAGGCAGCCTGGAAGTAGCTTCTTTTTTTTAAATTTCCTGCAGAACCCAGGGTAGCAAACACATGGCCAGGGCCATGTGGAAAGAACAGGAATGATAGTCAGTCTTGCAAATCACGGTCACTGTAGAGTGGTTCTTCTGTGTGTCCTAATATTGCTGCAAGTGAATTTGAACAGGTTGTGACTGAGATAGCTCAGGGAAACCCACCGCTTTTGAGTCTGCATAAACAGCTCCTGTTAAGCACACATGCTTTCTACTGTTTAAAATTCATGGTCTGGAGAGGTTGCTCAGTGGTTAAGAGCTCTGGCTGTATTTGCAGAGGACCCTGGTTTAGTTCCCAGAACCTACATGGCAGCTCACAACTGTAACTCCAGTGCCAGGGATCTGATGTTCACCTTCTTCAGCTCGAGCTTTGGTAAACGGGGCACATGCACGCACACCACCACCACCACCAAAACCCAGAGACCCCAAATACAAGCCCCACATAGTGAAATATAATCTTAAGCTTGGTTATTCTTTCTGTGTCTTTTTTCTGCAATCTGCCAACAGTATCTCAGTAATTTTATAACTTTTTGACCAGTAGCCTGTTTTTCACAGGTATTAATAAACTTTACGTGTTGTTGTTTCTCTCCGAGGCTTGTCTTGCCAGCATTGCATTAGAACACGTACAAGAACCTCACTTCCCATGTTGCCTTTCAAACTTTGTCTAGTTTGAGTTTCTAAAAGTTCGTTAGCTCGTAAAGTTGAGGATCTGTTGTTGTGAGATGCCAGCAGATGGAGGTTGGCTATATATGAAGAGGAAGGCCCAGCAGGAGCTAGGAATGCAGTTCAGTGCAGGCTTGTGGCTTAGCACCAGTGAGCCTGGCTTTGGTCCCCAGCACACCCCTAAGAGAAGGGACAAATAAGCAAGCAAGCAAACAGAAAAACAAACCTGAATACAAATTTTTTGTATTATTGCAGAGTTTGCCATCTTTGCAGATAGCATGGGCCTTGGAGTGGGAACTGGACTAACAGATGTGTGAACTTGAGTTCCTTACTACTTACTACTTACCTATGCTAAGTTACCTTCCTGAAATTCATTATTGCCCTCGGCCAGTGCATACAGTTTAATGCCACAAAGACCATGAATAATTTCAGACTGTTCTTCATTTTAAGTCCTCTTAAATTAGTCGTTTTTTTTCTTAAGAGCTTCTTGTTAATCCCTAGCAATCCAAGATGTATAAAAATTATTACACTGTAGTGCTTTTGGTGCTACATAGATGGTTTTATGACATTAGTCAGACAACTCCAAAGGTATCACCATTTAGCAATAACTCTACCCTAGGGCTGTTATTGTACCACACACTGTGACTAATTATACTGTCATTTCTGTCTGCTTAAACCACAGCCACATTTGAAAACTAACGTAAATTCTCCTTCCAGATTTCTCAGCCAGCCACACAGAAGTGTTTTCTTTTAAATATTTTTCTTACCACTTAAAGTTCTTCAAACAATACATGTCCAAAGATATGATAACATTCCCATTGCCACCGAAGATAAATAGATTCAACATTGTTCAATTTCGGACCTGATATAAGTCCCCCTCCTTTTTCACAGTTCCTGAAAGCATGTGTGCTTTTCTATTAAAGGGATATAAACTTTAACATTTAATGATAGCCAATCAGAAGGAATCATCTGCCAACCTTCTTCTGATATATCCCTGTTCATCTCTGACATCTGATGTCATGCTTGGAATGCAGGAGGACCCCTCATGGACTGAATATGCTTCTATTAGAGTTATACTCCACATAGGAAGATGGCTGTATCTATCTTCAGTGCAAGAGGACCCCTCATGGACTGAATACGCTTCTATTAGAGCTATAACCTATGTAGAAAGATGGCTGTGTCTCTCTCCTCGGATCCTCTGGAATATTTTCTGGAACATTTTGCTTATATGTCTTCCTGCCAGCTATCTCCAAATGTGAGACAAGTGGAGCATTCCCCTGAATGATGAGGGGCGAGGAGAGATGAGCCCATGAGAGGCAGTGTGGCACAAGTCTCACTGGGCTAAGCAGCGACTTTCAAGTCTTTCCTTTCCTAGAGGGACCAAGTTGCCAAGTAAATGTGCCTGGCTAGGATTTTATTCACACACTTGGGCTAGAATGTAGAGCTTTACATACGCTAGACAAGCATTTTGCTACTGACATGTATCCTCAGCTTCTTTGTGCTTGATAGTTCTTATGTCCACTTGACAGAAGCTAAAGTCATCTGAGAGGTCGAAACCTCAGTTAATTAAGAAAAACGCCTCCATAAGAATGGAGCTGTAGGTAAGCCTGTAGGGCATTTTCTTAATTAATGGTTGAGAGGGGGTGGCTCAGTCTGTCACAGGCAGTGTTATCCCTGGGCTGATGGCCCTGGGTTCTGTAAGAAAGCTGGCTGAGCAAGCCATGAGGAGCAAGCCAGTAAGCAGCACCCCTCCATGTCCTCTGCATCAGGTCCTGCTTCCAGGTTCCTACTTTACTTGAGTTCTTGTCCTGACCTCCTTTGATGATGAACTGTAATGTGGAAGCATAAGTTGAATAAAGCCTTTCCTTCCCAGGTTGCTTTGACATGCATGGTGTTTTATCACAGCAAGTAGAAACCTTAATACTCCTTTTATTTTTGCTTTTAAATTTTAAGGCATGTGAACTGCTGACATTTAAAAGAAGTACTAAGTGACTTTCTTCATGTTTTTCTCTTTGTCTTAAATGATCTTTCTCCATTACTGTTTGTCTACTTGGGACAGTTTCCCTCAGTAAAATGACTCTTTCTCCATGAAGGCTTGAATTACCCAGAAATAGTCTATTTCTTTGAATCATTTAGTGCTCTTGATATACTTTCAGTATTACGTGCTTACTAATTACATCCATCTTGGCATAAACACACCATTAAATTCTGACAGCTCAGGAATCCTGACTCATTTGCCTTTCTGGGGCAAGTAAAATCATAAATAATTGAGTTAGAAGAATCTTTAGTTAATTTTATGGGTATAAGCATTAAATAAATCCATGTATTATAAAAGGTGTTCTGCAAATATTTTTATAATATGATGTTACCAGTTATAAGTAAAATATATAATACAGGGTTTGCTAGCTACTAACTTTGGCCTTGAGAGGAAATAGAAAATAACCAGGAAAAAACAAGGTAATTTAGTTTCAGCAGTTGCTGCTGGAGGAGGTAGGGAAGATACTAATAAGAACGCTTTTCATTATAGCCTATTTTTTATAGCTTTGTTGCCTTTGGTGCTCTTTTCTTTAAGTTGTAGTTCCGTAAAACATGTAATGTATTTGGTGGTGAAAAGACTACATTGCTAAAACTAGAATGTAAATTTACCATGGGTCTTTTGACCTTTGAAATAAATGGAACTTGAGTCAGGTTTCCTGGAACTGGATTAACTCACGGCTGTGAGTCACGTTGTGGGTGGTGGGAAATAAACCTGGGTCCCTGGAAGAGCAGCCAGTGCTGTCCCTCTGAGCTGTGGCTCCAGCGTCACATTAAAGACCTACTCTGAAGTATGTCAGCTGTCCTCTTTTTTTCTACTCTGTATAATGAACAATTTATTCATTCTGGAAGTTCTCAATCAGTGCTACCTTCTTTGGAAAGCCTTCCCGGACCCAATTCACCAGTTTCTCCTTTGTGCTGTTAAAAGCACGCATATCTGTTAAAGAACAGTGTATCACAGCATTTGTACTAACTCACGATCTCTGATCTCTGAATGCCAGAGTCTTGAGATGGCATTGTTTTCTGTACGAGTCTGTTTCCGGTACTTGTGAAGACCCCTTTCATCAACCTTTCTTCACTCTATGAAAGCACCATGTCCTTGGGGCTTCTAAGGTTGCCCACATGTGTGTATATGTAGAACCTGCAAGGTCACATGATGCCTTAGAACCTGGTGGGTAGAACTATCTCACCACATCCCCAGGCAGAGGACACCACACTGCCAGTAGGACACCTTTCATACAGTTGAGAGTAATATAGACTTGATAAAGAATGCAGCATGAAAGACTCAAATTACATATAATGTATTATGGCTTATGGTAAAAATGCCTAATGCAATCAGATGGAATTTTGTGAGGTTGGCTCTTCTGGAAGGCATTTGTAAAAGCACTCTTAGTGATTTTTAATACCTTAATGCTTTAATTTAATAGTTGGTTTAAAGACCCCAGCCATCTGATAGCAGCTAGATAAACTGGTGCTTAAGATACTTCCTAAGATTTACTGGTCAATAAACACAGCATCCGACATTTCCTTTAGAATGTCACATGGGAAAAAAGGATCCCTGATGCTTGCTTTTACCATGAAAACTTTACCATAGTCCTAATTGGTGTGCAATAATTATTTCTATATCTTGGCCATGGAAAAATGATTATTGATTAAATAATTTGCATAAGAAGTCGGGCATGGTGGCACACGCCTTTAATCCCAGCACTCGGGAGGCAGAGGCAGGCGGATTTCTGAGTTCGAGGCCAGCCTGGGCTACAAAGTGAGTTCCAGGACAGCCAGGGCTATACAGAGAAACCCTGTCTCGAAAAGCCAAAAAAAATTAAAAAAAAAAAAATAAATAAATAAAATAAAATAATAATTTGCATAAGATATTAAAATGTCCATAGCACAGTCCAGATTCAGAGTAAACAAAGCCAAATCCAGCTTCCTTATAGTTTGTCACAGTAGTAATCCCCACAAATGTAGCAGCTGCTGCCCTAAAAATGAAAACTTGTCGTTAAACCAGAACCTGTTTTAAAGGATTTTTTTTTCCTTAGTTACAAATATTGTGGTATAAAATACCAATGCATTTTTGTACTGTCACACTTTTAAAAACGTGAGACTTGAGAACTGTTTAACACTTCTGGAAATTTTTATCTGAATTTAAAAAAAATTAAGGAATTTACCGTATCTCATAGTTCTACTAAATAATGACAATTATTGCTACTAAATGAGCTCTGGAATAGAAAGCCTAGAATGGATGCATACTTGTACAGCCAGCTGACCTCTGCTAAAAGAATGAGGAGAATTGACTGGAGAAGGAAAGCCTTCCTAACAGGCATCAGAAACTCAAGACAGAGTAGAGTGATGGCTGCCAGGGGCACAGACTACAAACAGTGATGTAGTTTCAGTTGGGGAACATGAAAGTTTCTAGAGATGATGGTGGCAATGGAGCCACAACACTGTGAGTATGCTTAGTGCTGCTGTACAATTATAAATGGATAAACAGAATAGTTTACATTTCAGTCCAATGAATAATAAAATAAAATTATAAAAATATAGCTGGAAATGTCCTGGCAGATTTATATATTAAAATAAAACTCCATGTTTTATGGATGCAGAAGCAGGCAACATAAGGCACTAATAAGTCTCTGTGCTAAGAAAAGAACTACTTGGTAATACTGAGCAATCCAAACTTAGGGTTTTCTATTACTGCAGAATCACTTCTCCTGATGAGCTACTCTGATTCATGGCTTTCTCTAAAAGCCCCAGGATGCCCCTGAGCCCCATGCATCTACACAGCCATACAGCCCTTTTCTGGAAGTACTTGACATTCTTGACAAAAAGACCTTGGAAAAGGTGGGGATGGTGAATCTTCCAACAAAAACATTACTATGTTTCCAATTCTCAGCGCTGAGTTGCGGCCAGCTGATGAACATTCCTAGGTGACATAGTTTGACAGCTGGAATAGAGTGTCTTGATCCAACATGCCAGCTCAGTGAAAAGACCAGATGTTACATGGTCAAGGGACCACTGGTTTCATCTTTTCTACAGTGTTAATTCCTAACCAAACCAGGTGTTCAAAACTATGAGCTTGTTTTGATGTGGGAAGCCAGAGTTGGCTCAAGATCATGCTATGTGACTCCTAGCACCTGCACTAACCTCATGGGACTGCCCCCACATCCCAGCCCCCATTCTTCCTTAAGTAAATCCTGTCTGACAGGATAGTCATGTGCAGCATCAGCAGCGTTCTGCAAGTCCCTCAGCTTGGCCAGTTTCCTCAGAGCCTCATTACCACATCTACTCTGTGAAACCTTCCACATCTTAGAGGTCAGGCACCCCATATTTCTTTACTACTACCTACAGTCCTAACATCATCCAGAAAGATGGAAAAGATTAGCTTCATTTTGAAGGCTAAGAAGCAAATACTCAAACTGGCAACGGGTTACTCCTTTTTGTCCTTAGGTTGTGTTTGTTCCCAGATCCTGATCATAGTTGGTTCTTAAATGTCCATTGGAGGATTTCAGCATTCAGACATCCCCTGTCTCCACTGATACTCTGTGGACTTTGAAATGCACAGAATACAGCTGAGAACCTTAAAATGCAGGTTGTGATTTGCTATGCTTAAAATAGAGCGCGAGGTTCTGCATTTCTAACAGTCTCCCAGATGCTGCCAAGCAGCAGATCCTCAGACAACACTGTAGGAAGCCAGTTCTAAAGCTCTGCTTCTCCTATGGTGTCCTCAAGCAGTGCAGAGCCAGGAAGAAGCACTTGAAAACTCTCCTCAGTTGCTTCAAGCATAAAATGGACACCAGATTTTGACACCTTAGCCTGAAGTAAAAGAATATAAAATAGAATTTTTATATTGATTGCATACTGAAATAATTGTTTGAATGAATGGGCTTGAAAAAAAAAAAAAAACCCATCCTAATTAGAAGTTGTTTTACATTTCCCACACCAGGCTCTGTCTCCCTTTCTCTGCATTCTGCTTGTGGATCAGATGTGAGCTCTCATCTACTGCTCTGGTGTCACACCTGCCTGCCTGCCTGCCACCATGCTGCCTGCCATGATGATCATGGACTCACCCTCTGAAACTGTAAGCAAGCCCACAGTTAACTGCTCCCTTTTATAAGTTGCTTTGGTCATGGTGTCTTGTCCTAGCAATAGAAAAGTAACCAAGACAAATATGTTCAATAATTATATGAGTTAGTTTAAAAAAATACACTTTGAAAAATAAACGTTGGAGCATCTACAACATTGTTTTAGTTTGCTTTTCTGTTGTTATGATAAGCACCCCAACCAGAAGCAACTTGTGAGGAAAATTTTCATTTAGCTTGTACTTCCACATCATAATCCATTATTGAGGGAAGTAAGTCAGGGAAGGAACCATAGAGGGATGAATGATGCTTTCTGCCTGTTCTCTGTGACTTGCTCAGCTGCCTTACTCAGTGCAGGACCACACGTCCAGGGAATGGCGCCATCAGTCAATAGTCAAGACAATTGCCCACAGACATGAGTACAGACCAGACTGATCTGGGCAATCCCTCAGTTGAGACTACCTCTTTTCAGGTGACTCTTGGCTGTGTCAAGATGAGAATAAAAACTATTCAGACTCAGAAGGAAGAGGAGGAGGGAGAGGGAGTAGTTTTATGTATTTACATTCCCCTTGTCAAGGGACTACAGAAAATTTAAGTCGGCATGGGTGGTTCATGTTGTATTTTGCTTGGACTGTGCTTTTCTAGCAGATCTTCCCGAGTCTTATCTACCTGTCTGTCATTCAAGATGCATCACCTGCATTGTTAAATGTCTCATATAGAGCACTTGTCTGTGTAGAGAGCACCTGAAAACCCCAAATTTCCCATTCCTTGTTGTGTTTCTCTTCTTGTAAGTGAGTCCTTAGAAGAATGTCTTTTACCTAATTGATTCTGAGTGATGATCATTATATGATTTTTGAGTCCTAAACATGTGCTCTATTCTCACAAACCTCAAAGTTCTTAGCATAATGTATTTAAAACACCATGCTCTGGATTAAGGTCTAGGTCAAGTCCTACCAATTGCCGTGTGTCTCTCAGGGTGGGTCTCAAGTGTCTGAACCACTGTCCTCTCTGCTAAAGCAATTCCCAATAACTAATACAAATCCAATCAAAACACAATCAGGAAGTCAAACCACTGTAAACAAGACATCACCCAACGCATTTCTAAAGGAGATTGGGGGTTGTGCACACCAGGCTTTCCTCTGTTGAGGTAATAAAAAGTTGATTGATAGAGAATTGCTAATAAATAAAGATGACACCTCTCTTTCAGTACCTGTGGGGACGGACTTGTGGAGCTTGAGGCAGTAAGGACACTGTTTGCCATGCAGGGCCAGGAAGATTATTTTCAATCTGAATTCAGGGGCCACTGCCCCTGCTTCTGGGAACATCTTTCCTCACTTGTGTTTTTACTCATTCACCATCTCATTTCTTCTCTGTCCTCTTCCGGGCCTCATAGGCTCAAACCCTCAATAAGTAAATTTTCTGAGTACCTTTATTGTTCATATGCCAGTGACCTTGGGGTTCACATTGAAAAATAGCTACTGGTGGGTTGGAGAGATGACTCAGCATCTAAGAGCACTGGTAGCTCTTGCAGAGGACCTGATTTCAGTTCCCAGTACTCACATGGTGGCTCACAACCATATCTAACAACAGTTATAGGGGATCTGATGCCCTTTTCTGGCCTCCACAGCCACTGCATGCACACAGTACACAGACAAATGCAAAAAAAAAAAAAAAAAAAAAGTAAAGCAGTATTGTTACATTAACAATATTAGCAAGTGTGGGTCATAAAACCATGCCAGGAAGTTTGGTAAAGTAGAGCAAGTTGAGACCCAGAGACACAGTGGGCACACACCTGAGGCTTAGGTGACTCCCAGCTCCCTGCCAGACTCTTGACTTGGAATACATGTTGTGCTTCTTATGTAAAAGGAAAGTGTCCTGGGTCATGCAGGCCCAAGACAGAGTTCTCCATGCTAATGAGGTGCCTAGAGGCCAGGAGGGTTTAGCCAATAAGCTTCCCTTCCCAGACATTCCTCCTGCAAAAGTTATTTGATCTCAAACCCACCCTGAGAAATGGGGTATGATTTTATGCATCCATTTTCTGCCATGACAATAAACTGTTTAGAACCATGGACTGTCTTTTTACCAAGATTTGCTGTGGGGATTAATGATGAAAGCCTTTGCCTACAGAGTTGCAGTCTAATCTCCTGTAGAAGGCCTCTCTGTGCTCCTAGCCACAGCCGCCCCCAAGCCTGCATCTTCCAAGCTAAGGACAATCTCTCTTCTGGACAAGCCAGAACTCCCCTCTTCTCCCCCTCCAACCCCTGCCCCAGGCTAGATCCTGCCTTCTAGCCCACAGGCCAGACTCCATTCTCTGCTCTTCTGCAACTCCTAGTGGCACCCAGATGTTCAAGAGTCAGAGAACACCATGGCCCTAGCCTTGTCACAGGCCCTGGGACTCCCCCAACCCCCAACCAGTCCCAGGGTACCCATGTTTCACACTGCACTTTTCCACCCCCAGAGTGGTGCCTCAGCAGTGGTGTGGGATAAGTGCAGTCAAACTCCCAGTGTTCTGCCTCCCCAAGCTGCTGTGCCAAGTGGTAGAACAGATGCGGGCCTACAACCCTACAAGCAAGTCTTCACATTTGCCTAGCATCTCTGAAACCCTGAGTTCAGTGTCCAGTACAGTAAAAACTATAATTAACATATGCAGATACCATTTTTACATTCTGATGAAGTTTGAGATTTTGTGTTTCGTTTGTTCTGAGGGTATGACTGGCTCCTGTGGGTTGTTTTTTTCCTGCTATGTGTTGTTTTCTGTTGTGTCTGAGTTGCAGTGTTTCACGATGTAGCAAGGGGTGGTCAGTCCTCTGTCCCCTGAGGCTCAGGCCTGCCATTGCTATGCACTTGCCCACCTTGTCATGCAGACAAGATCTACTTAATAAAGATTAGCTGAAGTCACATTTTATATTTTTTATTAAATAAAAACTTCCTCCATTGGAATGTCACCTTGTGTATGAAGTAAAAGTAAAATGCTAATTTGGAAACTATTTACAATTCAAAATATGTTTGTTTGCATATGCTGCATGCAAATATCCCTGGCTTTAAGTGGGGGTCATTTATCCCCAACTGTAATTAAAGTTCCTTTGTTACCCACAGGCTGTTCAATAAGGTTTCCTAAATTTAAATGGTGCCCCTATCTGGAGAAGCTATGACAGGAAAGAGGGCATTTTTGTTTCTAATTCTCATTTCATGGCTGTCAACCCAACACAGCGCTCCCTATATTCTGAGAAAAGTAATCTCTCTGATACCCCAGTGTAATCATATTTCTTCAAAGAAAAATGATTCTGTTCATTTTTTAAGACAATACACGGCTGTGCGTTTGGGAACATCCTGTAGCCAGGCTCCACACATGACAATCATTAATCTAGTAATGACATTGAAACAAAACAAAATTAATTTATTGCCCTGTGATATATGGAGATTATAAAAGAAGCATTAAAATCTACTATTTGGACAGCTTCAGGCTCTACTGACCATGGAGACTAATGCTTCAGTGAGGTCCATCCATTAATTAAAGTTCCTTTAGTGTGCATCTTATATTAATTGTGTATTTTATATTCATGTTGTGCTGTGCATATTACAGACTGGCTGTATTCAGGACTGGGAGGGGGCAATTACATATCTGTGAACAGCCTGCCTTCTTGTCCACAGTGACATGGGTTTGAGTCAAACAGAGCTGAAACAGAGCACTTAATTTGTCATCAGTGTTTGAGGCTTTATCAAATATTGAACGGAATTAGCAGATTTGGGTTAAGCAAGAAACCCGTATAGGGCATAGTGGTGTAGGCATGCAGTCCAAGCACTCAGGAGGCAGCAAGAGGAAGATGTCAAGTTCAAGACTGCCTGGGCTAACAACGATAACAACCAGAATCCACAAAAACAACAAAAGCAAGTGGCTTGAGGCTTCCATCATCTGTGACATTAGCTGGTATAGAGTTTTGCTTTAAAAGTTACATTTTAGTTATTTATCCAGTTGACTGAAGCATTTCATAAGGAAGGGGGCTCATTAGACTCAAGAGCTAAGGGAACATAAGCAAGAGTCAAGCAGCCCAAGCAGGAGTCTGTGCAGGAGTCACTCTGTGCTGAACAGTTGAGGGGAAAGAAAAATGTTCCATAGAGCAGCCTGCAGGTTGTACAAGGAGCTACAGGGAAATAGCCATCACCCAGGTGGGTGGACTTTTTAGTGATGCAGCAAGCAGACTTTGAGTTGGGCATGTTCCTGGAAGTGACCTTAGTCAAGCCTCTGGAAGGCCAGTAGGCCAGCTGGTTCACTAAGCTAGACATAAAGTGGAATCCTATCTTTGGTATGTTTCCAGTGTGGTGAGAGTGCATTTATGTTTCCCTAGGAAGAGTCCTGCAATACCTTCACATGAATAAAGTCCTCTCTAGTAGCCAAGTAGTAAAAAAAAAAAAAAAAAAAAAAATGTTGAGAGACTGCAGAGATGACTCAGTGGTTATGAGCACTGGCTGTTTTTCCAGAGGGCCTGGGTTTGGTTCTCAGCACCCATGTAGCAGCTTACAACTGTCTGTAATTCCATTCTAGGGAATCTGACACCCTCTTATGGCCTCTGAGGATCCTGCATGCACATGGTTTACCTACATACCTGTAGAGAAAACACTCATACACAAAAATATAAATAAGAATAAATATTAAAAAGATGTTTTGGGAGCTAGAGAGATGGGTCAGTGGTTATATGCCCTGGCTGCTCTTGTAAAGGACCCAGATTTGATTCCCAGCACCCAATTGTAGCTTACACCTATCTAACACTGGTTATAGAGGATCTAATGCCATCTTCTGTCCTCTGTGGGCACTGCACACACATGCTATGCCCAATACAGCACTGCCTTATGCATTGCCACTCTGCTGTCTGTGTCTGGGAATGTCACCTCTAGGTACCTCATTTAAAGAACAATCCTAGTTTGTCTGTTAGAACTGGATTGTCTGATTTAATGTCTTCAGCCATCATCCATATTAGTCATTTGTCAGAGAAGCTGTAATATCTTATTGTGTAGACATGCCACTGTCCACTCCTCTGTCAACAGACACTTGAGTTGCTTCTGTCTTTATTGTAACTAAGGCTTCTGTGAATGCTGGTGTATTAGTTACTATTGCTGTAATAAAACACCATGGTCAAGGTGACAAGATTGATCAGGGCATATGATTCCAGAGGGTTAGAACCCATGATGGAAGAAGAAAGGCCTAGCTGCTAGAGCAGGAAAGACAAGATGTATATCTTAAACCACCAGCATCAACAGCGAGCAAGCTGGGAATACCCTGAGCCTCTGAAACCTCAAAGACTGCCTCCAATGACGAACTTTCTCCAGCAAGGCCACCTAAACCCACCCAGATACCCACCAACTGGGGACCACGTATTAAACTTGTGAGCTGATGGGGGGCAGTCTCATTCACATCACCACAATGAATATATAGACACATCTCCATGTTCATGTCTTTGGATAATATACCCAGTAGAGGGCTTGCTGGGCCACACAGTTATGTTATCTTCAGCTCCCGAGGGGCCCTCCATGTCCTTCCCAGGATTCCCTTTTAAACTTGACATTTTACAATAGCATTTTGTTGTTCCTGATTCCTATGTCTGTTCTTTATAGTAGCCATGAAATGAATTTAAATGTATATGTATATTGGGGCTATAGATACTTTATAATATGTGAAAGAGAAAAATGCATTGGCACTTGGGTTAAAAAAATGTGCATTAAAGCCAGTTAAGAAGTTGGGGGGCCACCCCAACAACCTTACCCCATAAGACTGAGATATGTAGCTCATCTAGAGAACACATCAAGTGTTTCAACCCACTGAATGACCTCCAGAAGTCCCAGTAGAAATACAGCATTTTTAGATAAAGCTATTATGACTTGAAAGCAAAATGGGTCACTAGACTTAAACTGTTGCTTGAAAGAGACAATTTAAATAATGAGAGAAAAGCTTAAAATCCCATGAGGTATAAAGGAAAATGCTGATACACAAAAGGTCACCCTTGGGTCTGGAGAGATGGCATAGTATTTAGGAACAGTGACTGTTCTTCCAGAGAAACAAAATTCAATTCCAGGCACCCTATATGGCAGTTTACTACTGTCTGTTATTCTAGTCCCCAGGGAATGTGACACCCTCTCACAGACATGAATGCAGGAAAAAAAATAACAGTGCACATAAAAAAAAAGGTCACTTACATGAAAAAGATCCTTTAAAAATTACAGTGAAAAATCTACTTAAGGTCGACTGAATGTGTATAGATGGATAGAATTCACTGAAATGATGATGTATTGCACCCACAGGAATCCACTGCTGGAAAGCTTCACCCCCTAAAGGACAGGTAACTGGGAGTGATAAACCTGGAACTGTGATGTGTTGGCAATTATGGACACTTGTGGTATCACCTCCAGCTTTTACGTGGATGCTAGGGATTAAACTCAAGTCATCAGGCTGGTACAACAAGCACTTTCTGAGCCATCTCCCCAACCCCAAGTTGTATTTCTATTTATTAAAAAGTGTGTCATGGAGTAGGTTATGAATGATATACATGGCTGGGCTGTAACTCTACATCACATGTATTACTATTATTCACCAACATTCTAATATGCTTCTGTACTGTTGGTTTAAAAAGGCATCAAGACTCTTTCCATTCAGTCAAAAAACCTTTATGTCACAACTGGTGGGTATATAAATTGGCATTTGGGAATCAATTTAGGTAAAATTCCATGTCTACCCTTTAGAAGCTGAAAATCCAGTCATGTGGTCAATGAGTGTCCACAGCTATCAGTTGACAGATTGACATTTCTTGCTGACAGAAAACTAAATTAATCAATGGAACTTATTCTACACAGTTTCTTGAATAGCCTGAACAACTTGCACTGTGTCGATGACTTCTGCCTGACTTCACAGTCATCCCAACGCGGTCATCAAGGGACTGGTGCTATTTCTAACCCAATGGGCATTAACATCTTTTGTGACAACTAGGTCTCCAGCTTTCCCGGAGACTTGAAGTTTGTCTCACCTATTCACAACATGCCAGTGCTGCTTCTACCTCAGCCTCCCTAAAATAATGGTACCACGAGAAAAGAACGTGGCTTGATGGTAGCAGATGTTTCCTGGGACAGAGACTGGGACCCAATTCTAAATCCAGTCTGCCTTCAAACATCTAAAGAAAGATCACACAGCTTTGCTCTTAGACCCTCCCTCAAATGAATGCTCTGAGCCCCATGTGAATGCCTTCACCTTTCTCCTTTATTCTCTCCCTATACTTTCTTTTTGTAATAAATTTCTGCATGCGCATCCATCAGTCCTATGTCGACCAAGGTCCTTGCGTGAAGAAGCAGTGGTGGCGGATGACATGCCAAGTGGTTATGTTTGCCTCTGACATAATCCTATCAGTAACTCCCTTTTTAAAATATGAAAACAAGCAGCATAAACACAATCTTACAGAAAAATATAGGGGAGGACACTGCTATAGAAGATGTCATTGACTTTTAAGACTGACTTGTAACACATAAAGTTTGAAAGATTTTATTTGAAAGAAAGTTTTTTACCTGAAATGTAGATAGCTTCATCATAAATACCTTCAGTCCTAAATGATAACTCTTGAGCTCAAGGCAGAAATTCTGGCTGCATGGTGTATGTGTGTGGGGATAGTGGATGGGAGTTTTTGGTTTTTGTTTTTTCAATCCTTGGGTCACTAATCTTTGCTAAGCAGGGTTTAAGATCAGACCAAATGCTTCATGTTCTTAAAAAAAAAATCTTAACTTTTACCCTTTGAACCAACTGGGAAAATATTCCTGGTTTGCCACCATTTAAGTAACTTTCTACAAATGATATTTACAAAGAAGGATTTCAGTTGTGGGAATGACAATAAAAACATCCTCAAACAGCATCTTTTCCAATGTTCCTTAGAGATAATTTTATCCTTATTCTACATTTTTAGGACTTATTTTCAAGCATTGTGACCCAAGTGAAGATTATGTCTTCTCTCATTAGCTGCTTTGGAAACCAGTAATGGAGGTACTATTGCATCCACCATTAAAACCCTCTCCCTATCCTATGAATTGTTTCTACTCAGTATACTTGACGCATGGAAACCAGGTCCTCTTCCATGTGGACCTAAGAGACTTCCAAAGACTGCTCAGAACTCTCTCTGACCAGAATCAAGCAAGTAATTCCAAGATGCTAGCAACACTCAACCAAACCAAACCAAACCAAACCAAACCAACAAAACTATACTTTTTGCTTCTTTTATTGGCATATCTCTAATTTTTAGTTCTACTTAGTAAGATTGCTTATCAATTTTCTTATTAATAATTAAACACTTAATTCCTTGGAGATTAGTTGAGGAAAGTTGGCTCTTTATTCCTTATGAGACTTTTAGTAGGCACCATGGGCCTAAACAAGTGTGCCCTGCCAACCACAGACACTCTTTTACTAGCAGGCCATTTACAGGTTGAATTTAGGTTAAGGGTATGGAGTTTAAAGAGTCAGTGCACAGAGCTGGAGAAGTAGTTCAGTGCAAAGCACTTGTCTCTCCCACGTTGGATGACTAGGCTGGAGTTTGTTTAGCAGATCCACAAAGAAATAAAAACAATGGCAATAACTGATTAACAAACGATGTGTCATTCAGTGCTTTACCAAAAGCCATTATAGACTTTTAAAAGTCTGATTTAGAGTCAGTGGACATGCTCAGTGAGTATGGTGTACAAGTATGAGACCTGAGTTCAAATTCCTGGAAGCCATGTAAAGGTGGAGGGTGTAGCATGAGAGTGTGTAATCTCAGCACTCTCATGACTCCATGGCAAGTTGAGACGAGTCCTCAGAAGGTTGTAGGTACTAGCCTGGCACACACAGAAGAAAACACAAGTCCCTTTGTCAGACATGGTGGAAGCTACACATGACATAGCATGTTTGTGCCTAACCCCCCCCCCCCCATTATAAATTAACAAGAAAACAAAAGGTCTGATGTTTTCCCCTGATTCTGCCATTTAATAGTAATTGACTTCAGAAAGGTCAATTAATTCTAATCTGTAAGTGGGTAATGTTCATTAAAAATGAATCTGGGAAACAGTGCTCAAATATGAGCATGTCCTGCGCCCTGTGGGATGAAAGGGGAGAGTGCCCACGTGACCATATTGTCCTTTCTTATACCTTTGCTGTCTCAAGTAAAACCTGGGTTGAACAAAGGATAATGTTGCTACCTCCTTTGATTTTTCAGCAAATTTTGAATTTATTGCTCTTGCCTTTGGGTGAATGATCAACTTATGTGATTCAAATGGCAGAGAGGTTGAGGTGGAGAGATGTGGAAATTATTTTTCCCATGTATGGTCATTTCTTTTGTTCCATCACACTGGAAGATGGCTGTTAAATTCAATTAGCCATTTTTTTTCCTTCTTCATGTTTCAAAAAAAATTTTTCCTGCTGTGCTAGGAGACCTTGATTTCTGTTGCTAGGAAACCTTGAAGGTGCTTTTGCTTTTCATGGAAGCGGTGTTTAATACAATCACTTTGACTGATAGCTTATTGGCTCCTTGGCTTTATGCCAACTCAAGAGCAGCTCACTTCAAGTCCACACAAGTTAAATCTAGAAGTGGGGAAGGTACTGACCCCTCAGGCACCCTGTGGAACTGCCTCATGGGCTTCATGGGGGTGGGAGAAAGGAAGAGTGGAGGGCAAGAACCTCCCTTGTGCCTGGAGAGCTTTGATCTGCGTTAGTATTGGGCTTCCTTTGGACAAAATGTTCCATGGAGGCAGGAGGTAGCTGAGTGGGTTGAAAACTGTTTAAAAAGCCCTGACCCTAACCTAGCACAAAAGAGAGGTGTCTGAGAAATCACTTGCCAAGAAATAGGCAGCTCATGAATTCCCAGCCTGGAGAGTTAACAGGATCTTTTGACTAGACATCTCTTTGCACCATCCAAGGTGCTCTGCACACCTTACATGGTCCTTCCTCAGAGTGTGTTCTGGGACTTCACAGTCCAACTCTGTCCAAGGCTCTTGAAGTTCGGCAGCCCTGGACAGAAAAAGTCATGGTCGGTTGTACCAACAGGCTTCTCCAAAAAGATGCTGAGATTTTTTTTTTTAACTTAACACTTGCCAGTCATTTTCTCGAAT
Source organism: Mus musculus (assembly GCF_000001635.26). Classification (NCBI taxonomy): domain Eukaryota; kingdom Metazoa; phylum Chordata; class Mammalia; order Rodentia; family Muridae; genus Mus; species Mus musculus. Next base: position 151,390,632 of record NC_000071.6, read on the forward strand.
TCTGTTCAAAGAGTATGGGTTTCTTGAGGGGTGTGGAAGAATGTTTTGTTTCTTCTTGTAGCTATGATCTTGGGGAGGACTTTTGCTGAGTGTGAGAGGATCTGTCTTAGCAATACTATGGCCAGCTGAGCTGAGCATTCCTCTGCAACAAACACCTAGAAGAATGTAAAACACCTTTTGAATGTCCGGCACAGCTCAGAAGATTTAAAGGGAAAGCTTGCAAGAAAGGAAAACCAAAGTCTTTACATATGACTTGATGCTGTCACTACTTTGGGCCAATGGGTGCCAGCAGTTTAGAGTCCGTGTCAATTTAAGAAGTTGAGCCCTGGATTGGTTTAAGATAGAGGAGTATAATCAAAATAGCTCTGAAGCCCAAGGATCCATAAGTCTAGGACTTTTAAGGATCTGCACACATGTGAAATAAGCAAATCGGAAACAGCCACAGTAGAGGGTGGCCACAAGGAGGTTTCTCTCTTTGTGTTGAGTGCCCAAGTAGAGGCATATGATTTCAATTTTGAACATTTCTATGTGGGCTTCATGGGGAGGCTGAAGATGCTCCCTAAACATCAAGAGCCCATTGAGATAATGTATTAATTTCATACCACCGGTTCTAGTCTGATGACAAATCTAAAAGAGTGCCTTGCAAAGGCCAAAATATACTTCTTACATTTCTAAAAATTTATTGGATTCTCATGGGTAACTCACCTAAGTTATTTTCTTTTGAGCTCAGACCTGTGTGTTCTGAGTGATTTCATAATCTGCAATTTAAAAGTTGGGAAGAAATTCACCAGTAGAAAGAGTTAGAATACAAAGAGATGGTATATCTAGAGTGTGTGGATTTTTATAAGGACTAAAAATGTAAGACAGTCTTAAAATTAAATACATTAAAATAGGTCAATTAAAAATGTCAAGTATAATTTTGAGAAATGAATAAAATTGAATTAAAAATTAAATTGGGAGCAAGGGAGATTGTGGAGAGCCGTGCCGTGAGCAATCGCATGTGTGCCGTGAGCAATCGCCATTATAAGATGGCGCTGGCTTCCACTGTGCCTAACTAGTAAACAAGCCTTATGCGCAAATGCAAGAGTGAACTCACGCCTAGTCACTGCCCATCTCGAGGCGTAGTAATGGGGTGATGGGCGAGCAACGAATCAGGAGCTGTCATGCCACATCAGGTGCTGAAACGTCACGCTGCGGGCTATATAAGCAGCGCCATTTTCCCGGTTCGGGGTCTTCCTGAGAAGCAAGCAATAAAGCTTGGCCACAGAAGATTCCGGTTGTCCTGAGTGTGTTCTTGCCGGCGGGGACAAAAGCTTGGGATAGGAGATATCTCCACAGGTGAAGTACTTGACACACAAGAATGAGGACCAGAGTTCAGGATACCAGAAACCATGCAACTGTTGGGAGAGTATAGAGTCCTGCCTGTAATCTCTGTGCTTTTGTCAGAGACAGGGAACCCCAGGCTATCAAGGTTATCAGGATCAGTTCTGAGTTTAAGCAAGAGAACCTGCCTCAACATACATTGTGAAGAATGATGGAGGAAGACATCAGGTATTAATCTCTGGCCTCTATATGCACATACACACACATGTGTGAACACACACCCATATACACACACCACATACATACATCATATACGTCTATGAAAGCCATAGAAGGATGAATATAAATTGGCAGATTAATCAACTCTGAGCTGAGAAGAGAATTTGTGAATGGAAGAGTGTGTCACTGTGCCTAACTCTGAGGATCAAATTCAGATCCTCCCATTGGAACAGCAAACAGGTTATCCACAAAGATAACCCTCTAGGCTCATAAATTCTCAAATATACATATATATGCATACATATGCATACATAATACAGTGCATACCAACTATGAGGAAAAGATACACACATGTGTGATGGTGAAATAAAAGAACATCAAAGTCAAGAGCTTTTCTGCAAACACAGAAAAAAGCCAACTGTAAACATTCAACAACAGAGCTCTCCCAAGCCATAGCAGAGTCCAGGAAGGAGCATAACTCAGTGACGGTAAAAATCAGCTCTGCACAAACCTAGGATTCTCCTTTGAACTAAAGAGGAATATGCAAATAAAGGCAAAACATAGATACATTCAGACAAAAGTAGTGAGTTCAACTCTTGCTCAAATATATACCAGTCCAGCAATTTACAGAGAACAAAAACAAACAAACAAAAAACCAAAACTGAATCCAGAATATAGAAGACTCAAGAAAATAGCAAGAAAAAAGTTGATAATCAAAATGTTGGGGGAAGCCTTAGGTGAATTGATTTGAAGACCAGCATAAGCAGATGGTGCTGTTAATAATGACAGTCTCCTGGGTGCTATAGAACTAAAGAGATGCATGTGAAAGATCTTACTGAAGTAACACAGCAAAGCTGACAATAAAACATCCAGGGTGCTGGTAGATGCATGTAAGAAGCCCAGTTCTAGGAAGGCATAAACAGGATGATTGAAAGTTGAGGGTCAGCTCTCAAGACAAAACAAAATCAAGTGACATGAAAATTCTGTCAGCCATAAGTTATTTTTAGTGAAAAGGATGCTATTAGAGTTAACGAGATAATTCAGTAGAAGAAAAAAAATTTAAAATTCTAAGTTCCTATATAAATCCTCTTAATATAGAAAACAGAAATTGACAGAGCAATTGAAGGCACACAATCATAATGAAATGTGCATAACTCATACAGATCAAGAACATGAAAAGATTCATAAATGTGCATTCAGGTGATGACAAAGTGGGTCAATTAAGTAGTATGTTGAACTTAGAAGGAATATATTATATTCAAGTACAAATAGTTCACTGCTAAAAATAGTCCACACACTGAGCCATAAAAAATTCAGTACATATGAAAAAATGACAATATATTTTGACCTGTGTTATAAAATTGAAACCAAAATTTATCCCAAATTTCACAAAGACTGGAAATTTAAAAAGTTCATGGGACTGCTCTTTCAGAGGACCTGTGTTCAATTCCTAGCACCCATACCACGGCTCACAACCGTGTCTAACTCCAGTTCCAGGGATCCAACACCCTCTAAAGGCCTCCTTGAGCACTGTGCACACATAGTGCACATACACACATTTAGGCAAAACACCCATGCACATAAAATAAAAGTAAATCTCAAAACTGCAAGGATAAGTGATCCAGTCACACTGGATTGTTCTGCACTGCCCTCTGATTTCTCTGACCTGTTTGTCCATGCTGAGCCTGTGCTGACTGTGTGCTGCCAGGGTCCTTGGCCATGTTTAAAAGTGAATATCGCTAAGACCTAAGACCTGTGGCCTCGGGCAGAGCTACCAAGAGCTTACCCTGTGGGGTAGTTACATGATCATTTTGGTGACTGCTAGTAAAATCCAGCTGTTGTTTGTTTTTGTTTTTTGTCTATTTACTTTTTGTTCTGCATTTTGCTTTTTCTCCCCTGTGAATCAAGACACAAGCAAGGTCAAAGGCAGTCAGTTTGTCTATCCTAGGCTGTTACATAAGAGCTGTAGCCGGAAGGACTCTTTGCTGGCTCACCAACCACAGAGGGGAGTCATTTAGGCTAATGTCATTGAAAGGACAGCGTGGTCTCTAAGACTTGTAGAGTTCTGGAGACAAGCAGGAAACTAAGAAAAGGCATGCTTGCTTCCCCTCCACCCACTGCCCTTTTGTGGGTGAGCTTTGGGTGAATCCACAATGTCCCCAGAGCTCTAGCAGGAGGGATGGCGTTGTGAAGGGGGAGAGTGGCTGGTTCCCAGTATAATTGATGTGGGTTTCCTGCAGCATTCGTTGGTTCAGGGTATCCACTTTCCCTCACATAATCTTCCATTGTTCTCCCTGGTTCCTGTTTGATTTGGCAGGACTGACTGCTGGCTGTGCACTCCAATGCTCCTCATTCCGCTGTGCTAGACTCAGCTGAAATCCTTGCCTCCCCTCAAAGAAGCCAAATGCATCATGAACAGTGACATTTCTGCTAGCCAGGAAAACATAAAGAAATCCCAGTGAAGCAAGAAGGTAGACAAAATTCTTTCCAGCATTTGAACAAAAAGGGTAATTGTTTTTGTTGTTTTTGTTCATCTAAGTTTTATGGAAGTCGATTATCCAACTCTCTGCTGGACTTTCAAACCTCCTTTTCTCTGTCCTACATAATTTAAACACACTATAAATACCCTTAGCTACTCTGAGGGCGGGCCCATATTTGCAAGGCAACCACGGTTTGAGATATTGTTGAATTTGAAAGGCAGCACTTCCTTGTCCGGCACATAAACTCCAATGAAGGTTATGATGAGTGTGCTGGTGGTGGCCACGTTTGACAGCCAGACAAGCAGCTCATTTATTCCAAAAGACTTTGAATCCATGCCCAGAGTCAAATGTAGACTCTTTTTTTAAAACTCAGGAGGCTTGAAATAAGAAAGTTAACTGACTCACAGTGCCCTTCTTGTTAGGGAGTAGGAAGGCTTCAGAATGGAGAGAGGGCTAAAGTGTTTGAACCTGTCCGATGGCTTCTTTATGGGGTTCAGCCATGGTATTTCCTAGCTTGTCTTGTGTGAAAGTCTATATTGCTTGTTGAAGGTTGAAAATATCATCTCTTTATGAAAATCCCCAATCCTGGGAAGAAAATATAGAATGAAAAAATAAAATGGGATATAGGAAGCCTGTGGAATAGGACTTTAAAAACCCCTGTGCATCACTGAATCAGTAAATGAGCTAACAAGAGAGTTTTGTGGCCACCAAGGACCCCCTCCATGTCCCTGCTTCCCTCAATGATAGACATAACCTGTAAGTTGAAGTAAAACCTGTCTTCCCAAGTCACTGTTTGGTCATGGTGTTTATCACAGGAACGGACAGCAAACTGTTAAAAGTGCATGCTATATATTATAAGCCTAGTCAAAAGCTGGAGGCTGGAGAGATCACAGACCTTAGAAGCCATTCATTATTACTGTTTTGCTAAGTAGACGGTCCCATTGCCTCCTAAACACTCATGTTCATATGCATTGATTAGTGATACTCTCACCCTGAATCAGGGTGGCTTATGGCAAATAGGAGGTAGTTAATGCAGAGGCTCACACCTGGTCAAAGTGTCCAGAAGTGTTACAGAAGAACAGGTCAATAAGAACCTAAGAGCCAGAGGCTAGAGATGCCTGCGTTTGAAAAGATGACTTCTGGACAAGACCTGGCTGTTATAGTCATAAACTCGTTATGGAAGGTGGAGGAGTGTTCCTGAGACACTACTGACAGTAAATCCCTCCCCGAGGGGCTACCAAAAGTTAATAGTTGCTGTGGGTAATGCATTGTGCTTCCGGGTGATGTAGCCACCAATGCATTGCCCTTGTTCCAGTAACTATCCTGCCAGCTATACTTATGTAAATTCAATGGCTCACACACAAAAAGAAGACTTCAAATTGGAGGGTACTTGCTGAGGAGTTTAAGCAGGAAGAAGAAAGGGGGTGTGAGGATAGCAGGGAGTGAAATGATTAAAATTGGTTATATATGTATATGAATGCCAAAGAATAAAAAGTAATTTTTAAAAATTCAACAGTGATCCCTTTGAGTGTGTTCTATTGCTCGGCACTAAAGGTATAAACAGATTTTGTTATCAGAAAAAAATGTCTTTGTACTGAATACAGATTCCCAGAATAGTACAGAACAAGGTTGAAGCCAGGCTGTGCCTCCAGGCTGGATAGTGAGAGGAACACCTACCTATTTCCCAGAAGAGCCTTACTGTGCATCCTCTGAGGAAGAGAAACCTTTTACATAAATATGTCGTGAGCCTTGGTGAGGCAGGGCACTGTAAATTCACAGTATCAGAGATGTCATCCTGACACCTATGTGTCACCCTGCACTCACAGAGAAAGGACTTTCGTATGGTCTGTATTTAACCCCGGCTGCAAATAGCTCTGCTGGGAAATGAATTACTTATGAGTTGTTAAGTTCTATTCAGACCGACTAATACTTTATGTAAATCTATGTCTTCCTCAAGCCTTTGATTTCACTCAGGTGATTCTTGATGCTCCCAAATGTTAAGTGAATGAGCTTAATGTTAGTAACACAGTGCCATCATTGATAGTTGCCTTAGTCAGGGTTTCTATTCCTGCACAAGCATCATGACAAAGAAGCAGTTGGGGAGGAAAGGGTTTATTCAGCTTACACTTTCCACATTGCTGTTCATCATCAAGGGAGTCAGGACTGGAACTCAAGTAGGTCAGGAAGTAGGAGCTGATGCAGAGGCCATGGAGGGATGTTTCTTACTGGCTTGCTTTCCCTGGTTTGCTCAGCCTGCTCTCTTATAGAACCCAAGACTGCCAGCCCAGAGATGGTCCCACCCACAAGGGGCCTTTCCCCCTTGATCACTAATTGAGAAAATATCCCACATCTGGATTTCATGGAGGCACTCCCCCAACTGAAGCTCCTTTCTCTGTGATAGCTCCAGTCTGTGTCAAGTTGACTCACAAAACCAGCCAGTACAATAGTAATTCAGTGCCATCATTATTTGTGTATGTGTATTATTTATGATGTGTCATATTATTTAACATTTGCTAGCTCTGTAGAAGAAGCCACACCAAGTATATTAACAATACATTTCTTGCCAGGATTAGATTTGATTTTAAAATGAAGTAGAAGGGATGAAGGAAGAAAGAGGGAAGGAAGGAAGATGGAGAGAGGGGAGTAAACAGGGAGGGAAGGAAGGAGATAAGGAAGGAGAACTTCCTATCATCAGAAAGAGGAAGGCTGGTATGTATAACTGCTCTTTTTCTTTTTATGAAGATCATGGTAGGATGCCACCCACATAGAGAGAGGGTCTTCCCACCTCACTTAATCTAGTCTAGAAACTCTCTCACAGACATGCCCTGAGGCTTATCTCCTAGGTGATTCTAAAGTCAGTCAAGTTGACATTCAACATTAACTATTGAACCACCCCCATTTGAACATTAATGAATACTTTAACTCAAAGAATAAGGAAGGTAAAAAGCAAAAACAAAACAAAACCTACATCCAATGACCAGAGCCCAAGAAGCCATGGACAGGGATGATGCTAAAGATGACTATTGATGTCCACACCTACAGCAGCAGCAGCAGCAGCAGCAGCGACAAACAACCTTTGGTTGACCTCAGCACTAGAGTTAAACACAGAGGTATATCCCATACAGTCCACTGCATATGGCACATCTCCTGACTTATTAGAACTATCACACTCTTTTGAGAGTGAAGAAGTCAACTCAGGAACTTTGGAAAATTCCACCAGATTCCTCCCCTCCTGGAAGAGAAAGGTCATAGAACACATAGGCACCCCTCACCTCCGGAAGGGAGAGGCTAATTACATTCCTCAGACTACAGTGGGAACCAACCATTGGCCACCTGCAGATGAGGAAAGCCCTTGCTATCTCATTCCCTAAGGACCAATCAGTTTAAAAGTCACACTGTTCTGCCAGTCACATTGTGCCTAGTGGCTGTTTCTCTATTCTACCTCTGAAAACTGTATAAAAACTCGCTGAACGAGCTACCTGGGGTCACCACCTCTCCTTCAGGTCTGGGACAACCTCAACGTGCTGGAACAATAAATTCCTCTTGCTTTTGCATTGATTCCCAGCTCTGTGTGGCTCACTCAGAGGGTTCCCAGTAACTAAGGTTCTTCAGAGTCTTACAAGAGCTATAGAAAAATCAAGAGGCTCGTGTTCTGACACAGTACACAAGGCCTCAAAATAACAAATCATCAGCAAAGCATAATGGAAAGCACAGTACAAAATGCAGTTGGGAATATTGCTGAGACTTCACAGCAGTCTCGTGTTCCAGGCCATATCATCAAGAAAAGGCCGTAGTCTAAAACCACTCTTACATATAAGTGAGAGATCCATCCTGACACACATGTCAACCTCAACATGAAAGGACAAGAGATGTGAAGGAGCAAGATGCAGTTTCTCTCAGTGTTCATAATTTCCTTCCAAGTGACTGCAGATATCCACAGGGGTGGATAAAATGCCAGCAAATGAAATTAAATTAAATGGGCGAATTTAGAAAGAGTAATGCATTCTAAGAAATCAGCAGGAATGACTAATCAAGTTAAGTTAAAGAACATAAGATATTACTGAGAAATTTGATAGATTCTGGGGAAAAATTTACAAGGAGACTGTTCATCTAAGGGTACAGAAAGGATACTTAAGTGTATATTCTTTTTGTTCTGATTTGGCCCTACACCGTGCACACACATGATTTTCTGGGCTACTTACGGCATTAATTTGCAGAATACTTTCGGATATATCAGAAAGATCGGCAATAACTGCAGATGTGAAAAGGAAGGATGAAAGAATGAATGGAAGACTCAGGGATGGAAGGATAACCCCACAGCTACACAGATCACACCTGTCTTCACAGCATCATGTCTTACCCAGATCTTCCAACCAAGCTCTCTATTCACTATAGCTGACCTTCAACTATACATGGAATCAGTTTCAGAAGAGATAATCAGCACAGATGATCAATGGATGGAGTCAATCACCCGTAGTTGAGCCAATTTAAACTTACAAATGAATGAGATTCAGACTATGGTTATTTAACCTCTAACAATCCCAGTTGTAGACCTGCCCAACATGACAAGAGGGCAGTTCAGGTCATACCACTCCTGGTCACAGCGGGAATAAACTATAGGTGCTGGTGCTGGAATGGCAGGGCCAACGACTTCCCTAACAAGAAGTTCTCTTCTCAGCTTGACAATGGTTTCCAAGAAGTGACCCAAACCATGCTCACCATCTAAAGACAGATTGATTTTTGTTTGTTTGTTTTTTTGTTTGTTTGTTTTGTTTTTTGTTTGTTTGTTTGTTTTTGGCAGCAGTGGTACTTCAGAACTGACAGGGACTAGTTATCCTTACAGCTAAAGGAGGTGGTCTTTGCCTGTTTCTCCAAGAAGAATGCTGTTTCTACATCAATGAATCTGGGATAGTAAAAGATAAAAATACAACAGCTACAATCAGACATCCAGAAATGCAGGGAACGTGAGGCCTCTGATTCCTGGATTTTCGAAAACCCTATATGGAAATGGATACTGCCCTTCATAACGCCTCTTCTCATTTTTCTGGCGTTACTATTTGCTCCCTGCCTCATTAACCTCATCTCCACATTCCTCCTATGACAAGTTAAAAAAAAACACTACATAATCAGCTCCTTTTACAGGATTACCAGCTGCTGTCCACAGAGGAAGGAGCCTGGTACAAACAACTATCAGGTGGGCCCCATGGTGAAAGTCAGCAAACCCCAAAATTGAGGACACCCCCTAGACAGCAGGAAGCAGTTAAAGAGGTCTGATGCCCCTGTTTTCCTTTTACCATCTGCTTCCCTCTCCTCCCTTCTTTCTTCTCTTTATGATAAGAAAAAGGGAGGTATGTTAGCATCAGAACCATTCACAGACAGCCAGAAGTTGTTTACAGCCAGCTTCTGAACCCAGCTATGATGTCATCCCTAGGTGATAATGACCCTCCTGTGTCTGTTGCCATGGCATCCATCACACACTCCCTGTACACTCGTTACCTGTATCACCTGTGCTTCATGTGCGTCAGTTACCTGCATCACTTGCATTACCTACGTCACAGACTGGATAAAAGATACAGACCCTGACCCATAGCACTTTCTCTCCCCATCACTTCCTCATTTCTTCCCCTCACCCTCCCCCCACCCCCCTTTCAGAGGTGCCTCTCATGTGAGACCTGTGCTGGCTTGGCGTGATCTTTCCTGGAATGCGCAGTCTCCTATAACAGTCACAGGTAGGAGAGGGGAGGAGTTAATGTATTCACGGTAACTGATATATTCCTAACCAGTCAAGTCACTTTCCTCTTAAGTCATTTTCCTTTCTAGCTCAGAGCAAACCCTTCTGAGTGACTTTGGACTTCAAGACGAGTTCTGAGGCATGAGCTAGTCCCTCCTCTCCTCCTCAGGATTATACTTCAGTGAACCTGTTCCAATCAAAACTAGAGTGTGACCCATGTGACTTCATTCAGGGTATTCATGAATCTCCAAGAATCACACCTGATTTCGATGAACACAATACAGTGTATGAAGAAGTGGCATGTTAGAGAAACCAAACATTTTTTGTGGAACTGAAACTGGGAAGACAAGAAGATATATCTAGCTAATCCTTACTGCTCCACCACACAAATCTCCACAGCTTGACTCCGGGCAGAAACCCCATTGAAACTAAAAGCAAGAGTACCACATTGTATAGTATCTTGTTTAGAAATAAAAACAGCAGAGCCAAACAGAATTTTTAAAGATATTCCAGCTCTGTCTGCTAGAGATGATATCAGTTTGCTGGTTGGTTAAGAACATATTTGCATTTTAATAATGGCTCATAGGCCTGGTGATGTGGCTCGGTGGGTAAAATGTTTGCCGTACAAGCATAGGGCCCTGAGTTTATGTCCCCAGCATCCACACAATGAGCCTGTCAAGGTGTCACAGACCTTTCATCCCAGCACTGGAAAACATGGGAAGAGCCTGGGGGCTTGCTGACCAAGGAGGCTAAGTGAGAGACCCTGTCTCACAAAAGTAAGTAGAAGAAGGACTAAGGATAACAGCCAATTATTTGCTTTGGCTCTGCATGCATGCACATGGGCACAAACACAACACACACAGCACATGCTCATGCATATCATACACATACACACACACCACATATACACATATCACACACACACCACCGCCACATACATATTACATACACATATAGTATACACACCAAATATGCACATATGTACTACGCACACTACAGATACAAACATACCACATATGGTACAGAAACACATTACACACACTTACACATACTACACACACACACATACATATTACATATGGTACACATACCATAGATACTACACATCCATAACACATACACACACCACACATACCATATACACACATAACAGACACACATGTATACAAACACATATACCACACACATATCACAGACACATATGCACACAAACATACTACATACTCAGCACAAACACATCATACACACTTACACACACATACCACACATATATATCATACACCATATACATACCACACACACATATGTACACAAATGTATCACACACATACCACAGACATACAGACATACAAACATACTGCACACACAATACACAAACATATACATACGACAGATACAGATATACACAAACATAGCACAGCACAGAAACACACCACACACATTTACACATACCACACCAACACATACTACACACATACATATCACACACCACACCATACCACACATACATATCACATACCACACCATACCACACATACATGCTTACATACATGCAACACACACACGCTCACATACACGCTCATACACATGTACATGCACACATCACATACCAAACCACATACTACTCCCCCACATACCATACACATACATAGAACAGGCACACATTTATATAAACATACTATACATACACACACCGCAGACACACACAAACATACTATACCCACGGCACACATGCCAATATACACATACCACCATAACATATCACATACTACACACATGCTTAGACACACAATAAATAAATTAATTAATTAAAATAAAGTAAGTGGTTAATGTTGTAGATTGGTTCTAATGCTATTTGTGTTAATTCAACTCCTGAAATCACATGGGGACCCACTTGTCTGTGCTAAGGTCCCTGCTCCCAATTGGCTCTGATTGGGAAATAAAGTTGCCAGCAGTCAGTGGCTGGGCAGGGAGACAGTGGTGGGACTTTTAGAATTCCTGGGCAAGAAACATAGGAGAGAGTGAAGAGGACATTTTGCCATGACAAGGACATAGGAGACAGACCATGCTGGGAAGGTGTAGGAGCGAGAAACTGCTGAAATGTAGGTGCAAAGGGGAAAGTGGCCCCAGGAGGGCTGCCCAGAAGAGTCCAGGGCAGCAAGGATAAAATATAGATTTAGTAAATGTTAACTCAGGAATATTGGAGAGGAATGTGTGAAGGGGAGTGTGTTAGCCACATGGAGGCTCAGGAGTGGCCCAACCATTGAGCTAGTTAAGACATATTAAAATATAAAGGTTGTGTGTGTGTGCCTTTCCATCTGGGATCCAGAACACAAGGGCAGGTGGTGAGAAGCACATGTGTACACGCCTGGGAGTTTAGAGTGGATTAACAATTGACTGCTACAGGCTAATTATTTTTAGTGGAACTTCTCTTTTTTTAAAGTCAAGTAATTAATACTCGACTTTAATATTAATATGTGTTTTAACAAGACACGATAGTTTCCAGGCAACCAATTTTTAAAATGATACAGCTGAGGTTTATGGGTAGCAAGGAATGACATTCTTTGACATAAACATGTATTCTATAAGTTGACCCCTTTAGATGGGTAAGAGTTTCAAGCAAAAAAGAAGTAGTGATGAATTTAAATGCCATTTTTTAAGATTCTTAAGAGCCAAGGCTTTCCCAGGCAGAATATCCAGTGTGGTCTCATTGCCTCTTGCCCTGGCTTCACTCTATCAGAAACACTATCAGGAGTTGTAAATCTCTAATTTCCTTCTAATGTGCTAACTACCTCCGAAGGTTTGCAGTATCTTTAAGATATGTAATTCAAAATTGCTATTATTAGGTTTATGGGTCTAAAAGAAACAAAATGCATGTCAGAGGCAGATGATGTCAGAGGCAAGTGATGCCAGAGGCAAGTGATGTCAGAGGCAGATGATGTCAGAGGCAAGTGATGTCAGAGGCAGATGATGTCAGAGGCAGATGATGTCAGAGGCAAGTGATGTCAGAGGTAAATGATGTCAGAGGCAAGTGATGTCAGAGGCAGATGATGTCAGAGGCAGATGATGTCAGAGGCAAGTGATATCAGAGGCAAATGATATCAGAAGCAAATGAAAGCCTGCTATTGAACCCTATGTAGCTTGCATAGGATGTCCAACAGTCCTTGCCATTGTCTCTCATTTATATAATTTCTTGTATATTTTGTATATCTTTATAAGCTTGCTTTCACTCTCTGGCTCTCAAAGCTGCTGCATGGGGGTAAATCTGAGCAGTTTGCTTTAAACACAAGGTACCAGAGAAATAGGGAAATGAAGTGACTCAGAGCTACCCAGCAAAGCATCCGCTGATGCTGACTGCAGCTGGCCCCTCTGCCCCAGGCTTATTAACTACAGAATCCCAGCTCTTCCCAATGCTTTGCACCCTCAAACATTCCTGACCATCTGTTCATTTTAGCGAGCCTCCTCCCCCCACCCCTGAGAAATTCTTTTGATTAAATTTTAGTGTTTCCTTCCAGTGCTCCTGATCTTGTAGCCAGCCCCCTCAGAAAGATTTCCTTTAAGGCTTATTAATTTGCTGATCTTGTTTTGAGCTGGCTGGTTGCTGCTGGGCTCAGGCCAACCCCCTTTCCAGTTGCTGCTTCTGTGCCTCATCCACAAAGGTCTAACAGCTACATTCCAAGATGCAGAAGCATCTATCTGTCAGGAAAATTTCAGCCTGACCCTAGAGACCTGCATCTGCTTTGATGTGTATCTATTACAGCTAGATCCAAAGATAAAATATTGGGAAAGTTAAATAAAACAGAAAGGGAAATACTTGTAAAGAACAATGTCTATGGAAGTGGTGCTTGTCGGCCCTCCTCCCCGGGCCAGATTCCTTCCCACATATTCTGAACCAAGACCCTCTGAACTGTACATCCTAGTCTTCCTCCGACTCCCTTCATCATGTCAGTCTAGACTAATTGGTGAACTCCACAATTAGTGAAAGAATGTCCCATGATGGTGATGATGGTGATATGGAAAATGATTGAGGAATGAACTGATAATCAATCTCTGACCTCTGCATACATACACACATGTACGCACTTGTACACACACATGTACAAATGTACACATACATGTGCACACAAATATACACATACAGAGACCAAGACTTCTTAGTCTCTCTCTTGGTTAGCAACAATGTCTGTCTTTGATTTGCATATACCATAGAAGCTTTTAATGTTGATGTGTTTCACTATGATTTTCCCATGTAGTAACATGTACTTGGGTATAGTCGCATCCCCATCACGATTCCCACTTCTTTCTGCTGCTGGTCTTCTTTACAAGTATACCTAATGATCTTCCCAAATGCACTCTCTTTCTAAGGCAATGCCATCTAAAACCATGTATCAGGGGCTCAAAACAATCAGGTGCTGTGCTGAAATCACACTACAACTATCTCAAGTGCTCAAAAATATCAAGGAGATCATTTCAAGTGTGATTTCATCTTGCTTCTCTGAAAGCATTTAGACTTCCCTCTCTGTATTCTTACTCTGGTGGGTTGTGAGTAGCATTTGAGACTTGGTTTCCTGATGCTGATGACTGGTATCAATAATGCTTCAGAGCATACTGTTGACTCTCCCACCTCACTGAATGAGATGTGTGGATTCAACACCAGCTTTGGGCTAAAAAAATGCTGACATGGGGGACTAAACCTGCAATATTTAAGATTTATTTAAATTAAATCTCTACTGGGACCTGGAGAGGTAGCTCAGTGGTTTGGTTCCCAGCACCCATTTTGGGTGGTTTGCAACCCCCAGTAACTCCAACTCCAGGGGATCTAACACCCCTTTCCAGCTTCTCTGGACAACTCTACTTCTAAGTGTGTGCGTGTGTGTGCACACACACACACACACACACCTAAAAGTAATAAAAGTAAACCCTTTAAATCTATGATAATTTTATGTTACATTTTGATTAAAGTTTAGATCATCAAAGTAGAATGAGAGACGTTTTAGAGATCAATTTCCTCAGATGTCTGTATAAATATGAACATTCCATTTATTCAAAACGGCACAGCGAGAGACCAAGTTAAAATATTCACGTACTGTCTGGCAGACGAATACAAGTAATTTAGAGTAAAAATTAGAGGTACAAAAGTGGAGAGAGACGTTGTCATGGCAACACACTTTCATTAGTTTTGAAATCAAAAGACAATCTTCCTGTTGTAAAAGTTTAACCAGCTCTTATTAGGTAATGATCTCAATAAACATTTCTGATTATAGTGCTGTGAAGGAAACTGGCTTTGTCATTATAATGGATCCTGCTTTGAATTCACCAGCCTCATTTAGCAAACACCATGCAGGAGTGCAGGTGGACAGCTGACTGCCAGTCTGTAGCTAATAGATTCTACCAACACACTGCAGGCAAATCACTTGCAGCCAAAGAATGCTTTGAGCGGGAGAGGCCAGGCTAGTCCACCAGATCTTACCGTTTGCTCTCTCTGGATAATGCCTACTTATTGAGCCCACTGGCCACTGATGGTTAGTCCTACTTTGACCAGACTATATAAGATAGAACTTTGTGTGCCAGTTTACAGAATTACAGAATCATATTTTGATACAAGTTACAATATAACCGCAAGTCATATTCAGAAAACTATTAGTAGACTAGTATCCACTCTGCTGTGCCTATATTTACCTGAATGTCTTTATGTTTGGACCTATGTAATAAGAAAGTTTGCTCCAAAATAGAAATATTTTATCAAAATGCTGAAAAGGCATTACAACCAAAGAACATGAGAAAATATTTTGGCAAAAATTAATTTTATTATTTCTATTTAACAGTATATATTTAACTTTCTGAACTTCTTAGTAAGTCATACTCTGATAGGGAAAACTTTATTTTAGAGGCGACTCCATTAGCCCTCTCTTCTCTACAAGGAACAGGTTTGGCTGTTTTTCTAAGGTTGGGTCACTGTACTTCTAGGCACACTATTTTAATTATTTTCATTTTTATTAAAGAGAAAATGAGAAAGATGTAATGTCGATTACAACACATATCAACTGTTCATTGCACAATCATTAATGATCGACAAAACCCTAAGCCCGAATAAAAACAGCATTATTTCTGGGAAATGTCAAGTCTGTCACTTCAAAAGGGCAAACATGCCACCACACCAAGCTGTGATTTTTCACCTTGTGCAATGGAGTCGCCCTGAGAGTCTACAACAATTCATCTTATTTCTGTAAGAGGTATGCCTGCATGGTAAATAACATCAGTGATGAACAGTGTTGGATAAAGTCAGCTGTGTTACTCTACCATGCAATGTGTAGCATTATGCCCTTTCTATGTATTTTGAAAGCCCTTCCCTTCTGATTTTCTTTTCTCTCTCAAATACTGCCAAATGGTGTTTACAAAGGCTTCACTTTATTTCATCATATTCTCTAATTTAATGATACTGAGATATTTACATCAGATTCTTATAAACAGTATTACAGATCACCCTTCAGTACCTTGTTCGTAAGAAAAACTCCAGATGCCTAACAAAGAAACAATGCCTACTAGCATACATATACATATATGTGCATTTCTATATGATTTTCTTCATATATACTACTCAGGCACTATCTGGTTTAGTAGATGTTAAACTGTGTGGAAGAGAATGAAATTAAGAGTGCATTTTATGATGAATATCCTCATGGCTCAGCGTTTGCAGTCTCTTCATAAATACATTGGGTCCACACAAATGATTGGCATAACTAAGGATAACATATTAAGAGTCTCAAGAGGTTGGGCATTCTTGAATAATTCTTTCCAGGCTAGTTCTATGCTTCATTCTTCAAATAACTTAATGTGAAAGCCACATATGGAGTAGAGGATTTTATTTGTGCTTCAGAGAGCACAGGGAGGTGGCTAAATTGGGAGGAACCCCAGCTTCACTCCTTAGTCTGAATGAGCAGGCTTTCCTGCCCCCACCTACTTCTTGGGCTCCCTTTCTGAACTCTGGGCTTAGTATTTTCAGAAGGACCTAGACACGACAAGATCACATCTGTTTGCATCTTTCGGTTAAATGGGTTCTTCAGAAAGTCTAAACAGGACTCTTCTGTCTGTTAGAGGTCAAAACTACAATTGATTATCAATTTTTTATTTTAATGAATTGAAAAGACACGAACTGTTTGAATAACCTTGTTTCCCTCTTGCCTATATTGGAAAGACTTCAAATATATTTTATTCATGCTGCAACCTGACTTATACCTCTAAGCTAAGCATTCTAAGAGGCGTCAACCCAGAGCATCTGAAATGTTTTGCCAAGGACCTGTCAGAACACCTTGAGAAAACAAACCACCCCATGATTCTAGTCTTACACAACATTAGTGATCTCACAGCTAAAATATGTCTGAACCATCCAATGGTAGAGGCTACTCAACAAATGCACAGACCTTTTCTTGTTGTTGTCGATAGATATTTTCTGAATTCCTTGAACTATTTCTAAACCATTGTATTTTCAGGTAATAGCTATCTTTAAAAGATTCTGTCCTGGGGATTGGAGAGATGGCTCAGCAATTGCAGAAGACCAGGGTTTGATTCCCAGCACTACATGGTGGCTCACAACCATCTGTAATTCTGATTTTAGGAGGATATGGTATCTTCTTCTGGCCTCTGTGGGCACTGAACACATGTGGTTCATATAAATACATGCAGGTAATAATCCTAGACTCCTAAAAATAAATCTTCAAATAAAATAAAGACTCCAGAACCCTTTATCCCAAAAACATTAATATGTGAGTGTCCTTTTCCCCTTTTGCATATAATAAAGTGCCTGAGAGCCTTGTTTTGGGAGAGTGAAGGCCAATGAGCAGTGTACCCTGTTGCTGGTTTTCTTATTGTATAATCACGTGACTATTTTCAGTGGTGATGAAAGAAACACCCTGTCACATGCTTATGCCTAGCTCTCTCCTGACTGGTCCATGAGGGTGGGTGTTTTTTTTGAGTCTGGAATAATTTATCATCCTGATAGCTAAACTCTGGTGCCACGCACACTGGAAAATGCCACGCACTCTGGTCAAGTCTGCTTGACAGGCTGAGAAGCCTGAAAGCACTCACTCTGAAAAGTGTGAGTTTCACAGAAACTCACCTCCTGGAGCTTTGGCATTCTCATTAACCTATATACTCATACCCTATTCCCGAGTTAGTCTGGTATATGGAACTACGAGCTCTCTTTTAATATTTTATTATAAATGCCTTTTAAGATTAAATTCTGATATAGTTAAGTCTCCTCAGTGTTCCAAGGTCTCAGAAGCCTATGAGCGTAGAATCCAGTAGGAATGCAGTAAAGAGGTTACCTATTCAGTAACTAATTAAGCATTACAAAAGATGGAGTCAGTGGCTGGGAGCTGGTCTGCAAAGTATTTGCTAGGGACTGTGGCAAATCGCACCCAAACAAGAGAATACCATGAAAGAGCCAGGGAATCCCACTGAGATAGAAATCTTCAGTACAGGCTACATTGTATATTAGAAGCAAGATTGATGAATTCTCCTAACAAATGGAGATTCTCTAGATACTTAAAAGTTACACTCATATAAGAATTTAGCAAGGCCTAGGAAATAGGGGGGTTGTGATATTGCATTATTCATGAGGCCTGCCAAGAGCAGAACACACCCCCCCCCCCCCCCCCCCCCGTGCTAGCCTTCACAAGGATCAAAGGTAGAGCACTAGAGTGTGAAATCCTTACCTGTCACTAAGCTGACCCTAGGCAGGACTGCTTTATCTTCTTTACTGTAAACATTTACCTGGTTCCTGTAAATCCTTTTGAAATCATTCCTTTGTTTTGTGTCAGGCAACTTCAATGTACTTTGCCTGCTGTGACTCCCGGACCCCTTGTATTTTCTGTACTATATAACACTGGTGTTTACTTTGTGAGAATACATTCAGATCACCCACCAACACCTTGCCCACCTGCCCCAGAGACTCGTTCCATGCAGACAAAGGGACCCAGAGGGTCTGCTGCACTCTGGGTCCTTCTAGTGCCAGAGCTCCTGAATAGCCCACACATTTCTTTTTCCTTCAACTGCAATCTACCCCTTAGAAATAAATGAGCTTTCCCTAAGCCCTGTAATTAGAATTCAAATGTAATATTCAAATAGCCTATAATTAGAATATAAATAGCCTCTAAGTAGCCCATGCAAATGAAGGTATTAATGAATTACAAATCACTAAAGGAAATAAAGGGGGTGGCAGGCCATCCCTATGCTGGTCCCCTCCAGCCATGCAGTTGTGTTCAACAGCCTGCTAGAAGTCAGGGTCTTTTGGCTGGGACAGACCTCAAACTTGCTTCAATAAGGGAAAAAAACAAAAAAAAACCCAAAACATGTTTTATATAATTCACAAATACCCCTGACACACACACACACACACACACACACACTACAAAATTTTTTGGTTCGTTTTGTTTGTGGTAGGTAGGGAAAGAACCCCCCCCCCCCCACACACACACACACACGTACACACTCCTTCCACACTGCTGCTTATTAAGTAAAACAATTCTTCTATGGCATTCCTACTGTGTTTTTAGAACTATTTTAGATACACGCTTTCTTTCATTGAATTTTCCAGGAGAAGACATGAAAGACCATTCTCATTCTCACTTGTAGACAGAAGAAAGCAGGACTCTAGAAAACCGACTTGTCCAATCTTGTAATTTTGGTAGTAAAACGTTGCTACATCCCAAACAGCTCACTGGAACAGAAATAGACTGTTAATGTTTTTTGGTCATGCCAATATAAAAGAGGAAAATAAATATTGACTCTAAGAATTAATCTCAAGGTTCAACTATTGCAACATAAGGGTAGATTTGGCTCTCACCTGTCAGTTGTAACTCCCATTCTGACCCCGCCCCCAGGCCCTTTGAAACTAATGCTTTATCTCTTACCACTTTATGCCTTTCTTCTCTCTTTTTTTTTTATTTTTTCATTAAATTTCAAATTAGCACAAAATATGCACAAGAAGGTAGCTAGAAGGATGATCATGTTAATAAGTTGGTGAGAGTTGTTGAGGCAGTCTTTGTGGATAGGGAACACACATTTACATGAGTGTACCTGTGTGTGTGCAGGTTTGCGTGACATGCTCTGTGTGTGAAGGCACAAGGACCAAGCCTTTCTTAATGGCTTCCCCTCAGGTCTCTCACTGAACCCAGAGCTCATGGAGTCAGCTAAACTAGCTGACCAGTACGAACTTCTTACTCGAGCCTCCTTAGTACTGGGATTATGGGTTCATTTGGCAATGCCTCGTTTCTCTTCCTTTGCTGTGATAAATACACTCTGACTAAAAGCAAAACAGCAACTTAGAGGAGGAAAGAGTTAATTTGGCTTAATCAGAAAACATGAAGGAATGCAGTTTGCTCGCTCTCTCTCTCTCTCTCTGTCTCTCTCTCTCTCTGGCTCCTGCTTTGTTAGCTTTCTTATATAGTGTAAGATGCACTGATCAGAGCATGGTGCTGCCCAGTGACTGTGCCCTTCTACACAAGACAATCAAGACAATCTCTTCACTGGCATGCCCACAGACCACCCTGATAAAGACAATTCTTTAACTGAAACTGTTTTTCAGGTGATTTTAGGCAGTATCAAATTTATAGTGAGTGCTGAGACACTAAACTAAAGCTATCTTTTTTTTTTTTTTTTTTTGATGGTTATACCAGGAGAGATGGATAGCAGTCTATAGGGTAGAAACTAAGGATTGTGAATAAAGTAAAAGCTTTTTTTTTAAAAATCTGAATTTAAAAATCTATGAGTGGAGGGCAGAGTTGAGGGAAGAAGAAGGAAGAGGAGAGAGATCTCGAGGGAAATGTTCAATATCTGTGGCACAAGAAGAGACCACGGAGACAGTGTGCTAATAGAGTAATCAGCTGCTGAGAAGGTGACTACAAAAAACTGAACTTCCAGTGTTCCAGGCACCCTGAGGGAACTTCTCAACAACCCTACAGAATAGTGAATGAATATGAGGAGCACTGTTCATACACCAAAGATCAGAGACCCCACATAACCTGCCCTGGGACACAGCCAGTCAGCAGCACTGCTGGGTAGGAAAAACATCTGGTTGAACCTGGTGTTCCAAAGAGCTGATGGGGGAGTTGGGGTGCCAGGATACTACAAGAGAGTTCTGGGAATAAGCAAACATGGGTCGCAGGTCGATACTTGCTTCTGAATAACTAAGGCCTAGAATAAGGAAGGCTGATTTTGACTGAGGCAAAAGGTCAGAGTGAATTTATACAAGAACAAAGTTTTGTCAGAGAATGACTATTTAGTTCTAAATAGCTGTCCTGTAGTGCATGCTGGGAAGAGATGCAGCACAGCTTTTTGCTGGAGAAGGAAGAGCAGGCCTGACGTTCTCACACACGCCTGTGTGCAAACAGCAGGTACTGCTGTACTGTGAGAGTCTCTTGAACGCCAATAACAAGTTGGCATTTTGAATAGTGCACACAGACAACACACATGCACACGTACAAATAGAACACTACACACATATAAATTTCACACATAGATAGGACACACAGCACATAGCACACATATACATAACAGACACAAACAGACAGCACCCATGGACACATACACACATAGATACCACACAACACAATACAGAAATCTCATACACAGACAACACACACTCAATAGCACACACATAGTACACAGACATATACATATTCAACCCACATATATGCATAGCATTCAGATAAACACACTTAAAAACATGCACATGACACACAGAGAGATAGCCTATACAGAGAGCACATGCAGACATATACACATGGCACACACACACATAAACACAGAGACAGCACACACATTATACATACACACATGCATAAGACACACAGAAACAGCACAGACACAGAAACAGACATATGGCACATGCACAAATATGTACAGCACACACACATACACAAAGATAGCATTCAAAAGAGACAGCACATAAACACATATATATGGCACACACATAGCAAACACAGAGACACAGAGCACACAAAGACACACACTTACAGCAAAACACACACACACACACACACACACACACACACACACACACCCCAGTGTAAGAATCTTAGAAAACATTGATATTTGCCTATTTTAACTCCAGAGAAGTTTCCTGATATAAGGACTAACTTGGGCTTGTTCCTGGCTCCACTTGTCTGTCCTGTCCATAGCAGATTGGGCTGTGGATAGATGGCCTGGCCTTAGTAGCCAATCCTGGGCTGCCTAGACATTCACAATGTGGTCCAGGCCCAGAATAAAGCCTGGATCAGTGATCAGCCTCCTCTCTTGGGAATGTGAATGGAGAGACAGATTACACTTCACTTGGTCATTTCTGTGTGAGATGATGGCCTCACTGTAATCCAGCCTGCCTTGGTCTCATAGTCATCTTGTATGTGTCTTCAGAGAGCTGAGATACGAATGCGTGCTCCATCTGCAGGACAAATGCACTTTGAAATATTACTCAGTGCAAGAAGGCATTGAGTAGCTTGCACCCATCAGTAAGATAATCAGTTGTAGAATTGGGGAAGCTGCAGTGTCAGGGACTTATACTGTTTTAGACGTGTTATCTTGGAAAACATTTTATTGTTTGGAAACAATGAACAACCGTTTGTCTCAATTCCAGAAACAAGTGGCACTTCAGTGGGTCGCAGTCCTTGCTCTCTGGACTGGGTTTGACATGTGCAAAAGTTTGCTCCCAGGAATGTGCGTGGGAGTTTTATTTCTTCCTGAGTTCAGTTTCACATAGGGTGGATCTTATTTGCATTCAGCGGCTGTGGCAGCATGGAGGGGCTTCCCCCTTTTCCCCTTGCAGCGAATTGAGAATTCTGTGGCTTTTCCAGCTGGCAGATATTACAGAGTACATATCTGGATGATAAGAGACACCAGCTGTTGTCAGAGAGATGATAACGCCTTTTCAAATGGACAGAACACTTACAAAAGGAAATGTAAAACTGGTCAATTCAATGAAATCCAAGCAGAGGGGTACAGCCTTCTGAGACCACACTGTACACATAAAGAGAGAGAATGCCGTGTGCATGCTCTTGATTAACAGCTCAGCGCTACATTTGGTGGTTGTTGTTGAATAATTGGAACTGAATGTAGCTAGATCTCCCCAACTTTCTTTTCCTCAGTTAAGGAAGTATTTCCATCCTAGTCACAGAAAATAAAATTTAAAAACACAACTTGTGTAATTGTTCTTTCATTTGTTTATTTTTCTTTCATTTCTCTTTCCAGGGTCTCCCTGTAAGAAAAGCATTTTGTGCCAGGGTGAAGTGGTTGTGTGAAGGAGGGCCTATTAAGTGCTTATGAATTAAGTAGAGGAGAAAGCAAGGATTCTGGGAAATTTGATAAACTCCGTCACATCTTGACTGTGGGCTGCTCAGCCACTGTCTTGCTATCAGAAGATGCCAGCAATGGAAAAAGTCAGGAACATTATCTCCGGGGCAAAACCAGCTGACATAGGGTAATCTTTGTTGTCACCCTAAGGATCTTTGGCTTTCTAATAATAGTGAGGTTCAGCATCATGGGCTTCCTTATCCAGCTTTGGAATCACTCACGAGTTCAGGGTTTTGTTGTTTGTTTTTGTTCTAACCACCTTTTGAGTAATTGTGACTATCCTAAAGTTCTGATCAAAAAGGAATAGCTCTGTGTCATAGCCTTGCAGAATTCAAAACAATAAAATATTATGTGCAAGTGCTTCTAAAATTAAAATGTATCACAGAATAAGCTTCATTCTACTTGTTGATTTCCAAATAACACTTTGAAAGGATAATATTTCATGGCAAATGAAATGTTGAATGTTAAGAAACTTAATAAGAAAAATATTCATACAAGAAGATTGTCATTTTGCACTTAATTTATTTATTTATAATTTTTTTATTGAAAATAGATTCTTTGTGCTTAATAATTATATGAAGTATGGGGTTTAACAAAAACAAAATAAAATTAGAGTAGAATGTTCAGTTTATCACAACAATGGAAACTTATTAACATATTCTCTCTTCTCTAACATGCCCCCCCCCCAAGACTCCAAACGCTTTAAAATACAGATGTATTTGTCTGAGTTAAGCTTTACAGTAATCTTTTAAAAACTTTGCCTGGTAATGAGAGTAAAGAGAGAACGAAGAAATCTATATCCTGCACAAAGTAAAGTGAGTCCCAGACATACTACTGCCACAGTGACTTTGAATTTAAAACAGCTAACTGAAAGAAAAATCAAAGTGGAATTTCCCAATTGAAAAATAAGCAATATTAATCATTATGATGTAGATGTTTTGTAGGACAATAATTTTTATTATTTTATTACATTTATGTGGAGAATTTTATGTCCTGCCCCCAGTTCATGACTATTTGAATAATAGATACAGAGATTCATATGGAACAATTTGCATTGTGGTCCACTTAGTGAGTTCCAGGCCAGAGAGTGAGACCATGTCTCAAAGCTAAAACTAAATGATACTAAACAAAAAACCCCAGAGGATAATGGTCACAGGCAGCATGAATCTATTCCATCTCCGTGTGTAGGATAACTTTCACTCTGTTTTCTTAAGAGAATCTGGTTTAAAAACTACATTCTATTGCCTGATCAGTCAATGGCAGACTATAATACTTTGACTCCTTGGGTAAAGAAAAATTTGCTAGTCCAAACCTTAACATCATTTCCGACATGAAATATCTAGGTAGAACTAGACACAGATGAAAGCTTCGTTCTCTGTTCTCATCCTGAGGAGGTCTCAAACTGCCTTTTCATGAATCTGGGCCACCCTGAGATTACTATGGCTTAGGTAAACATGTTAGATGTGGTACCAGATGCCAGTTTTGAGCCCCACTTTGGCCCAATAAAAGATAGAGAAGCGTGGTGGTGCACACCTTTAATCCCAGCACTAGGGAGGCAGAGGCAGGTGGATTTCTGAGTTCGAGGCCAACCTGGTCTACAAAGTGAGTTCCAGGACAGCCAGAGCTATACAGAGAAACCCTGTCTCAAAAACAAAAAACAAAAACAAAAAAAAGATAGAGAGACTAGAATCTCTACCATTTTACTTAATACAAAGTTCAGATGCTGGTAAAAAGTAATTTAATATACAGTGCACAAATTCTATGTGTGATAAAAGCACATTTAAATATGGGCTGGTATAAGCTTTACTTTCTTTCTATATTTCTATACAATAATTGACACTGAAGGATATATGCTCAAGGCTTATTGTGTGTTTTGTTTGTAATCTACTTGGTTTTGTATATATTAAGACCCCTATTATTTTCATTTTTTTAAGGATGAGAAAATATGAATTTCCAAGTTTTTCATATTTTCAAAGCTGATATACTAGACCACAAAATATTTATACTAATAATGTATATTTTGAAGTAAGTTATATCTGATATTAATTCCAATAAGTCACTAACCAAAGCAGATCTTGGGCAAGATCCTTGACTGTAATGTCTTCCTATTAGGGAACAAAGCAACAACTTTCAAGAGATACAGAGTGTATTCCATGGTACAATATATCGTGCAAGTATCTTGTGTCTAGAAGTTTCAATGGCATTTAGTTACTTTTAGCTATTTTAGTTAATTTTATTTTGTGTGTATGATGTTTACGTTTGTATATCACATGTATGCAGTGCTCCTGGAGTTCAGAAGGTGCCAGATCATCCCCTGGGACTGGAGTTACAGATGTTTCTAAGTCTGGTTGCTAAGCCCAATTCCTCTAGAAGAGCAGTCAGTGCTCTTAAGCACCGAGCCACCTCCCAAGGCTCAGCGTCTATTTTTTAAAGATAATATTGATTGCATCTTCAGCTTTTGATACATTAAATGGTAGTAGTATATAATACAATACACTTAGCCAACATAAAAAGGATAAAATGCTTATGAATTAAGTTAACAAACATGACATAAAACTTGTCAGGTAGTTCTGGGCATGGTGGCACATGCTTTTAATCCCAGTGCTTAAGGACAGAGGCAGGTGGATCTGAGTTTGAGGCCAGAGCTGTACATAGTGAATTCAAGGCCAGCCAGGGATATGTAGAGAGATGCTGACTGAAAATAAAAACAAAAACAAAAATAAAAACAACACAAGAGTAACAAAATATATCAGGCGATAGCTATAAATGTCACCAAAGGAAATTAAATAAATAAGTCACTGGAAAGATTCTACATGTTCATGGATTGGAGGCTTACTATGGCTAAGATACATTATTCAAATTGATATGCAAATTTTTTACAATCCCTATCAAAATCTGGACTGTTTATTCTGCAGAAATTTAGAGACACGTCTAAGAATTCACAGAGAAATGAAAGCGAGTCATAGTCAAAGTAGTCTCGAGGAAGGACAACATTAAAGCATGTGAACTTCCCAACTTCAAAGCTTGTTACAGACCCATCATGAAGGGCACAAAAACCAATGGAATATAATTGACGCTCCAGAAACAAACCTACTCTGCAGACTTATCTGTGATCAGTTTATTTTGAGGAAGGCTCCAAGTCCATTTGATAGAGAATTACATTTTCAATAAAGGTAGTGGGTCATATGCTAAAGAATGAAGTTATAAAAAGAGAACAAATACAGAAATGTAGAAGCTAGTATAATAACACTCTCTATAAGGTCAGAAGAATAAATCCTTGATGGGTTACATGGAGCAGGATTTCTTAGATATGCTATGAAAGCACATGTCAAAAACAAAATACAGCTACGTTGGATTTTACTATCTAAAAGATTCCTGTGCTACAGACAGTATTATCAAAGCAGTACAAAGGACCATGCCAGTGCTTTGATTGGGAGGCACTGTCAAACAGAGCAGAGCACATCAAAGGGTCCTTTGTAGTTAACAGAGTGACAAGATAAACTGTGATACTGGGAAAATATTTGCAAGTCACATATTTGATAAAAGGCTAGCTTTTGAAATATACAGAGATTCTTCTTCAGTAAATAGGCAAATAATCTACTTTAAAAACAGGCAACAGATTTGTAAAGCATTTTTCTCCCTCTTTGACTAATGGCCAGATACTGATGAAAAAGATGTCCAACAGCTTTAGTCGGTAGGGAGAGACAAATCAAAACCATACTAACACACTACAGCCACTAGAACTGGCTTCATCAGAGTGACTGCCAAGGGTTGATGAGGGTCTAGAGAAATTGGAGTCCTTATATAATGCTGGTGGAATAGTTAGGAGGGACAGCTATGCTGAGAAAAGATAGAAGCTCTATTAGAAAGTTAGACATGAGGTTATCACATGACTCAGCAATTCTGTTTCTAAATTACATTCCAAAGGCATGATTTTCCAAAAACAAATGTGAAGGCTAATCTTGGTTGTCAACATGACATATCTGGGAGGAGGAAACTTCAAACAAATTCAAAGGAATTGTGTCCATCAGGTTATCTGTGGGCACATCTGTGGGGACCTTGTTCTTTATTATTAATTGTAGAAGGGCTCAGCCCACTGTGGGTGGTACCATCCCTAGGCAGGGTAGAACTGGATTGTGGATTAGTAAGCAAGAGGGAGTGAGCCAGTAAGCAGCATCCTCTGTGGTCTCTGTTTCAAGCTCCTGACTTGAGTTCATGCGTTGGCTTTCTTCAATAAAGGACTGTAACCTGTAAGCCAAACTAAACCCTTTCCTCTTCTGTAATGTTGTCATTATGCAGGTCTTGTTTAGGCAGCCATGACATTTGAGCATGTATTATATCTAGAAGACAGGGTTAGGGTTAGGGTCGAACTAGCAGCAGGCACCCTGGCTCCTACTCTTTTTCAGTCCACTCCTCTGCCTCTCACACAGAGCCTTAGGTGTAGGGTTACATTGCAGATGTACCAGTTGGGGCTGAGAACTCCATGGTTACCTGTCCTCTGCATTTTGGCTACTTGTGGATTTCCATAGCAGCTTTTCTCTGCTGCAAAAAGAAACATCTTTGAGGAGGGGTGGCAGCTATGTTTATCTGTAAATGTATGGATAAATACTTTGAATTCATTATGCTGGCATTTTAAGATGGGGTAAAGGCTACTAGTGATGACTTAACACTGGGGATTGAACTGGATATAACCACTAAGTTATATATATCAAAAAGTTGAATTTTATACAAATGTAATTCAAGTCTCAAAAATGCAATATAGCAAAGTCTTTAGTGATCAAAATTAATTTATTGAAAAATTACAACAGGTGATTTTTTTTGTGAGTAATTCAGGCATGGCTTCAATGCTCTGAAGTATTTTGTGTTTTTTCCTTGGCGAATAAGAAGTAGGACATTTAAAAAATATGGTAAGCCTGGTGTTTGCCTTCTGGTAAGTGTTTAGTAGCTGACCAGAGGGATGGAAGCTTTGAAATAAAGAACAATATTTAGGCCTCTCATCTTGCTGCTTTATCTGACCTCCCCAGCACTAGTCCTGGGGTCCATGATAAGCCTGCTGACTCTGCTTTGCCTTATTTCTCATTCCAGAGCGATGCTGGGAACCAGGGACATCCCTGACTGTGTGACTCTTTACTGTTCTGAATACTTTAGAAACTCAACACAATCAAAGGATTCTTTCTTTTTCTTTTAATTGACTTTAATGAGATGAACCAATCTAATCCTTAAAGTCTCTCTAAATTCATAATGTAATTATTAGTGAGAGGTTAACACAAATTTAATGCTATTCTCTAGTAGATGGATATAAACAACAATTAGTTAACAATTAGTTAAAATTAGCTATTGGCTCTTTGTCACCCAACTCATCCTGACACAAGTATATAGTGGAACAGAGTATAATAAACCTTTTAAAAACTATGTGGTCATTGTCACAGTGGTGAGGATGAAGGCAGGTGTTGGCTATCGGGCCAACATTGCAAGGTCAGGAATCTATCCAGGAAGCGTCTAACAATAAAACTCAGATTACTCAAAGGTAACTCCTGATTCTCATGTTAGGTAGGTTCTTGATCATGTTGTATCTGGTCCTGCTTTATTGGGTGGAACTAGATATATCCTAATACCCTTGCCATTTTATGCAACTCATAAAAATCTGAGAAAATGTCTATTTTATTGTTTTAAATTATGTGTATCATGTTTATGTAGAGAGATGTGTGTGAGCGTGGAGGAGCCTGCAGAGATCAGAGGAGTTGGATCCACTGAAGAGCAAAGATTAGCATGTGAGATTGACCTCTGTCCTCCACATGTGAAATCATACCTGAACTTCTCTCTCTCTCTCTCTCTCTCTCTCTCTCTCTCTCTCTCTCTCACACACACACACACACACACACACACTCACACACTTCTTGAGTTAATGCTACAAAATATGCAGGAAGCAATCAAATTGAGAGGAAAAACAGTAAACTTGTACTAATAACCTTGCCACCATTGAGATGGAACATTATTAACCCTGCACTTCCTTGGTGCAGAACTGTCAAGAGGCCTTCACTGAGAAAGGGCTTCCCGCTGAGATGGGAGGAAAGGCAGCCACCACACCTGAAGGAAAAGGAATCCCAGGTTCCAACCCTCTTCAGGGCCCTCCTGGGTGTCATGACTTTGCTTAATGAGGTTCCCAAGAGTCATAAGTCCTGCCACTTGGCTGGTGTGACTGACCACAGGAACCTATAACCAACCAGGGCAGAACATGACTTCTGATTTGCCTCTGAAGGAAGAGAGGCTTCGGCTTAAATGGACCCAGGCTATGTGGCAAGATGGGAATACTCACGACCTAGGACTACAGGTAAAGTTCCTGGGGACTGCATTCATGCTTTGGCTTCTTTACCTCCAAATGGAGGGAGGGAGATTTACAGGTTGCTTCCATGGATCACAGTAGAATGGCAGATGGGTCATTTTGAACTCCTATCTTAATATTACAAATAAATTGAGCAGATTGCACTATATAGAATCACAGTGTTTAGGGGTGGGAAGTGACCTCAGGCATAATTTTAGCTTAGGCATCACCACTCTGAGGTAGAAAGGAGACTCTTGCTAGTATTTCACAGCTTGGTGATTCATAGGTGTCTATTGCTAGGTGCTTGGGTGTAAATAGTGTGTCATCTCTGCATCTCTCTTTACCTGATTCTACATATACATAAAATAAAACACCTATATGTTAAAGATGTTAAAGCATCCATAGCCTATATATTTTCAAAGATTAAATCACTCAATTATTCAAGAGTCTTGGCCCAAAGAATTGTACAGTGTTCATTCTTGTTGCCATGGAATTTCACAAGGTGCTACATGGTTTTCAAATGTGATGCTAACCACAATAAAACCAGAGCCTATTTGAAAAGTGTTCCATCAATCGCATATGTGGGAAACATCTGCCCTATACACATAGTGTCTAGTGATCATTCTTAGGTCGTTTGTTCTTAGTGGGGGCAAGAGATTCTGCTTTCTGCCTGAGTCTCTGGTTGAGAACTCAATTCATGCATTCAGTGTCTTCAGAGCACTGACCGACGTCAGATGCTGTTCTAGGTTCTGGAGACAAGGTAGTGAGCAAGAAGAGCTGAAAATCCCTGCTCCATCTCAAATATATCCAGCCAGCTCATTAGCTAGTTCTCTTTAAATCTCAGGACAGATGATGGGGCTTGGGGAACTATCACCTGATTGTTCATAAACCACAAGCTAGTCGCCAGTCCCCTATCATACTAGACTTTAAATTTTCCTCTTTATCATGCAGTTCTAAAAACATCCATGACTGTATTTGCCTGTCAAATTATCTAACACAGAAGCAGTGTGGTCACAGCAAATCTCTGGCTGTTTCTGTGTCACTAAATCATGTGTGTTACAGAGCCCTGAGGCCACTTCACCTCCTCCATTCCCTCTTTGCTTACACTCTCTAAACCTTGGCATCTCTACTATCTGTGTCCACTTAGCAAGCTATGAGGATACATGAGGACATCAGTGGTGATGAGAGAGGGTGAAGGGGGAGGGAGAGGGAGAGATGGGCAGAGCGAGAGGGGGAGGGGGAGGGAGAGGGAAAGAGGGGAAGGGAGAGGGAGAGAGAAGGAGGGGAGGAGGGGAGAGGGAGGGGGAGAGGGAGCTTGATTCTGACAATTCAGACTTCATACTCCACACTGGACAAGCTCTGTACCTCCAGGGATAAAATTCTTCTGTAGTTTTGATCCCTTTGCCAGGGTTCCCAGGTTCTACCAGAGATGCTGAGTAAAAATTTACCTGTGTAGGACTTTTACACTGTATACTCTGAATGTGTTTCTTTTTGTTATTTATGAGGATATGTACAAGAAAAATGTGCAAATAAACATTTAGGCAGGTAGTTTTGGAGCTGTAACTGACTTATCATCCAACTGTTGTTGAACTCCTAAGGCACCATCCTCTTTGAGGTTCACTAAAAGCCAGGAAGAATAATATTATCCTTTAAAAATCATTGGCTTGTTGCAAGGTACCCCTTAATTTCAGATGTGAAAACAAGAGCCTGAAAACTAAATTAGCTAAAGACACGTTTTCTTATGATCCAGTACAAAATTATTCTGCTTAACAGATACTAAGTTATTGTCACTGTGAAATACTTTGGACTGAGTTGCTTTTACTCTACATTTAAAAAAAAAAAAAAAAAAAAAGATGCCTTAGGAAAAATGGAAGTGCCAGAATCAAGTCCTAAGGATTTTTATTCAGGACACAAACTGAAGCATTCCTAGGTGAAAGAGGCTGTCCCGGACTCACTTCTTAGGGAATCTGGTGGTGGGCGTTGAGGGAGAACATGGGCGGGGAGTTGGAAAGTGTCCAGGCTGCGTTGCATTTGGACAAGTGCTTGTTTTGCTACTCTCTTAAAGGCTCAAGGGTGGGAGAATGCCTTCATACTAGTGACAGAGCTTCAGAGGATAAGGCTGGGCTCTCATGCAGTCGGTGTCAGCATGCCGCCCAGGGTTACAGTGTCCAGAGAGACACTGATGAACGTGTTTGCTGGGACTGTGGGTGAAAGAGGATGCTCACAAGTGGTTCTTACTCTTCCCTTTGAATGGTAGCATTTTATAATTGCATTCAGTCCTAAAGGTCGTGCTCTCCTTTAAGTCAGTATTCACTTAGTTTAGTGAGTGAAGAGTGTTAGAAGAGGAGACAGTTAAAACCAGTCACACTAGGAAGTGAGTTCCAGGGCGTAGATATCCACATAAGCCCAGGCTAAGTCACAACTAGGCACCATCTTTCTCTGGTTACTCCCTATAAGCAACAGTGGAAATCCCACTGGTCCAGTAGTCAGTGTAAGTCAGCAGCCATCTCTAGCCAGTGGCCAGCAGATAAAGAGGTTGGCAAAAGGTGCACAGATGCAGGGAGTGAACAAACCCTTGTAGAAACAAACCAAAACTGACCCCTCTGCACAGGGAGAGTCAACAGCAGGGCAAGCCATAGAGAGTGGCTTCAATTCCCTCCAGGGTCCTTAATCCACATCATATTTCTGTAGCTTCTGCTGCTGCCTGAGCTCAGCTGTTGTGAAGCAGGGCATCTCTGAGAGCACCACTGGGCCTCTGACATGCCCAGCCTACAGCTTTTACCCCATCTGGAACCTTGCCCATGCTCTTTGCCATAGTATGAAAAACATTTTTCACATGGTCCTTTCCCTGAATAGTTCTGACTTGCTAACCATTCCTGGTTACAAAATCTAATCACTGTTCTTTGCATGTATAGAGATTCAAAGATTACTCCTGCCCTGGCAGGCCGACTCATACTGTGCTCGTATTTACCCACAGATGCCTCGGCAATACTTAGTCAAAAGAACTTCCGGCGCGAGACCTCATCTGGGTTGGAAAACATTTAGGTTTCAGTGTTATGAGGGAACCACAGCTTGCCATGCGTTCTTTCAAGCAGTAAAAGACAACTTGGGTCTGGGACTGTGGCACAGGCTTTGCTTGGCATGAGTTCTGACATGCAGCATATCCCACCCAATCCCTGTGTTTCTGACAATGTCACCAACACTCATGCTGAACTTCACTGAGGCATTCTCTACAGCTGCTTTTCTACTGACAGGACGCAGTAAACAATCTTTTTCTCTGTTACAGCTTGTGAAGATAGTCTGTTCCGATCTATCTGGATTTTCATCTTGGTTACAAGTGGATGTATTTTTAAAATTTTAATCTCTGGGTATTTATTAAACATATATATCCAAGGCACTTATAGATTTGCATCTTTTGTTTTGTTTTGTTTGTTTGTTTGTTTGTTTGTTTTTAGACAGGGTTTCTCTGTGTAGCCCTGGCTGTCCTGGAACTCACTCTCTAGACCAGGCTGGCTTGAACTCAGAAATCTGCCTGCCTCTGCCTCCCAAGAGCTGGGATCAAAGGCTTACGCTACCACCCCCTGGCTAGATTTGCATCTTAAGGAAGAATTAAAAATAGAATTTTGTTACAAGTCACCTCACCTCTCCGGAGTTGCTATTCGCACCCCCTGCATGCACTGAGCAGCTCCCCAATAATATCAGAATGGAGCTAATGTGCTATGCAAGTTCAAGTGTTATGTCTATTGCATTTCCTTAATTTACTGTTTTCTACTAGTTTGGCCAGAATTATTTTAATAAAAGCAATTTTAGCCGGGCGTGGTGGCGCACGCCTTTAATTCCAGCACTTGGGGGCAGAGGCAGGCAGATTTCTGAGTTTGAGGCCAGCCTGGTCTACAGAGTGAGTTCCAGGACAGCCAGGGCTACACAGAGAAACCCTGTCTCGAAAAAAAAAGCAATTTTAGCTAATAATAATTATTATTAATATTATAATAAAATCATGATTATCATCTGGTTAAAATTGGATGGTGCCATCTAGTGCCTTTAAAACGTTGGCATTTTTTGGTATAATACTAGAGAATGATTAACAGTTTGGCACTATTATGCCTGCTTTTCTTTTTATTTAAAACTTTAAAAAGATTTACTTACTTCATTTTATATGCATCAGTATTTTGCCTGCATGCATGTCTGTATACCATGTACATACCTGGTGTCAGTAAAGGCAAGAAGAGTGTATCAGTACCCCTGGAACTGGAATTATAGACAGTTGTGAGCCACTACATGGGCGCTGGGAACCAAACCCGGGTCCTCTCCAAGAGCAGCCAGTGCTCCTAACCACTGAGCCATCTCTCCAGACTCTGCTTTTGTTATTTCTAATTCATGTCTAGCCAGATACACTTTATCGAGTATTGCTTATAATTATCAGAACAATCAAAATAGTCTAAATTTTCATTAACTAATTTAGAAGAATGAAAATATCTAACCACCAAGAGATCATTTGAAGATACATGAACATCCACGTGCCAGGAAGTAGGTAAGTGATCACATGAAGTCCTCAGAGGAGCATATGGGAAGCACTCAAGTGCTTCACTTGGGGGGAACATGATGTGATTGTTTCCATTTATAGTTATTATTTCCTCATAATGATTGTGAATTGCTGAGGATGATTGACATGTAAGTCAATGGATAGTTGAACCCCTGAACTCATTGCCAGTATTTGGTCCTTTGTAAGTTCTGAAGCCTCCAAACTTTTCACAGTACAGGGAACATAATTGCAGATGAATTAAGAGGTACATACTAGAATAAATGATGAAAAAGTTCTCAGAATTATCAAACAATTTTTAAAGAGAGTATTTCAAAGCTGGCCCAAGTTTTAGTCCACATGCTTTGACCTGGTAGAAGATACTTATCTGCAGCTAATGTTTTATGTTGAGAATTGGCTTTTGGGCTAAATAGTGTGTTCTCCATCTCCCAGTCTTAAAGCACACTAATGATAAAAACAAACAAACACCACACACACACACACACACACACACACACACACACCACACACACACACACACACACACACACACACACACACAAACTGAAACAAAGAAACTAAAAAACAGTGATTATTGTGGCAACTTCTTTCAGTAGTCCACAATCCATCCCTTTAATGATCTAGGCACTGCCAATTTGAGGAAATTGAATGTGTGCATCCACTCTTTGGAGACTGTCTAAAGGTACCAATAGGGAACACTATCCTACTTAAAAACAAAGGCATTTGACTCCAAGCACTTCTCACTGACTGAATGCCAAGGAAATTGCTTGGTTTCTACAGTGTCTGGCATTGCTACAGGCTCAATGATGCTACACACATCTGCCATCCTCCCTTCCTACAGGATTCCCAGTGCTATGCCTTGACCTATTCCGCTAGTGTCTAGGTCATTGGTTATAAAGATCAATTGATCGCAGGGTAAGTGCTGCTGATGGCAGTTGGAAGACAAGGAGTGCTCAGAAGCTCAGTGTAACCCCCCCCACCACACACACACACACACACACACACACACACACACACACACCACCCCCTTAGCGTGAGCCTTCCTGGCTCATGGTGTTAAATCCCCTTCCTTCATGACTTTGTCTCTCATGCATTGAATAGGACAGAACATTTCACCCATTTCCTGTTGTGTCTATAAAGGATCCACTTTAGGGCATAGTTCTCACGTTCCCAGAGCATGTTTAAAATGAAGCTATACTTCTCAATATTAGTTCTCAAGGACTTCTATGCCTGTGTCATCTAAGTAAAAACTTACAGAATAGTTGACAGATTTGTCAGATGGGCGTGGTTTCCTGGAAGTTAAAGTCAGCTATCTTTTGGCCTTTTGTTCATCTCACTAAAAAAATAATACGACCAAGAGGCAAACATCTTTAAGAGTGATTCTGGAATGGTTGTGATTTCCTCAGAGCAGGGAATCTTATTTATTTATTTATTTGTATTTTATGTATGTTCCTGTTTTTGCCTGCATGTATGTCTCTGCATCTGTGGTGCCTGGTGCCCAAAGAGTCAGAAGAGAACATCAGATCCCCCAAAAGCAGAGCTAAGCATGTTTGTGCCCAATCATGTGGGTGCTGGGAACAGAATTGGTGTCCTCTGCAAGAGCAGGTAATGCTCTTACTACTGAGCCACGTGGCTAGCCCCATGTCAGGGAATTCTTATACCCAGTGTTTATGTACTATCCTGGTCTTCATCTTGGAGAATGTCCATCACTCTTTTCCGTGCAGAGAAATCAGCCTGTGGACACAGTCTAGGGACAGGACATGAGCAACCTAAAAGCATAAAGGATTCATGCTCTTCCAAAGAGAAGAGGACATTTTTGATTAAATAGAGAAGTCTTGGCTTTTTAAACTATGCTCCTTGATCTTTCCCCCTGAACTGATATAGACACATTTTGTTCCCCCCTTTTGTCTTATTATAATATGACAAGACATTACTGACTGTGGCCCTGATTAACGATGTGAACATGTTTCTTAAATATTTATCCTAACATACGGGGTGTTTAGGTTGCAGATGTGTGAGAACATTGTCAAGTTAAAAATAACAATGGAATGTTGGGATGCTAAGCCAAACCCACTGCTTGCCTTGATAGTCTGCACCCTGGGATTCTGACTGCAAAAAGTCAGCTGTTCACACCATTACAGAAGTGAGCGTTTAGCTAGCAAAAATCATAGTGAGAAAGAAAGAAAAAGCCTCAGGAGACCTCCCTCTCAACTTCAGTGACTCCACATTCTTTACTTGGGTGTGGGGTGAAGAGAGTCTCTCTTCTTTGTCTGTGTTAAAATAAATACAGCAATAAAGTGCAGGAGACCCCAGCATACCCTGGACAGTGAGGCATCTTGGTCCTGAAAGGGAAAGCCTGGGGAGAAGAAAATGAAGAACAGGCCAAATCCCCCTTACAATGACACCTTTAGAATGTAGACAGGACAGCCACCAAGGCTGACTCTTAGCTCCCACACAGGAGGGAACACCTCTCATGGGAGTATGTACTAGGAACTTTTATGTGAATATAAACCACTGGCATAGGGGAGAAAGACAACATTGGGTAGTCTGTGATTTGTGTGGAGAGAGATAAGGATGCAGATAGGGGTGTTACACTGGGGCAGGGGGAAGGGGGGTTCAGAGTCAGGAGTAGAGATGGAAGGGAGAGTTCACTATGACCACAGTTCATTTCCTCGTCTTGTATCTGAAAAGGCCAGATAGGACAGAAGGAATTATGTGGACACAGAATTAACACAGTCAGCTTAATAGAGTCTGCCTTTTACAACATCTGGAGAAGAGAAAGAGGATTCAACATCTAACATACAGAAAAAATACTTCACAGAGATACACCCTTGTAGATGACCTAGTGACAAGAGTTAAATCAGATTAAACATGAACAAAACCATTAAGCATTCCTGAGGCTTCCACCCAAAAGATTGGGTTTTGTTAACCTTATATACATTTGAGCTTACTCTATGACATTCCATGTTAGACAAACCTCTGGCCATTAATCTGCACTCTGACAACTTCCAACTTCCTGATTTAATTTGACCCAATCCCAAGGAACTGGCCTGCAGGAGCCAGCACTCACCCCAGCAGATGTCCCACACTGTGCAAAGCAGAGCAGTGCCCATCGAGGCAGCAGAGTCTAACTTCCCTTGCCACTTCTAAGCAAACAACAAGGGACTAAAGCAAAAAGACTTACAGATCAGTGTGAGATTTGGTCACAATTCCCCAGGTTTTCCCACCTGTTCTGGATGCAATCTCAAGTGGCAGAGACAATTTGATCCCTTTTAACGTGAATAGATTACACTAGCCAAGAGCAGAAAGAGAAGCCCGTGGTCTGTGTACAACTCCACACATGCCTAAACTACAACAGTTCTGTGAACCCATTTTGTCACAGAAAACTTTTATTTCAAAAGCAGAGCCATGTGAGCACATTTTACAATGATCTGTTATAAGACAGGAAAGTTTCACATGAAGCAAAACAAAAAAGCTGTTCCTTCACACTCTTTCAGAGTTCAAGAGTTGTGGTCGAGCTCTGCTTACCTTACAACTTCAGCTCCAGGGACATCTCTCAAGTGCAAAGCAGGATGCCAAGGTACAGCAGGGTTGATTTTCCCCTCATACAGGTTTCAGCTGTCAGAGCATCCAGCTCCTCTGGAAGAACCAGCCCCCTCTTGCCGAACACCAATAAGGAAGCCACACAGCACATGTGGGCAGAGGCTTCCCTGGAAGCCAGTCGCAGTCTGCACACATTCTCTGGGACAGAGGTGCCAAATGAACTTGGCCCATGTCACACAAAGCGTCCCATTATGATATCCTGAGCATCTATTGAGGAGGAAAGAGGTTCTGTGAAACTCTTGCCAATCTGGAATTTTCTTGCTCTTGTTAGCTGTGGCTTCCATTCATTGAAAATAAAGAGGAAACATCTGGTGATAGCCTTCCAGGGAACCAGTCAGATTATCTCTAGAACCCAGCCATAGATTAGGATAAGAGGGGGAAGGCTTACCTTCTGGGATGCACTGCTGGTAGGAGGTTTTAGTTAAAGTCCTGTCTCATCTCAGCACTTAGAATAAGTATAGTCTCTCCAACAGAATATTTTACTGGAAGAAAGTTCATG